>NC_073377.1:90592870-90917662 GCF_028641065.1 Leucoraja erinaceus
CCTTTAATTTTTTATTTATATAATATTAATTCATGATATAATGACGAGGTGCATGTTTCTTTAGGATGTATAAAATACGAAAGACTGGAACTTGTGGATCGATTGTATTTCCCAGTGCAGAACTGCCAGCAATTCACAATATCATGATCTGCAGGTTCTGCATTCCAAGCCAAATGCAGAAGTTGCAGATTTGCGGGTCACTTTTAGCCTGTGATTTCCTGATTGCACTCCAACATTAGGTCCTCATGGAGCCCAGCATTTGGAGCGTGATCCTGCTGCAATTCACCAACACTTCTCTTGTGGAATCTACCAGCTGAACTTGCAATAGGTTACACTTGACTGCTAGTAAAGATGAACATAACCTTGCTCTTTCATGCATTTGGTTAAAGAGAGGTTTCATTGTTTGCCAATATGTTTAAATGTTACCATTGTTTGATATGTAATATGGTTTGAATGTTTTAGAATATTTTTGAATTCCAAGGCATTCAGATGCACTTAAACTCCCCCCCCCCCCACCACAATCAATCTGAAGAAGGGTCCCTACCCAAAACATCCATGTTCCCCGGAGTCGCCGCCTGACTCGTTGAGTTACTCCTAATGGAAGAAAGATGATAATAGGTTTGCTATTATTTGCACATTTTAGTAATGAATATTGCAAGAACCCTGAATATGTTAATTCATGTCTTCATTGTGAAATATTTCTAAAAGGATTAAAAAAACATTTTTTTGTACAATTTTATTCTCAATTCCCTTCATAATATACGTGATCTTAATAATAATAATAATAATAATAATAATAATTTTATTAATGGGCGCCTTTCAAGAGTCTCAAGGACACCTTACAAAAATTTAGCAGGTAGAGGAAAAACATGTAAGGGGAATGAAATAAATAGTAGAGACATGACTAGTACACAAAGTAAAGACAGAATACAATTCAAAACACAATATATGAGGCAATTAATGCACAGATGAAAAGGGAGGGGGACGTGGGGCTAAGGATAGGCAGAGGTGAAGAGATGGGTCTTGAGGCGAGACTGGATGATGGTGAGGGACACAGAATTGCAGATCAGTTGGGGGAGGGAGTTCCAGAGCCTGGGAGCTGCCCTGGAGAAGGCTCTGTCCTCAAAACTGCGGAGGTTGTACTTGTGGATGGAGAGGACACCGGCTGATGTGGATCTCAGGGACCGTCACGGTTGCTAGGGGGAGAGGAGGTCAGTGACATATGGGGGGGGGGGGGGGGGGGGGGGGGGGGGGGGGCAGATGGTGGATGGCTTTGTAGGTGAGGATCAGGATTTTGTAGGTGATCCGGTGGGAGATGGGAAGCCAGTGAAGTTGTTTGAGAACTGGAGTGATGTGCTGCCAGGATTTGGTATGGGTGATGAGTCGGGCGGCTGCGTTCTGGACCAGTTGGAGTTGGTTGATGTAGGTGGAGCTGATGCCAAGGAGAAGTGAGTTGCAATAGCCCAGTCGGGAGGAGATGAAGGCATGGATGAGTCTTTCAGCAGCGGGAGGTGTGAGAGAGGGTCTGAGTTTGGCGATGTTGCGGAGATGAAAGAAGGAGGTTTTAATGACATGGCGGATGCGAGGCTCAAGGGAGTGGGTGGAATCAAAGATCACGCCAAGGTTGCGGGCCTTGGGAGATGGGGTGACAGTGGTGCCGTCGATGATGAGAGTGGGTTTATTGATTTTGCTGAGTGTGGCTTTGGAGCCTATGAGGAGGAATTCTGTCATATCGCTGTTGAGTTTGAGGAAGTTATGTTGCATCCAGGTTTTTATAGCTGACAAACAGGAGTTGATATAGGAGAGGGGGGGGGGGGGGGGGGGGTGTGGGGGGATTTGGTGCCGAGGTAGATCTGGGTGTCATCGGCGTAACAGTGGAATTCCAGGTTGAAGTGGCGGAGTATCTGACCAAGGGGGGTAGGATGTAGATGATGAAGAGGAGGGGGCCGAGTACGGAGCCTTGGGGAACGCCTTGAGTGACTGTGGCTGTAGCAGAGGTGTGGTTGTGGAGAGAGATGAAGTGGGATCTGTTGGAAAGGTAGGAACGGAGGCAGCTGCGTGCAGAGCCTTCAATGCGAAGGTCTTTGAGTCTGGTGAGCAGGATGTTATGGTTCACTGTATCGAAGGCTGCGCTTAGGTCGAGGAGGATGAGGATGTTGAGGGAACCAGTGTCAGCAGAGGTGAGGAGGTTGTTGAGGACTTTGAGGAGAGCAGTTTCTGTGCTATGGAGGGGGCGAAAGCCAGATTGGAGGGGTTCAAGTAGGTTATACACAAGGAGGTTGGAATGAAGTTGCGACGCAACGATACGCTCCAGGGTTTTTGAAAGAAAGGGGAGGTTTGAGATTGGGCGGTAGTTAATGAGAGAGGAGGGATCAAGACCAGGTTTCTTTAAGATTGGTGAGACAGCAGCAATTTTGAAAGCGGAGGGGACAATTCCTTGGGACAATGAGGAGTTGAAGAGATTAGTGAGGTAGGGGCAGAGAATGGGGAGGCAGGACTTCAGCAGGGGAGTGGGGAGAGGGTCGAGGGAGCAGCTAGTGGGTTTGGAAGAGCTGATAAGTTTGGAGATTTCAATAGGGGTGACCAGGTCAAACTGGGAGAGGAAGCAGCGTGGAGGAGGGGTAAGGAGGTCAGTGGAGATGTTGAAAGGAGGGGCCTTGGTAGGTGGTGGAGTAGATGCTGGGGAGTCAGGTACAGGGAATAAAGATTGATAGATGGTGCTGATTTTATCAGCGAAAAAGTGGAGGAATGAGTTGCAGAGATCCTGAGTAGAGGTAGGGAGAGTGTTTGCTCGAGGCATGAGGAGGTTGCCCACTGTGGAGAAGAGGGTTCTGTGGTTTAGGCAGGGATCAGTGAATATGGAGGAGAGGTAGGCAGATTTTGCAGCAATGAGGGCATCTTTGTAATCAGTGAGGTGGAGTTTGTAAGCTTCAAGGTGGACTGTGAGAGATGATTTCTTTGTGAGTCGTTCAAGTCGGCGACCAGTCTGTTTCAGTTTACGAAGTGCAGGTGTGTACCAGGGTGAAGATGTGTTGAAAGTTACGGTTCTTGTTTTGAGGGGGGCCATAGTGTTAAGGGAGGTAGACAAGGTGGAGTTGAGATGGTTTGTGAGATCATCAGGTGAGATGGGGGCTGAGTCCAGGGGGAGAGTGGTGGAGAGGAGGTCAGAGAGATGGTGGGGATCAATGGATTTTAGATTACGGAAGGTGATTTCTCGGAGGAAGCGGGGGCGAGGTGTCGGAGAAGGGATGGTGAACCGTATAAGCTTATGATCAGAGAGGGGGAAGAGGCATGGATGGAGGTCGAGTACCGGTTGATTTGTGGAGCAGACCAGGTCAAGGACGTGACCTTTGTCATGGGTGGGAAAGGTGACGTGCTGAGTGAGAGAGAAGTTGTCAAGTAAAAGTGCAAATTCAGATGCGAGCTTGCAGGTGGGGGAGTCCATGTGAATATTTAAGTCACCAAGTAGCAGCAGACGTGGGGAGAGGGATGAGGCAAGTGTGAGGAGTTCAGTGAAGTCCGATAGGAAGGAGGGGTTTGGTTTAGGTGGCCGGTAAATGAGGATGACTGTAATGGAGGAAAGGGTTTTGACGACGAGGAATTCAAATGATGCTACTGGGGGGAAGGGTGAGTTCAGTGATCTGAAAATTCTGGTTGAAAATAACAGCGAGGCCACCTCCATGGCGGGAGGGTCGGAGTTTGGAAATGTAATTAAATCCAGGTGGGGATGCTTGATTGAGGGAGAAGAAGACATTGGGTTGTTGCCAGGTCTCAGTGAGCAGAAGGAAGTCCAGGGTGTTGTCAAGGATTAGTTCATGGAGGACAAGGGCTTTGTTGTTGAGTGACCTGGTGTTGAGGAGGGCAAAGTTGGCATTATGAGAGGGTGAAGGGATGGGGGAGGCTGGAGAGCTCAGAGGTTGTCCCGGTTGACAGCTGGGGTGGGGGGTGACGCAGGTGAGGGGGGGGGGGTAGAGCGTGATAGTGAGCAGATCGATGGAATGGAATGTCCGTGGTTGAAGTAAACAAGCTTGCGCCGAGAGCCTCTGTGGATGAAACGGGGTCGACGTAGAAGTCTAAGCTGTTTAATGACTTGGATGCAGGATGGGATGTAGTTGTTGAAGAAACCAGTCATTTGTAGAGTAGAGTAAAATCTTAATCCTCAAATTTTAGTTGGTGTATGAGTAAGCAGATTGCAGTGGTAGGTAAATGCTGATTAAATAATATGGGAAAAGTATGACATTTCACGTGTGATTCGTACCTCTACTAGAACAGGAAGGAACTGCACAACTTGAATATGTGCCAAAGAACCAAATTGGGACCAGGAACATTGCAATTCTGCGTTTCAGTAAAAAGTAAGAAGTAATCCCTTGGAAGGTCACTCTTCTGAAAGTATTGATGAGAAAATTGGGATATGCAGATCTGAGTGTTCTATCCCACAGATCTTTCAGCTTATGGAATGATTAGCATCTATATTACTTTGTTTTGCAACATGGTGCTATCCAGACACTGCCAGCTGTTTGGTTTCTAAAGACACGTTCATATCCTAAGAGGGTATATTTGTCCCTCTCTATGACCCAATGCCAGATATGTCCTTCTGCCATTTGGGACAGATGGAATAAATATGTCAGGCTGCAGCAGGTGATAACACTGTTTAGTGCTGAATAATCAGTGGCAGTAATTAACTAGACAAGACCTTGCAAAAAATAATGGGCTTTCAGCCAGCTGGGGCTTTTAAAAGAAGTTTGAGTGTTTAATATTTAAAAAAACAATGAAATATTTTTATTCGCAACAAGGAATATTTGATAATAAAATAAACTTGAATGGTGTTGGCTCCTAAAATCGTGTTTAAAATAAAATCAAGAAAATGTTGTGAATAATTTAAAAATTGTAATTAATGTTAAGATGTGTGATGGTAAAGCATCTCCAGAGTTCAATAATGTAGTAAATTAAAAGTTTAATTTAATAAAACATCTTTAAAGTCATTTCCAAATGTTGTACTTTTACAATGCAAGATGTACATTTTGAATTCAAGTATAAGTATCCGTTGTGTATCTCTGGAGTTTAGAAGGATAAGAGGGGATCTTATTGAAACATAAGATTATTAAGGGTTTGGACACGCTAGAGGCAGGAAACATGTTCCCGATGTTGGGGGAATCCAGAACCAGGGGCCACAGTTTAAGAATTAGGAGTAAGCCATTTAGAACTGAGACGAGGAAACCCTTTTTCACACAAAGAGTTGTGAGTCTGTGGAATTCTCTGCCTCAGAGGGCGGTGGAGGCCAGTTCTCTAGATACTTTCAAGAAAGAGCTAGATAGGGCTCTTAAAGGTAGCGGTCAGGAGATATGGAGAGAAGGCAGGAACAGGGTACTGATTGGGGATGATCAGCCACGATCACATTGATTGGTGCTGGCCCGAAGGGCTGAATGGCCTACTCCTGCACCTATTGTTTATTAGGACCAACACTGCAGATTTAGCAGCTCTGACACCACTCATTGTGCATGACAATTAATTTTTATGCCAAGTGACAATTTTGAAGTTTCAGATAATATTTTAGAGATTGGCTTATGAAAGAAATTAGGTGTACATTTACAATGTCCTACAATAATCCTTGGTTATTTTAAATATTCTGCATTATGTTACAAGATTTATAACCAAAATATGCCATTACTAATATTTGATGAAATATTTCTGAATCTAAAGTTACTTTTTCTATTAAATATAAACAGTTGTCAATTAAAAGCATATATTTAAAAAAAAACAGATAAACAACTTATTGTCATTGATGATTGTAACATTGTCAGAAATGTTAATTTCTCCACATATTCATGGTGTCAAAAAAAAAGTTGCTTTCTCATTACTGCTAAATAGTCTATTACTGATAAATAATCTGAAATATATTTGCGGTTGGTGATATTGTCATTGTGAAGCCCTTTGCCTTTCTGTAATATTTTCCTGGTTCAATTTTAATATTTAGGCTTAGGCTGAAGGAGCTTGCTACTATAATGATCACATTAATTATTTGCTTGGCGTCTCGGCTGCAATGCTGACAATCTCTCAGGATCCGACCTGCAATTTTGGGTCTTTTCCTTCACTGATGATTCAGCACAATTTGATGACTCTGAATGTGCCCCTTTTGATGACCATCAGCTGGACTATAGAAACACTAGCCTGAGTCAACAGATGGTGCAAGAGTAATTGTGCTCTTGTACCATTACCTTCCAAACTGCGCCAATTTGTGTGATTTTCTAAGTTGGACTGACATATTCATTATGTAATGGTTCAGTAAATAATAGAATTTGATATCACCCAAAGGGATTAAATGATGTACTTGCAAATATATCCTGATAACTTTAAGCAAGAAATATTCTGTCAGATGATTACTTGGCATGGTATATCAGTATGTGATATTAGAAGAGCCTGATGGCACAAAACTCATTAAAGTATTCTTGTTTGTTAATAGAAAAGCATTACAAAGTTCATTCTAGCATAACATGCTTGTTAAAAATGTCTGGCGGAGTATAACGTTACAAATTAAAATGCTGTTTCTTATTTTCACAAATATTAAATGTTAACTTGCCTAACACAAACTTCTAGGATAAAGATAAATTTAAAGCTTGCTATGAACACATAGCTCTGACATTGTTTTGGGATCTGAAATAGTTTTGTGCAGGAATCAATTAAGCATTCAGACTGGAAAGGTATAGTTCCTGTGGCAGGCAAACTGAAGTGGCATGTTTTGACTGCTACTCAGGAGAGAGAGGTTGATGGGAAGATAAACTAAGCAACAAGGTTCACACAAAGATATTGAAGTTATTATGAATGAAATAGAGGTCCAGAGATGGATGAGAGGTGAGGAGGGGGAGGATTAGCTGGGGTTCCAGTAGTTTCAGCATTCAAAAGAGAGTTAGATAGAGCTCTTAGGGCTAGTGGAATCAAGGGATATTGGGAGAAGGCAGGAAGGAGGTACTGATTGTGGACGATCAGCCATGATCACATTGAATGGCGTTGCTGGCTCGAAGGGCCGAATGGTCTACTCCTGCTCCCATTTTCTATGTATCGATGTTTTGTAATTTGTGAGTGGTTTGGAGGTGCTAGTTTGGATGGGAAAATGGCAGGATACTCATCAGGCATATTTTTTTAACTCTATTAGGAAGTGGCTACAGTGGTTACCCCAGGAGTAAGAATCCATGTGCTGTGGAGCAATGTGGAAGACATTTCATGATCTCATGCTAAATAACAGGTTGAACTCTAGGCCAACAACAATACTGTTGTTTCATTCTGACACTAATACACACAGACACATGCCCTCTCAACACACCATTGATATTCTACATACATCAAACCTACTCCTGCAGGAGGGGGTGCCCTCGTGTACACAGCATTATCCTGACATATTGGTAATGAGCACCAAACCATCTCGGGAATAAGTACAAGATGTGATCACCATGTACCCATTGATTCTACCAGCTGTAGATGTCCTTATTACTCTCTGTGCTACTGCATAAGTGCAGAGATGTTTTGGTTGCAACTTACAGCTCGAATATCTTCTGATTTGTCTTTGTAGAGTAACAATAGATTACTTGATTATCCTTCCCAGATGAAGAATTGATAAAACCTGATACCACACAACAGATTGGTTCTATCTGGGCATATTAGAGGATTTCTGTCATGGGTAATTGCAGCTGGCACTAATGGACTACTCTCTAGTGTGAGTTGTAAGGATTCTGAAGCAGGAATTCACTGGAGGAAGGGATCAATACAGTTTTAGAAGGCTCAGATGTTGATGAAGATTGTGGTGCACAGCTGGTTTATCACCTGTGAGGCCTGTTTCACAGAATGCAAGAAATGACAAGGAGCATGCAGGAGTATGGTGGTAGTGTAAGTTACTAGACCAGTAATCCAGATACTTGGACTAATAATCCTCAGACTGAGTTCAAATCTCACAGTGGCTATGCAATGGAAGACTGGATATGCAATGGATGAACTACAAAAATTGTTCATCCCAGTTTGGCAAAAGAATAAATCAGGGAAGGTAGTACATCCGTGGATAACAAGGGAAAGTGGTGTTGGGTAAATTGAATGGATTAAAGGCCGATAAATCCCCAGGGCCAGATAGGCTGCATCCCAGAGTACTTAAGGAAGTAGCTCCAGAAATAGTGGATGCATTAGTAATAATCTTTCAAAACTCTTTAGATTCTGGAGTAGTTCCTGAAGATTGGCGGGTAGCAAACGTAACCCCACTTTTTAAGAAGGTAGGGAGAGAGAAAATGGGGAATTACAGACCAGTTAGTCTAACATCGGTAGTGGGGAAACTGCTAGAGTCAGTTATTAAAGATGGGATAGCAGCACATTTGGAAAGTGGTGAAATCATTGGACAAAGTCAGCATGGATTTACGAAAGGTAAATCATGTCTGACGAATCTTATAGAAATTTTCGAGGATGTAACTAGTAGCGTGGATAGGGGAGAACCAGTGGATGTGGTGTATCTGGACTTCCAGAAGGCTTTCGACAAGGTCCCACATAAGAGATTAGTATACAAACTTAAAGTACACGGCATTGGGGGTTCGGTATTGATGTAGATAGAGAACTGGGTGGCAAACAGGAAGCAAAGAGTAGGAGTAAACGGGTCCTTTTCAGAATGGCAGGCAGTGACTAGTGGGGTACCGCAAGGCTCAGTGCTGGGACCCCAGCTATTTACAATATATATTAATGATCTGGATGAGGGAATTGAAGGCAATATCTCCAAGTTAGCGGATGACACTAAGCTGGGGGGCAATGTTAGCTGTGAGGAGGATGCTAGGAGACTGCAAGGTGACTTGGATAGGCTGGGTGAGTGGGCAAATGTTTGGCAGATGCAGTATAATGTGGATAAATGTGAGGTTATCCATTTTGGTGGCAAAAACAGGAAAGCAGACTATTATCTAAATGGTGGCCGACTAGGAAAAGGGGAGATGCAGCGAGACCTGGGTGTCATGGTACACCAATCATTGAAAGTAGGCATGCAGGTGCAGCAGGCAGTGAAGAAAGCGAATGGTATGTTAGCTTTCATAGCAAAAGGATTTGAGTATAGGAGCAGGGAGGTTCTACTGCAGTTGTACAGGGTCTTGGTGAGACCACACCTGGAGTATTGCGTACAGTTGTGGTCTCCAAATCTGAGGAAGGACATTATTGCCATAGAGGGAGTGCAGAGAAGGTTCACCAGACTGATTCCTGGGATGTCAGGACTGTCTTATGAAGAAAGACTGGATAGACTTGGTTTATACTCTCTAGAATTTAGGAGATTGAGAGGGGATCTTATAGAAACTTACAAAATTCTTAAGGGGTTGGACAGGCTAGATGCAGGAAGATTGCTCCCGATGTTGGGGAAGTCCAGGACAAGGGGTCACAGCTTAAGGATAAGGGGGAAATCCTTTAAAACCGAGATGAGAAGAACCTTTTTCACACAGAGAGTGGTGAATCTCTGGAACTCTCTGCCGCAGAGGGTAGTCGAGGCCAGTTCATTGGCTATATTTAAGAGGGAATTAGATGTGGCCCTTGTGGCTAAGGGGATCAGAGGGTATGGAGAGAAGGCAGGTACGGGATACTGAGTTGGATGATCAGCCATGATCATATTGAATGGCGGTGCAGGCTCGAAGGGCCGAATAGCCTACTCCTGCACCTAATTTCTATGTTTCTATGTTTCTATGGCTCTGCAATTTAAAATTCAATTAATCATCTGGGTTACATCATGGCCTGGTTCAGTAACTAGAATGTCCAATAAGATGGAGGCTGCAGAAAGTGGTACTCTTTGCCTGGTCCATCATTGATATTGACCTCCTAACATTCAAATGGGTCTACAGGACAGGAAGTGTTACATCAAGTAGGCAGTTAATATCATCGACGACCAACACTCTCCTAGCTTCTCTCATCTTGCTGCTACCATCAGGAAGAAGGTTTGGGAGCCTGAATGCCATTACCTTAAGGTTCAAGAACAGCTTCTTCACATCAATTATCAGGCTCTTGAAACACACTGCACAATCCTAGTCATAACCTTACATGAGCAAGAACTGCCATGGACTTTGTATAGGTTGCACTACATATGCGGTTAGGTTTGCACTATTATGGTCTGGTTACCTCGTATTACTGATAATTGATTGTATTACTTTATTTATTTATTTATTTATTAATATGCCTGTAAAGCTGTAGCAAGTAAGAATTTCATTGTACCATTACCAGTGTATTAAACACTCTTGTCCGTTGACTGAAGAGCACAAAAAGCTTTTGGATTGTCATTGAAGATCCATCTAGCCCATGAATATCCTTTGGGGGGGAGAGAGAAGGGAGTGGGGACATGGGAATCCAGTCTATTGTGTGTGTAGTTTAAGATCAACCCCAGGTGAATGACTCAAATGTCTTCTGAAGTGGCCTAATAAGCACTTGTATCTTACTGTTGTGTTTAAGCAGAGTAGGAATCAAATTAGGTGGACCACTGTATTCACTAAAGCACTGAATTTGGACATGACAAAGTCGCCCCAATCCATTTACAAATGTCCTCACAAACTTCTGGAGCACTATCTTCAAATGAATCAAGCAATAACATGACATATATCTAATTGTCAATGTTCCAGAATCAATAGTTCAATAGTCCTTTATTGTCACGTGTAACCTGAGGTACATTGAAATTTGATTTTACCATATAGTCATGCCAAAAAAAAGCAAGAAGCAATATTACATGAAAATTAAACATAAACAGCCACCACGTAGAATCATAGAGTGATACAGTGTGGAAGCAGGCCCTTCAGCCCAACTCGCCCACACTGCCAACAATGTCCCAGCTACCTTAGTTCCACTTGCTTGCACTTGGTCCATAACCCTTCAAACCTGTCCAACTGTTTCTTAAACGATGGGATAGTCCCAGCTTCAACTACCTCCTCTGGCAGTTTGTTCCATACACCCACCACCCTCTGTGTGAAGAAGTTACCCATTGGATTCCCAGTAGATCTTTTCCACTTCACCTTGAACCTATGTCCTCTGGTCCTCGATTCCCCTACTCTAGGTAAAAGACTGTGCATCTTCCCGATCGATTCCTCTCATGATTTTGTCTACTTATATATGATTTCCCCTCATCCTCCTACGCTCCATGGAATAGAGACCCAGCCTACTCAACATCTCCCTATAGCTCACACCCTCTCGTCCTGGCAACATCCTCATAAATCTTTTCTGAACCCTGTCAAGCTTGACAATATCTTTCCAAAAACATGGTGCCCAGAACTGAACACAATATTCCAAATGTGGTCTCACCAATGTATTTTACAACTGCAACATGACCTCTCAAATTCTATACTCAATACTCTGACTGATGAAGGCCAAAGTGCTAAAAGCCTATTTGACCACGTTATCTACCTGTGACTCGACCTGCAAGGAACCATGCACTTGTAATTCTAGATCTCTCTGCTCTGCAACACTACCCTGAGCCCTACCATTTACTGTGTAGGTCCTGCCCTTGTTCGACATCCCAAAATGCAACACCTCACACTTCTCTGTATTAAATTCCATCAACCATTCCTCCGCCCACCTGGCCAATCAATCCAGATCCTGCTGCAATAATTCACAACCATCTTCACTATCTACAAAACTACTAACCTTTGCATCATCAGCAAACTTGCTGATCTCATGTGTTCTCATCCAAATTATTGATGTAGATGACAAACAGTAATGGGCTCAGCACCGAACCATGTGGCACACCACTAGTGGCCTCCATTCTTTTTTTCTTTTTTTTTAAATTTTATTTTTATTAGAAGTACGGTAAATTACAATACTACACAAGACATATATCTTAATACATTTTTTGTACCGCTTCATTTTTTTTGAACTTTAAGAAAAAGGTAGAAGTAAGGAAAGTAAAGAAAGTGCGCGAGAGTCGTGAAGTGCAAGAGTGTTGGGAAAAGAAAGCCCCTTAGAAAAGAAGTTAGAGAAGGAAGTAAAGTGAGAAAATAGATCCTAGAAAAGAAAGAAAGAGGCCTCCATTCTGAGTAGCAACCTCCCACCATCACCCTCTGCTTCCACACTACAGCAGCGTGTGAGAATCCCTAAGCACACAGCAAAAGCGGAGACCCACATCCATCAGTCCAATGACCGGGCCACACACACACACGCACCACCGTAATGTGACCAGAGTTGCACTGACCGCTTGTTGCTCTATCTGCAGTCCCTATCTGCCCAGACAGTTAGAAATCCATCCGCACTCACACCAGACTCCAGGATGCTCCCGTGGCACGATATCCCTACAACATCGTGACCACTGCACTCAGGGCAATCCCTCCGAGTCCCCACCAGCGCAGGCAGCATCCACCTTGCTTTTGACGACCGCGCACTCCTCACTGTGATGGAAGGCAAATTACTTTTACCTCCTTCCTCCTTATCTCCTGCGGTCGGGGCGATCGAAACATCCACAGCCGGTGCTATGCTGCAAAGGATTTAACCTTCAACTAATCCATATCAATACTGGGATGCTACCTTCAGTCCCATGAGCTCAACTAATTTGCAGATGTTGTTCCCTTGTGCCTAAAACCCTTGCCTTTTGTGATATTTGTTGCATATTTGGGGCCTGCTATGTGAATGGATGGTGCACAATGCAGCTGCAATGAAATGGTGCTGAAGAGAATGGCGTTTAAGGCAGAGTTGTCGCCAATCATGCAAAGCACGATGACCTGGATGGTGCTGAGTTTTGTGAGCCTTGATGGCTAAATTGACTGTCGTATATCGCACCCTGTGTGTAGATCAAATTCATAAGCCCATAAGATGCAGGAACAAAGTTAGGCCAATTGGCCCAATGAGCCTGCTACAAATTCCTGAGTGATAACATCTCAGATAACCAGCCATGAGCCAGCATATATAGTCATGAAGCTAGCGTGCCATTGTCTCTACTTTCTGAGAAATGTAATGAGATTCGGCATGTCATGAGTACCCTAATAAACTTCAACAGATGTACTGTAGAAAATATGTAAGAAGGAACTACAGATGCTGGTTTAAACCGAAGATAGCTGGAGTAATTCAGCGGGACAGGCAGCATCTCTGGAGAGAAGGAATGGGTGACATTTCGGGTCGAAACCCTTGTTCAGACTGGTTAGGGATAAGGGAAATGAGAGATATAGTCGGTGATGTGGAGCGATAAAGAACAATGAATGAAAGATATGCAAAAAAGTAACGATGATAAAGGAAACAGGTCATTGTAAGCTGTTTGTCGGGTGAAAATGAGAAACTAGTGCGACTTGGGTGGGGGAAGGATAGAGAAAGAGGGAATGGCGGGCTACCTGAAGTGAGATAAATCAATATTCATACCACCCAAGTGGAATATGAGATGCTGTTCCTCCAATTTGCATTTAGCCTCACTCTGACAATGGGGGAGACCAAGGACAGAAAGGTCTGTGTACAATTAAATTGTCCATCAACCGGGAGATCAGGTTAGTTCACGCGGGCTGAGCGATGGTGTTCCTTGAAACGAATGTCCAGTCTACGTTTGGTCTCGCCGATGTATAAGAGTCCACATCTTGAACAACGAATACAGTAGAAGAGATTGGAGGAGGTGCAAGTGAAGGTCTAACTAACCTGAAAGGACTGTCGTGGTCCCTGGACAGAGTCGAGGGTGGAGGTATAGCGACAGGTGTTGCATCTTCAGCGGGAGAGGGTAGTTTGGGTGGGAAGGGTTAACCAGGGAGTTGCAGAGGGAACGGTCTCTGCGGAAGGCGAAAAGGAAGTAGAAAATATCGTGACTGATATCATCATGGTCTAGTATGGTAATTCCAATGCACAGGAACTCAAGAGGCTGCAGAGTGTGGTGGATGCACGCAGGTGGTACAGAAACATGGATTTCCGCACTAACAACTTCAAGAACAGCTGCTTTCCTATAAATATCAGGATCTTGATCTGCCCCACATAATCTTAATCATACCTTGGCAATGGAACACAGTGGTTTATAGTGAACATAGAAACACGAAAATAGATGCAGGAGTAGGCCATTTGTCCCTTCAATGTGATCATGGCTTATCACCCAAAATACTCAGTTCCTGCTTTCTCCCCATATCCCTTGATTTCGTTAGCCATAAGAGCTATATCTAACTCTCACAAACATCCAATGAATCGGCCTCCACTGCCTTCAGTGGCAATTAATTCCAGATTCACAACTCTATGAATAAAAACGTTTTTCCTCATCTCAGTCCTAAATGGCCCACTCATTATTCTTACACTGTGCCCCCTGGGTCTGGACTACCCTAACACCGGGAACATTTTTCCTGCATCTAGCCTGTCCAATCCGTTAAGAATTTTAAATGTTTCTATAAGATTCTCTCTCATCCTTCTAAATTCCAGTGAATACAAGCCCAGTCGCCCCATTATTTCATTATATATCAGACCCGCCATCCCGGGAATTCACCTGGTGAACCTACACTGCACTCCCTCAATAGCAAGAATGTCCTTCCTCAATTAGGAGACCAAATTTTGTTTTCGACCCAAAACATCACCTATTTAATTTCTCCAGAGATGCTGCCTGACCTGCTGAGTTACTCCAGCTTTTGTGTGTCTATCTTTCATGTAAACCAGCATATGTAGTTCCTTCCACACACTATGGATCACCTCTTGCATTATCATGGGCATGTGTTTCTAATAGTGTTTTGCACTAACGTCTTGCATTTTTGCATATTCTTTCTCTAATGTATTGCAGATTTTATGTACAAGTTATGTTTTTGTGGGTTGACTGTGTCTGTAATGCTGCAGCAAACAAGATTTCTGTTCTACCTGTATTTCACTAAACTTGTTCATATAACAATAAACATGACTTGACCTGAGTGGTGGAATCTGAGGGGGAGCATTCATTGGGAATGTGGGGAGAATATGGTACAAGGAAATTAATAGAGGAATGGGTGTGCTTCGTTAGATGGCATAATGTCAATGGGCCAAGATGACCCCCATCCAATTTGTAAGGAAATATTTTTTGCATATCTTTCATTCATTGTTCTATATCTCTCTACATTATCGTCTATATCTCTCATTTCCCTTTCCTGTGACTTTTCGTCTGAAGAAAGGTCACAACCTGAAACGTCAACCATTCCTTCTCTCCGGAAATGCTGCCTGTCCTGCTGAGTTACTCCAGCTTTTTGTGTCTATGAAATATATTAGTTGCCATAATCTCCATCAGCAGCCATGGACAATCATTTTGCCTTGGATATTTTTATTTCTCAACGTGATGTGCATTTGTTAAGGAGCATGAAATATTTATGCTAATATTTTCCTACTCTGAAACACCTTTGTGAGTTCACCGAATCACCATATCAATTTACACCTTGTAGGTAGGTAATAGGCTTTACTTAAATTAAAGACTCTAGTTAGTTCCCTCCTGAACCATTTCCCTCTCAGATGGGATGTAAAATCCTATCATATTGTGATCAATTTTCTCTGTGGAAATTTTCTTACAGTGAAATTACAAATTAACCCTGTCATTTTAAACAAGATAAAATCTAAAATTGTCTGTTCATGGGTTGGTTTCATGACATTGCCTCAGAAGATAAGCTCAAATGTACTTTATATATTCCTCGTTCAAACAGCTTTTGCCACTTTAATTTGTCCAGTTTATGGGAAGATTTAAGTTTCCCATAATAATCGTATTACCTTTACAGCAACCGTGTTATTTCTTGATTAATCCCCTCTCCAATTGTACTGCTGATATTAAAGAGCCTGTAAACCACTCTAAACTTCATCCATCCTGATGTCATGTTTTGTTCTTCTGAGTCAAAATCATTCCTCCTTTTCATCAGCCGCATCTGAATCCTTTTCTATTTTATCTACATTTTCTAAACATCAAGTAGTCTGGAAAATTTAACTCATGATTTAGTAATTATGTAATACATGTCTCTGTGACAACTATTAAATCAAACTGATGTATTTCAATTTGTGCCACAGCTTTGTCTACATTGGTATGAATTTTAGAATAATCAGATATTATATTTTAACTTATAATTTTGCACAGATTTGACTACTCATTCAGGTTATTACTGTTCAACTGTCACATTTATCATACTCAAATTTATAGTTTTTCTCTAGGATCTTGGCCTTTCCCATCATGTATTTAACCTTCCATGCATCTGAACCCTGTGCCCATTCAATTTCTCAACCCTCCCATCTCTCTACCGTTTCTTAGCCTGAGCTCTGCCCCAGAATCCAGTTAAATTATGCTAATGTTTCAGCCCTATCTTTTCTCAGTATTGTTGCCAGTTTCCCAAGAAAGCAAACCCCGTTTTTCCCTCACCAGTTCTTGAGACTCGTTCAATTCTCTTATTCATACGTCATTTCCATTGGCGTACATAACACACAGAGAATATTGCAGTTAAGGTTCTGCATTTTAATTACCCTAGTTCATCCAACTTTTTTTGTAATTTCTATTCCTCACTCTACCTGTTTTTATGTCATTCCAACTCAGATTCAAATGAACCAAAATGATCAATAAATACCATCCCAGTATATTTCAGTGATCGCTATGCATCTAGACATTCCCTATTCGGTTCTGGAATTCCACGCCTCCTATGCTTCATTTGATATAACTTTGCTAGAAGAATCAAATGATCTTTGGAAGATCAATATGGAAAACGTGTGAATTACTACAAGTTTCATTGTTGCAATGAAGATGGCCTGTACATCAGTAACTACCTGCATTTTTCTTGTTGGAACTTTCCAAATTATTACACCAAATAAATAATGCTTAGATATCATTCTTCTTCAATAGACAATGGACAATAGGTGCAGGAGTTGTAAAGGCACGAAGACACTAATTGGTGTTATCTACAGACCCCCAAATAGTAGCCCGAATGTAGGGTGTAAGTTGCAGCAGGAGTTAAAACTGGCATGTAACCAAGGTAATGCCACTGTGGCGATGGGGGCTTTGAATCTGCAGGTAGACTGGGAAAATCAGGTTGGTTCAGGACCCCAAGAAAGAGAGTTTATAGAATGCCTCCGAGATGGATTCTTAGAGCAGCTTGTAATGGAGCCGACCAGAGAAAAGGCAATTCTGGATTTAGTGTTGTCTAATGAACCAGATTTGATAAGAGAACTCGAGGTAAAGGAACCGTTTGGAGGTAGTGATCATAATATGATTAGTTTTAATCTGCAATTGAGAAGGAGAAGGTTAAATCGGAAGTGTCAGTGATGAAGTTGAACAAAGGGGACTGTAAAGGCATGATAGAGGAGCTGGCCAAGGTAGACTGAAAAGGGATCCTAGCAGGAATGACGGTGGAACAGCAATGGCAGGAATTTCTGGGCATAATCCGGAAGACGCAGGATAATTTCATTCCAAAAAGGAAGAAAGATTCTAAGGGGAGTGGCTGACAAGAGAAGTTAGGGATAGAATAAAACAAAAAAAAAAGATGTATAACACAGCAAAGAGTAGCCGGAAGCCAGAGGATTGGGAAACTTTCGTAGGACAACAGAAGGAAACAAAACGGGCAATACGGGCTGAAAAGATGAAGTACAAGGGGAAGCTGGCCAGGAATATAAAGAAGGACAGTAAAAGATTCTTTAGATATGTTAAGGGAAAAAGAGTAACAAAGTCAAATGTGGGTCCATTGAAGGCAGACACGGGTGAAATTATTATGGGTAACAAGGAAATGGCAGAAGAATTGAACAGGTACTTCGGATCTGTCTTCACTAAGTGTAGATTGGTTATTGCATGTGAACCAGTCATAGTAGAATAGCATCACTAGCACCACCTTACTGTATGCTTTATACTAACACCCACTTCCTACACTAGGTAGTCCTGGAAGCAGTGATGATGAACTAGCAACTAACAACCTGCTATTATATTATGTTTAACAATTAAAGATGACTTTAAACTCCAGGCTGTATGACATACATATTTACATGGTGTCAGAAAGCTTGACGTAACCCACTGCATCCGTATATCGGGTTTTATTTCCGTTTATCAGTTTCATTTGTATCACCATGGCTCACTCGTGCCGAAAGCCAGCACAGCTTATCTTCGATTCTGACATCGGGGAATGATGGAGGCTATTTGAAATCGACTACGAACACAATAATCATAATGAACCAGATGCTGTCAAGACTTCCCTTCTACTAAACCTGGCGGGACCCGAGGCCATGATGAGAGAGCGGACCTTTGACTACACCCCAGCCATTCTCGATGCCAACAATCAGGTAGTTGTACCTGCTGAGACTATGCATGACCCTACTGTTTTACTGCGTAAATTCCGTGAACTATGCGACCTACCCTCAAACCGTATTTTAGAAAGAGCAAAATTCTTCGCGAGACACCAGCTTCCCGGCGAGCCCGTGGAAAGATTTATTTGCGACTTGAAATATACGGCTCAGCGATGCCGCTTCAAAGTCATGTCAAACGAATTAATCAGTGGAAAGCTTGTCAGTGGTATGACCGATCAAAACTAAGGACTGAGTTACTGCAGAATGCTGATTTAACCCTTGAACAAGCAGTGCACGCCTGCCGAACGTCTGTGATTGTGGTTCCATTAATTGACCAGTTTGACACTCAGAAGAAGACCATAAACCTGACTGGTTTCAACAGACGACCAACACCAACAGATAACAGAAGATTCATGAATGAACCACCACAACAGGTTAACCGGGGATTCACCAATGAGCCCCCTCAAAGATGCCCGAAATGTAACTATTTCCACAACAAGGGACGATTGTTTTGTCTAGCGAACGACAAGTCTTATAACTACTGCAAAAAGGTGAATCACTTTGCTGTTGTCTGCAGGTCCTGTGGGAACAGATCCTCCAGCTCAGCGTCTAATCTGCACCTGTTGCAACAAAACCAAACAATTCAAGACTCACAGGACCAGCTTGATTCTGCCCACGAGGATGATCCAATTAGCACATATGAGTGTTTAAGAAGGAACTGCAGATGCTGGAGAATCGAAGGTTACACAAAAAAAAAGCTGGAGAAACTCAGCGGGTGCAGCAGCATCTATGGAGCGAAGGAAATAGGCAATGTTTCGGGCCGAAACCCTTCTTCAGATGGGTTTCCCGTCTGAAGAAGGGTTTCGGCCCGAAACGTTGCCTATTTCCTTCGCTCCATAGATGCTGCTGCACCCGCTGAGTTTCTCCAGCTTTTTTTTGTGTAACCTAGCACATATGAGTAGTCGACTGTGCATTCACTCCTTCACACAGCTGGTAAGATTCTGGATCCCTCTATTTCAATGTTAGTTAACAACAAGCCTGTGAAGGCCAAACTCGATACGGTGCCCGCGTGAATGTAATGTTTGTGAACGTCTACAACAAGATAAGAAATAATGAGGCCTTGACTAGAGACAGCTCCACATTACATGCTTATGGGGGGGAGGTTTTGTATCCTCTGGGGTGAGCTACCTTTAAATGTGTGCTGAAAAACACCACAAGAATTCTAACTTTCTATATCTTAAAATCTAACTCTGTGACTACTGGGCATCCATGCGTGCCAAGACTTAGGGCTGGTCTCCTTCGATCGGTCCGTTCATAAGTTACTAACATCCGAGGACCCGATAAAAAGATACCCCGATCTATTCAATAGCAAACTTGGCAAGCTGCCTGTGACCTACAAGATCATTGACCCCAACATCGATCCAGCCGTCTGTGCTCCCCACCGTGTGCCACATGCCGTGCGAGACAGAATTGAGACTGAACTAAAAAACATGGTCTCCGTGGGCGTACTAGCTGAAATCAGTGAGCCCACAGACTGCGTCTCCACCATGGTTGTCACCTTTAAGAAAGAAAAAAAAGAGCTCCGTGTGTGCATTAATCCAAAAGATTTGAACACTGCCATCAAGCGACCGCATTATCCGATGAGAACTGTCAAGGACGTCGCTGCATAAATTGGGCGCGCAACAGCATTTTCCATCCTCAACGCAAAAAGCTTGTTTTGGCAGATACCACTCGACGACGAGTTATCAAACCTGACCACGTTTTCCACACCATTTGGCAGATTCAAATTTCTCAGGATGCCATTCGGCATCAACTCGGCCAGCGAAGTTTTTCAAAGAACCATGGAACAGCTGTTCCAAGGACTCCTGTGTGCCTACACAGGGATCTGTGTTGGGTACACTGTTGTTTGTCATGTACATCAATGATCTGGATGATGGTGTGGTAAATTGGATTAGTAAGTATGCACATGATACTAAGATAGGTGGGGTTGTGGATAATGAAGTAGAGTTTCAAAGTCTACAGAGAGATTTATGCCAGTTGGAAGAGTGGGCTGAAAGATGGCAGATGGAGTTTAATGCTGATAAGTGTGAGGTGCTACATCTTGGCAGGACAAATCAAAATAGGATATACATGGTAAACGGTAGGGAATTGAAGAATGCAGTTGAACAGAGGGATCTGGGAATAACTGTGCATAGTTCCCTGAAAGTGGAATCTCATGTAGATAGGGTGGTAAAGAAAGATTTTGGTGTGCTGGCCTTTATAAATCAGAGCATTGAGTATAGAAGTTGGGATGTAATGTTAAAATTGTACAAGGCATTGGTGAGGCCAATTCTGGAGTATGATGTACAATTTTGGTCGCCTAATTATAGGAAGGATGTCAACAAAATAGAGAGAGTACAGAGGAGATTTACTAGAATGTTGCCTGGGTTTCAGCAACTAAGTTACAGAGAAAGGTTGAACAAGTTAGGGCTTTATTCTTTGGAGCGCAGAAGGTTAGGGGGGACTTGATAGAGGTCTTTAAAATGATGAGAGGGATAGACAGAGTTGACGCGGATAAGCTTTTCCCACTGAGAGTAGGGAAGATTCAAACAAGGGGATATGACTTGAGAATTAAGGGACAGACGTTTAGGGGTAACATGAGGGGGATCTTCTTTACTCAGAGAGTGGTAGCTGTGTGGAATGAGCTTCCAGTGAAGGTGGTGGAGGCAGGTTCGATTTTATCATTTAAAAATAAATTGGATAGTTATATGGACGGGAAAGGAATGGAGGGTTATGGTCTGAGTGCAGGTATATGGGACTAGGGGAGAATATGTGTTCGGCACGGACTAGAAGGGTCGAGATGGCCTGTTTCCGTGCTGTAATTGTTATATGGTTATATGGTATACGGCAAAGACATAGTGGAGCATGACAACAACCTAAAGCGTATTATGGACCGGGCACAGGAGATCAACCTGAAATTCAACCCTAATAAATGCAAGTTCAGGGTTCCAGAGGTCACATATGTCGGACACATATTCACTCCTGATGGCCTAAAGCCCGACCCGAAGAAAACTGCTGCCATCACAGAAATGCCAGATCCCCACCGACATGTTAAGCCTACAATGCTTTCTGGGTATGGTGAACTATCTGGGAAAGTTCATACTGAACCTCAGCGAACTAAGTCGCCGCTGAGACAACTCACTCGGAAGGATACTGCCTGGTCCTGGTTCCAGCAGCATCAACAAGTATTTGATTCTTTAAAGCCCAAACTGGCCAGTGCTCCCACCTTGACATTCTTCAACTTGAAGTGTCCTGTCATGGTAACCTGTGATGCCTCACAATATGGGCTGGGCACAGCCTGCCTTCAAACGTCTGCCGATGAGACCGTACTACCTGTATCTTATGCCTCCCGCACCATGACGGACACCGAACAACGCTATGCACAGATCAAGAAAGAGCTGCTAGCCGTGGTCTTCGCTTGCTCAAAATTCAAGGACGTCATTTTCGGGAACATTTTCACAGTCGAAACAGACCACAAACCACTTGTGACCATCCTTAATAAACCCATAAAGGCAGCACCTGCACGACTGAAGCGTATGATGATGCAGCTCCTGCGGTTCGACTTCAAAATCGTTTACAAAAATGGTAAAGACATGCTCGTTGCTGACACTCTCTCTCGTGCACCACGTGCATCCAGTGAACGACACCCCTATGAACGGGATAAGTTTATGGTCCTCAAGATCGACTTCGTTCACACGGAATGCTTGCGCCGTCTGGATGAACACACAGCCGCCGATGGCACTCTTCAGCTACTCTCATCCATAATCAAAAGAAGCTGGCCAGATAGGCAATCCAGCACACCACTGGAGGTGCAGCCGTTCTTCCTAGTCCGCAATGAGCTGGTAATACAGGACGGTGTCATAGTTAAGGGCCACAAAGTCATGATCCCTTCATCATTACGTGACGAATACTATAAAGAGGCACCCAACGGTCACCCAGGTACTAATGCCATGTTGGCCCATGTACAGAGCATGTTCTACTGGCCAGGCATGGCCAAGTACATACGGGACAGGACAGCCTCCTGTCCCATCTGCAACAGTTTGGCGCCACACCAACAGAAACAGCCCCTGCTACAACAATCCCCACCAGCACTGCCTTCGACGTCGGTGGCAGCAGACATTTTCGAATGGCACTGTAAACATTATCTAGTCCTGGTCGACTCCTACTATAACTGGTTCAAACTTGATCTACTGCCCTCTATTACATCAGAAATGGTCATTCAAAAGCCACAGAGCCACTTTTCCACATTTGGCGCACCTGTCCGCCTGCAAACTGACAACGGAAGACAATTTACCAGCCACGCGTTCAAACACTTTGCCAACCGATGGAACTTCCACCATGTCACAAGCAGCTAAACAATTAATGGAACGCGCCCACCTAGCCAAGTCGGATGTGTATCTAGACCTTCTAAACATCAGAAACATCGCTAGAGACCTGGTCCTGGGCTCACCAGCCCAACACCTGATGTCCAGAACAACGTGACCTCTGATACCAATTGCCCAGCAGAAGCTGGTACCACAGGTGCTGAAGCCAGCCACGGTCCAGAAGCGCATCCAGGAGAAACGCAACATGCAAAAACGGTCATATGACAAGTCCAGCAAACCGCTGAAACCGCTGCTGCAGGCCAAGTGGTCTGCTTGCAAACTACTTTGGGACATTCCCTTCTAGGTTGCGTTGTTGGCCCATCTAAGGAACCCTGCTCCTACCTTGTCGACCTCGATGGTGCCGTGTACCGACGGAGCTGCCAACACTTGCTGTTTGTAAAGGAACCTCGTCCACCGCCGATCCCTTTGCTCCACCTTTAATGTTCCAGCCATCTGCTGCTGCTGCCACCACTAGTCCCAGCGTGTCCCATTCTCCGCCGTGACCAGCGGCTCTGTCTAACAATAACACTACCTCTCCCGCATGCTCTCCCTATCGGTCGCCTCAAGTGTCCCCAGCTGCTTTCTCACATCCGGGTTCTCTGCCTCCCTCCCCCACTAACTTTCTGGCACAGACGGAGAGGGGTTGGTCCGTACACGTTCGGGTCACATTAGTAGACCGACTGACAGATACGGCGAGTATGTTTAAATTCGAGAGTCTCGTATGTGTTTAGCTATATTCGCTCTTTACGGGGAAGGATGTAGATTGGTTATTGCATGTGAACCAATCATAGTAGAGTAGCATCACTTACCCCAACTTACTGTATGATTCATACTAACACCCACTTCCTACACTAGTTAGTCCTGGAAGCGGTGATGATGAACTAGCAACTTACAACCTGCTGTACCGCTATATTATGTGGAACAATTAAAGATGACTTTAAACTCCAAGCTGTATGACATGCTTATTTACACTAAAGAAGACACAAACAATCTCCCAGATGTACTGGAGGACAGCGGATCTAAGGGGGTCGAGGAACTGAAAGAAATTTTCATTAGGCAAGAAATAGTATTGGGTAGACTAATGGGACTGAAGGATGATAAATCCCTTGGGCCAGATGGTCTGCATCCCAGGGAGGTGGCTCGAGAAATAGTGGATGCATTGGTGATCATTTTCCAATGTTCAATAGATTCAGGGTCAGTTCCTGTGGATAGGAGGATAGCTAATGTTATCCCACTTTTCAAGAAAAGGAGCGAGAGAGAAAACGAGGAATTACAGACCAGTTCACCTGACTTCGGTGGTGGGAAAGATGCTTGAGTCAATTATTAAAGAGGTAATAATGGGGCATTTGGATACCAACAAAAGGATTAGTCCAAGTCAACATGGATTTAGGAAAGGGAAATCATGCTTGACTAATCTTCTGGAATTTTTTGAGGATGTGACAAGTAAAATGGATGAAGGGGAGCCAGTGGATGTAGTGTATCTAGACTTTCAGAAAGCCTTTGATAAGGCCCCGCACAGGAGACTGGTGACTAAAATTAGAGCACATGGTATTGGGGGTAGGGTGTTGACGTGGACTGAAAATTGGTTGGCAGACAGGAAGCAAAGAGTAGGAGTGAACGGGTCCTTTTCAGAATGGCAGACAGTGGCGAGTGGAGTGCCGCAAGGCTCGGTGTTGGGGCCACAACTGTTTACCGTATATATTAATGATTTGGAAGAGGGAATTAGGAGCAACACTAGCAAGTTTGTGGATGACACAAAGTTGGGTATGAACTGTGAAGAGGATGTTAGGAGGTTGCAGAGTGACCTGGACAGGTTGAGTGAGTGGGCGGATGCGTGGCAGATGCAGTATAATATAGATAAATGTGAGCTTATCCACTTTGGCGGCAAAAACAAGGAGGCAGATTAATATCTCAATGGGGTTTGGTTAGGTAAGGGGGAGGTACAGTGAGACCTGGGTGTCCTTGTACACCGGCCACTGAAAGTTGGCGTGCAGGTACAGCAGGCAGTGAAGAAAGCTAATGGAATGTTGGCCTTCATGACAAGAGGATTTCAGTATAGGAGTAAAGAGGTTCTTCTGCAGTTATATAGGGCTCTGGTAAGACCACATCTGGAGTATTGTGTACAGTTTTGGTCTCCTAATTTGAGGAAGGACATCCTTGTGATTGAGGCAGTGCAGCGTAGGTTCACAAGATTGATCCCTGGGATGGCGGGATTGTCATATGAGGAAAGATTGAAAAGACTAGGCATGTATTCACTGGAGTTTAGAAGGATGAGGGGATATCTTATACAATTATAAAAGGACTGGACAAGCTAGGTGCAGGAAAAATGTTCCCAATGTTGGGCGAGTCCAGAACCAGGGGCCACAGTCTTGGAATAAAGGGGAGGCCATTTATGACTGAGGTGAGAAAAAACTTTTTCACCCAGAGAGTTGTGAATTTGTGGAATTCCCTGCCACAGCGGGCAGTGGAGGCCAAATCACAGGATGGATTTAAGAGAGAGTTAGATAGAGCTCTAGGGGCTAGTGGTATCAAAGGATACGGGAAGAAGGCAGGCATGGGTTATTGATTGGGGACGATCAGCCATGATCACAATGAATGGCGGTGCTGGTTCAAAGGGCCGAATGGTCTCCTCCTATACCTATTTTCGATGAGTAGGCCAGTCAACCCTTCATGCCAGCACCGCCATTCAATGTGATCATGGCTGATCATCCCCAATCAGTACCCCGTTCCTGCCTTCTCCCCATATCCCCTGACTCCCTACCGAGCTTCTTCAACATAAAAAAAATCAAGGTCCAGATTACCAAAGACATTAGTCAAGGTAGTATGAAGTCTGCCTCTAGTTCATCTTCCTTAACTACCAGAAATTATTTGTCACTGTTTTAAGGTCATAAGTGATAGGAGTAGAATTAGGCCATTCAGCCCATCAAGTCTACTCTGCCATTCAATCATGGCTGATCTATCTTCCCCTCTTAACCTCATTCTCCTGCCATCTCCCTATAATCTCTGACACCTGTACTAATCAAGAATCTATCTATCTCTATCTTAAAACCACAGATTCACCACCCTCTGAGTCAAGAAATTTCTCCTCATCTTCCTAAAAGAACGTCATTTAATTCTGAGGCTATGACCTCTAGTCCTAGACTCTCCCACTAGAGGAAACATCCTCTCCACACCCACTGTATCCAAGCCTTTCACTATTCTGTATGTTTCAATGAGGTCCCCCCTCATTCTTCTAAACTCCAACCAGTACAGACCCAATGCCGACAAATGCTCATAGGTTAACCTCATTCCTGGGATTATTCTTGTAAACCTCCTCTGGACCCTCTCCAGAGCCAACCTATCTTTCCTCAGATGCCCAAAATTACTCACAATATTCAAAATGCGGTCTTATAGAGACGCAACATTACATCCCTGTTTTTGTACAGAAGCCCTCTTGAAATAAGTTCTCTTTACTACTGATTCGACTTCCAAATTAACTATTTTGGGAATCCTCACCAGCACTCCCAAGTCCCTTTGTACCTCCGATTTCTGTATTCTCTCCCCATTTAGAAAATAATCTACGCTTTTATTCCTACTAACAAAAGGCACGGCTCCACACTTTGCTACACTATATTCCATTTGCCACTTCTCTGCCCACTCTCCCAACCTGTCCAAGTCCTTCTACAGAGTCCCTACTTTCTCTACACTACCTGCCCCTCCACCTATTTTTGCACCATCTGCAAACTTGGCCACAAAGCCTTCAATCCCCTCGTCCAAATCATTAATATACAACATGCAGAGTAGCGACCCCTGCACCGACCCTTGCGGAACACAACTAGTCACAGGCAGCCAACCAGGAAAAGCATCATTTATTGCCTCTATTTGGCTTCTACCATCCAGCCAACCTGCTATCCATGATAATATCTGCCCTTTGATACCATGGGCTCTCATCTTCCATAGCAGCCTAACGTGTGGCACCTTATCAAAGGCTTTCTGAAAATATAAGTAAACAACATCTACTGATTCTCCTTAGTCTCTGCTATTTACTTCTTCATAAAATTCCAGCAAATTTGTCATGCAAGACCTCCCCTTCACAAAGCCATGCTGACCGGCCTATTTTATCGTAAACTTCTAAGTACTACATAACCACATCCTTTATAATGGACTTTAAAATCTTACCAACCGCCGAAGTCAGACTAACCGCTTATAGTTCCCACTATTCTGCTTTGCTCCCTTCTTGCGCAGTGGAGTAATATTGCCAATTTTCCAATCATCTGGGCCCTCTCCTGACTCTAGTGATTCGCGAAATATCACTATCAATGCCTCGACAATCTTTCAAGCCACTTCTTTCAGAACACTAGGGTGCCGTCCATCCGGTCCAGGTGACTTATCCACCTTCAGCCAATTCAGCTTCCCAAGCACCTTCTCCTTTGTAATAGCCACTAACTTCCACCCTGGACTCTTTTGAATTTCAGGCATGTTGCTGGTGTCTTCCACTGTGAAGTCTGATGCAAAAAAGTTATTCAACTCCTCTGCTATTTCTTTATTCCCCATTATCACTTCTCCTGCATCATTCTCCAGCAGTTAAACTTCAACTCTTGCCTCGTTATTGCTCTTTATATAACTGAAGAAACTCTTGCTACCCTCTTTTATATTATTGGCCAGCTCCTTCGCATTTTATCTCTTCTCCCCGTATTGCCCTTTTAGTTACCTTCTGTTGTTCTTTAACAGCTTCCCAATCCTCTGGCTTCCCACTAATCATGGCTATGTTATACACCATCTCTTTTAGTTTTATACTGTCCTTGGTTTCCCTTGTCAGCCACGGTCGCCTCTTTCTCCCCTTAGAATCTTTCGTCCTCTTTTGAATGAAAAGATCCTGCACCTTCCGGATTTTTCCCAGAAATTCCTGCCATTGCTGTTCCACTCCCTGCTAGAGCCCCTTTCCAGTCAACTGTGGCCAGCTCCTCCCTCATGCCTCTGTAGTCCCCTTTGCCCAACTGCAATACTGATACATCCAATTTCACTTTCTCCCTCTCAAAGTGCAGGTTAAAACATATCATATTGTGGTCGCTATCTCTTAATAGTTCCTCCTAATTGTTTTCATCTGTCACTCAGTACACCTGCTGCCGGTTCATACACTTAATACGCTGAGGATTATATACATGAATTTGTGCTTGCAAGAAATTTAATGATTAATATGTGTGGTGTAGCATTGGTGGACTTATTAATAGGACACAACTTGGTGCATTGCAGGAAGAAGAAGGCTGATTACTAAAATATTTTTACACAAACCCATAACCTGTTTGTGGAATGAATCCTGCAACAATGCATATATTTATTGTAAACATAGCCAGATTCTCAATCGCAAGTATATTTTTTTTCTTGCAACTTGCCCACATTTATAATATGCTGGTAGTGGTGGGGGCAGTATCTATCCTTCAGGTTAAATGGGCCATTTTCTTGACTGACAACTTCCAGTCTGACTCTTGCCCAATTGGAGAAAAATTGACCAATGTGCAGATAACATCAATAATTTTCTAATGTGAAATTCACAGGAAATGGTGTTGGGTAGACTGATATGACTGAAGGCTAATAATTCCCCAGGACCTGATGGTCTGCATCCCAGGGTACTTAAGGAAGTGGCTCTAGAAATCATGGACACATTGGTGATTATTTTCCAGTGTTCTCTTGATTCAGGATCAGCTCCTGTAGATTGGAGGGTAGCTAATGTTATCCCACTTTTTAAGAAATGCGGGAGAGAGAAAACAGGGTATTATAGACCAGTTAGCCTGACATCGGTGGTGGGGAAGATGCTGGAGGCAATTATAAAAGATGAAATAGTGGCACATTTGGATAGCAGTAACAGGATCGATCCGAGTCAGCATGGATTTACAAAGGGGAAATCATGCTTGACTAATCTTCTGGAATTTTTTGAGGATGTAACTAGGGAAATGGACAAGGGAGAGCCAGTGGATGTAGTGTACCTGGACTTTCAGAAAGCATTTGATAAGGTCCCACATAGGAGATTAGTGGGAAAAATTAGAGCTCAGGGTATTGGGAGTAGGGTACTGACATGGATAGAAAATTGGTTGGCAGACACGAAACAAAGAGTAGGAATTAACGGGTCTCTTTCAGGATGGCAGGCAGTGACTAGTGGGTACCGCAAGGCTAGGGATGAAGGGATTCAAAGTAACATTAGCACATTTGCAGATGGCACAAAACTGGGTGGCAGTGTGAACTGTGAGGAGGATGCTATGAGGATGCAGGGAGGCTTGGACAGGTTGGGTGAGTGTGCGGATGCATGGCAGATGCAGTTTAATGTGGATAAATGTGAGATTATCTACTTTGGTGGCAAATACAGGAAGGCAGATTGCTATCTGAACGGTGTCAGTTTGGGAAGTACAATGAGATCTGTGGGTCCTTGTTCATCACTCACTGAAAATAAGCATGCAGGTACAGTAAGCAGTGAAGAAAGCTAATGGCATGTTGGCCTTTATAACAAGAGTTGAGTATAGGGGCAAAGAAGTCCTTCTGCAGTTGTACAGGACCCTAGTGAGACCACACCTGGAGTATTGTGTGCAATTTTGGTCTCCTAATTTGTGGAAGGACATTCTTGCTATTGACGGAGTGCAGCATAGGTTCATGAGGTTAATTCCCGGGATGGCGGGACTGTCATATGCTGAGAGAATGGAGCCACTGGGCTTGAATACTCTGGAATTGAAATATATAAGATTATTAAAGGATTGGACACGCTAGAGGCAGGAAACATGATCCCGATGTCAGGGGAGTCCAGAACCAAGAGCCACAATGTAAGAATAAGGGGTAGACCATTTAGAACAGAGATGAGGAAAAACATTTTCACCCTGAGAGTTGTGAATCTGTGGAATTCTCTGCCTCAGAAGGCAGTGGAGGCCAATTCTTCGGATGCTTTCAAGAGAGAGTTAGATAGTGCTCTTAAAGATAGCTGAGTCAGGGGATATGGTGAGAAGGCAGGAACATCAAACATCATGAACGCTGCATCAACAAATCCCAGAGTATTATAAAGGACATTTCCCACCCCGGACACTCCCTGTTTGAACTGTTGCCGTTAGGCAGACGGTACAGATCTACAAGGACAGGACGAACAGACTAAAAAACAGTTTTTACCCCACTGCTATAAAAGCACTAAATGTAGCCGCCAAGGAATGCAGGGGCGATACATACTAAGGGACTGTGGTACACTGTGAAACCAACAGAAGGATGGAGGGTTGGGTGTTTATGCGTGCTATTTTCATGATATTTATTTTAGTTGTTTATCTTTTAATATTTTATCTTGTATGTATCGTTAGCTTTTAGAAATGTTTGAATGGTGCACTGACTGGCTGACATTTTTAAATTTCGTTGTACATGGTTCATGTTACAATGACAATAAAGAAACTATTCTATTCTATTCTATTCTATTCTATTCTATTCTATTCTATTCTATTCTATTCTATTCTATTCTAACATGGTACTGATTATGGATGATCAGCCATGATCACAGTGAATGGCGGAGCTCGCTCGAAGGGCCAAATGCCCTACTCCTGTGCCTATTGTCTATTGTCTATTATCATCTCAAAATTATCTAGAAGAGTCATGAGTCCTTCCATTGGAAAGAACGATGGTACTGGATTTAGTTCATGGATGGGAACAGCAGGATCTGGAAAAATTGCTGTAGCTGTATCGAGAATGGTGCTGTGGTGAAACTCAAGAAAATACAATTTTGTACAAAACAGTTCCTAGCAATATAATACAATTTATATTCAGGGTTTATTCAGGGGAATCAGGGGTTATGGGGAGAAGGCAGGAGAATGAGAAGGAAAGATAAATCAGCCATGATTGAATGGCGGAGTAGACTTGATGGTCCAAATGGCTTAATTCTGTTTCTATAATTTATGAACATATGTTTAAAATCTGTGTATAGTATAACTTACTATAAGCATCATCAAAAGGAATCCGCACATATATTTAATGTGCACATATGATATATCTCACAAATTTTGCTACTCTTTGTTGCTTACAAATTTCCTTTGTACTATTCCAAATGGAAAGTATAAGGAAAGGAATATCAATCTAATTACTTGCAATGTAAAGAGCATCAGGAAATTTCACAGGAGGATCCATTTGCCAGCCAATTTTAGTGATCACAAAAAATTGTCTAATTTTGTTTCTGATTTAAGATGTAAAATCTGAAATTTAGAAGCTCTTCTCTATCTACAAACTTTCCTACCCAACCAAAAACTGTGAAAATTAAGCTTTTAAAAACTCCATTTAGATATTGTGATTTGCCATCTCTTATGTTGCAAAAAAACTAGTTTTAAGAATGTCAAGAGTGTTTTATTGTCATATGTCCAGAAACGGAATAATTTGAAATTCTTATGTTTTTAAACATAAAACATTCTTAAAAGATGGTACAGTAGGATCTTCTGACATCGGCCTCTGTGACTGAGATTGTAAGACCATCAGGGGCTATGGAGGCCCGGGAAAGCACATCAGCATTCTCCCTTTTAAAGTGTACGTATAACGCATTGAGCTTGTCTGGGAGTGATGCTTCACTGTTGCTTGAGCTGCTTCCTGGTTTCGCCTAATAGGAAGTGATGATGTGCAAGCCCTACCCACAGTTGCCGAACGTCCGCCTCATCCTCCAGTTGAGAGCAAAAGTCCCTTTTAGTCTTTTTGATGACCTTATCATGATCGTACATAGACTTCTTGATGACTGCGTCTTCAGACTTGAATGCCCGAGATCTGGTCCTCAGATGAATGCAGACCTCCTGGTTCATCCAAGACTTCTGGTCGGAGAACATTTGGATGGTTTTTGTGGGAACACAATCCTCCACACATTTCCTTATGATGTTGGTAACAAAGAAAACACTACAATTAGAGATAGAAGGCAGAAATGTACTGAGTTCATTGAGCTGCAAAGAACATGCAAATTACATTTATTGATGTCACTGAGTTTGACATAAAAATATTTTGGTCTATGTTCTTTAACATTTTCTTCAATTATAACTAAAAAATGATTTGTTCATTGAAGCAATTTAGTTAATATGTTTTATTCCTGGTGCCATTTATCATCCCTCAGTTATTGGAGCATGGTTTGTTTTGGTTTTGTTTCTTAAATATCAAAGATTTGAGATAATGAATATTGCCTGCAGGCATTTAATATATCTCAGAGTACATATTTAATTAAAATAATAGCTGACTGAAATGTTTTGCTTGCCTGCTGTTGAAACTTATTCAAAGTTAAAAGGGGTATTAGAACAAAATATAGAATGAAACAATTCTCCAGTAACTTCAGAAAGTTTAATTTTTAAAAATCAATTGTTAATATTGGCTTCAGCTCCTGATAGCCTGGGTTTGATTATTCAGCAAAAATAAAAATGCTGGGGAAACTCAAAAGGCCAGACAGCATCTGTGGAAGGAAATGTTGACATTTAAAATGTGTTCATTACTAGAAGATAGGCATTTATTGTCCATTCCTAATTGGTCTTGGAAAGATGACGAGTCTTGAAACACTGTAGTAAGTCTGATGATGGTACTCCCTCGTGTTTCAGTGTACAGAATTGAGGATGTAGACCTACCAGTGATAAAGGATATTTAGGACATCTTATGTGGTCTTTGCCCATCCCCATCCACCATTTGTTGAGATTCCATGTGGAGGCCTAGTTCTCCAATCCCCCATACACTAAAGCTCCTCTACCATTTATCTGTCTGTTGACCCAATCTTAAACCTTATCCTGGGGCATGATCAAATTCTTCTTCTCTTCTTCCTCAATCCCTCCTCCACCACCTTTCAGCAGCAGGAACTGGGAGACTAGTCAGGATCAAGGGAAAGATAAATGGAGCAAAGTACAGAGAGATCCTTGATGAAAACCTGCTCCAGAATGTTCTGGACCTCAGACTGGGGCGGAGGTTAACCTTCCAACAGGACAATGACCAGAAGCACCCAGCCAAGACAATGCAGGAGTGGCTTCATGACAGGTCTGTGAATGTCTTTGAGTGGCCCGGACTTGAACCTGATCGAACATTCTCTGGAAGGACCCCAAAATAGCTGTGCATCGACGCTCCTCATCCAACCTGACAGAGCGTGAGAATATCTGCAGAGAAGAATGGGAGAAATTACCCAAATACAGGTGTACCAAGTTGTAGCACCATACCCAAGAAGACTTGAGGCTGTAATCGCTGCCAAAGGTGCCTCAACAAAGTACATATGTAAATGTGATATTTCAGTTATTTGTTTGTAATTACTTTGCAAAAATTTCTAAACACCTGTTTTTGCTTTTTTATTATAGGGTATTGTGTGTAGATTGATGATTAAAAAAAAATTAATCCATTTTAGAATAAGGCTATAACGTAACAAAATGTTGAAAAAGTGAAGGGGTCTGAATACTTTCTAAATGCACTGTATATTTAAACCATCATTGCAGATCAAATGTTGACGTGTAAAAATCAGTTACCCACTGTCAACCAGCTGATGATTCTATTACACTATCCAAGCACATCTTCACATGCATATTCAATGATAACCATTCTGCTGTTGTGATCTGTTCTGAGAAGAGATCATTAGAATCCTGAAGCAATGTTTCTGTTGTCAGAACTGCTCTGGGGAAGTACTGGAGCACTGAACATGGTGAATATGCTTCCACAATACTTTGAAGGAGGAATACTTATAAGTTTGCTGATGACACTGTGGTGGTGGGCCTGATCTCAGACAACGACGAGAAGGCCTACCGGGAGGAGGTGGCTGGTCTGGCACTGGTGCCAGGATAACAGCCTCCTCTTGAACATCAAAAAAACAAAGGAGCTGATCATGGACTTTAGGAGGGCACATCATCCGAGGACGTACACTCCATTGAGGATAAATGGGGATCCTGTGGATAGGGTGAACTGTTTTAAATATCTGGGAGTCCACATCTCCGAGGATATGACATGGGCATCACACGCCTCAGCACTCGTGAGTAAGGCAAGGCAGCGCCTTTACCACCTCAGGCAATTGAGGAAATTCAGAGTGTCTCCGAGGATCCTCCAGTGCTTCTACGCAGCGGCGGTGGAAAGCATCTTGTCCAGGAACATTACCATCTGGTTTGGGAATTGCTCTGCCAAGGGCAAGAAGGCTCTGCAGAGAGTAGTGCGTTCGGCCGAACGCACTATGGGAACTTCACTGGCCCCCTGCAGGAACAATACATCAGGAGGTGCAACTCCAGAGCCAACAATATCATGAGAGACCCCTTCCACCCCTGCAACGGACTGTTCCAGCTGCTACGGTCAGGCAAACGCCTCCGTTGCCATGCGGTGAGAACGGAGAGGTTGAGAAGGAGTTTCTTCCCAGAGGCCATTTGGATTGTAAACGCCTATCTCACCAGGGACTAACTCTACTGAACGTTTTTCCTTCCATTATTTATTATGTAAAAGAATATGTGTGTTATGATTGTGTTTATAGTTTGTTTGGTTGTTTGTCTTTTGCACAAAAGTCCGCAAGCATTGCCACTTTCATTTCACTGCACATCTCGTATGTGTATGTGACAAATAAACTTGACTTGACTTGACTTGACTTGAGTACCAGTATTTTAAACCAACAATATTGAATGAATGGAAACTTCATATTGGAAACTTATATTTCCAAAGCAAAATTAAGTATGACTTGAAGAGACGAGTGCGCATCCAGGTAGTTGATGCATTTTTTCATTCTAGTTGACTGATCATGCAGTGTTAAAGTTGCTGCCAAATAGTTATTTAGCTCCTTTGCTGTGTTAGATATTATTAAAATCTTAGTGACTGAATAAAAATCAGCTACACTAATATTGAGGTAACAGCAAGAAAATGGATCATTCCTGATTCATCATATACAGTATAAGGTCCAGATCGGGAATGTGATTGACTATCTGTCACTTGCCTGGATGTATAGTTGGAATTCAACTAGACAGAGTACAAAACAGTCCAGTTGATTGGTATCTTTGTCATTGAATTTAATACTGATCTCTTCACGCTGGAGCTATGTCACTGCAGTAAGAATTGTATCAATATGCCCTGCAGCAGCTCACTAGTTTTACCCCAACAACATGACTCATATCACCAAGGAGGACAAGGACATTAGTGCCCAGGATCACCATCGCAATCTTGCGCTTTGGAAGATTAAAGAGCAGAAAAACTTAGATAATTGCTTGTAGCTCAATATTACCAAGGCTCAGGCAACTCAAGAAGGATGCTTCTTCAATTCCAGAATAAGCCAAGGGCGGCATGTGGCAGAGTTGTTGCCTTACAGCGCCAAACACCCAGGTTCAATCCTGACTGCCACACTGGTGAGAAAGGCAAGGCAATGCCTTTACCATCTCAGGCAGCTGAGGAAATGCAGCTGAGGATCCTTCAATCCTGCTACTCTGGTGCAGTAGAAAGTATCCTGACCTGAAACATCTCGATCTGGTTTGGAAACAGCTCTGCCCAGGACAGGAAGGCTCTGCAGAGAATAGTGCACCATGGGAACGCACTATGGGAACTACACTCCCCCTCCCCCTCCTCCTTGCAGGACCTGTACACCAGGAGGTGCAGATCCAGAGCCAGCAAGATCATGAAGGACCCTACCACCCTAGCAACGGATTGTTCCAGCTGCAACAACGGTCAGGCAAGCACCTCTGCTGTCACGCTACGAAAACAGAGAGGATGAGATTGAGTTTCTTCCCACAGGCCGGGGATTGCTGACCTGCATTGACTCGGTGTGCCAAAGGGCTTGATTCAATGCTGAATTTCTAAACTAAACTAAAAAGTAGAGATGACTATATGCCTTTGCCAGCAGCACCCACATCCTGAGAACAGATTTCTTGTGTTTCTCAAACAGCTTCATTTTTTTAGAAGCCTCTTTGGATCAAGCAATGAAGCAATTGGTTCATATTCATTGTAAGCAATACCACTGGCAAAAAGATCATATGTTGGCAAGCTGATCCAGGAGTTGAAAGCTGATGACTGAGAGGAATAAGATTCCCACAGGTAACCACTGATCAGTTTCTACTCTCTCCTCATGTGCCATTGTTCGGTTCCCAATTAAATGGTTCTGAGACTTGAATATTGTTTTCTAAAAAGTTGTCAAGGTGAAATGGTGCATTAAACATTAGTGTACAGTACAGGAAAGTGCTATCCATGAGTATATTTGATGAGCAGGGACACCATAGGTTAGATACAAAGCTCCAATTACACAGTCCAGTTAAAAACTCTGAAACCAAAGAAGCTTTTTGCTTCTTGGCACCTCGCCAATTTTGGATGTAATTTGCCATTCTTCCTTGAATCCCATGTGTTTTACCTTTCTGACCAGTCTGCCATGTGGGACCTTGTCAAAAGTCTTGCTAGACCATACACAACACATTGTCCTCATCAACTCTCATTGTTACATCTTCAAAAAAAGTTAGTCAATCTTCCCATAAGAAATCTGTGCTGTCTGCCCCTGATTAATCTATACCTTTCTAAATGACGATTTATACTGTCCCTTACAAATGATATTTAATAAAAAAGGCCCCAGGTGGAAAAGTCATTGTTTCATCTGCTCAGTAATTCGAATCACATTATGTGAAGTCTCGCTAAAATTGCTCAGAATGTAATGCCTTGATGAAATTTGCGCGCAGTTAGTACTCAAGTATTTATCATGATTCAAGCACATTTAGCGATGGAGTAATCCTTAAATCTGTTAAGGAAGAATAAATTGAGACTGAAGGAGAGGCCAGATTGAGAGGAGCATAGGTTTCACAATATTTTATTGTATTGGAGGAGAGTGCAGAAATGAATGGTGAAGATATGAGGATATTTAAAGTAAAGATGAACATTTTAAAATTGAGGCTTTGTGTAACTAGGAAACAGTATGGGTCAGAACGCTTGGGAATGATGGATGAATGGAACACGGCGAGTGTTAGCAACAGAGTTCTGAATATCTATTAAGTCCATGGAAAATAGAACAAGGAAGGCCAATTAGAGGAACGTATTGGAATAATCAAGTCTAGAGGAAACAAAGGCATAGCAATGATTTTAACATTGGTGAGTTGAGGTGTTATGAGGCACAAGTGCAACTCAGCAATCTTAGTGATGGCATAGGTATAAGTTCTGATTCTATAATAGGACTCAAATATGACACCCAGAGGTAATACAATAACTTATAGAAACATTAGCCATAATTTATGGACTCACACCAGTTTTTAATGGTATCAGTATCTATTCACTATGGGATCATATCCACTTGTATACCTTTAAATTAATTGTGATTTATTGTGAAGATGATAATGTTACAATAGGTTTAAGTAGCTTTTAACACTTGCGAGAATTGGTCTTACATTAATTTCAAATTAACCTTTCTTATGAAATTTAACATATCGCCTAAAATGCTTATTGAATTACAACTTCGGGTAAGATGTAACCTGATGTTAATTTAAAGCCTTTGGGAAATAAATCACAAAACTTGCTGTCAATAAATGGTATTGCTGCTATGAATGTGTTGCTCAATGTCTTGAGCTGAATACTAAAAGCAATAAAATATATTTTTTTGTATTCTCAGGGTAGCACAGTGAATTTGATCTGCTTATCAAATACTGTAGCTAGAGGAGTGGTAGATGGTGTATGGGTGACAAGTGGCACAGTTAGTAGAGCTGCTGCCTCATAACTCCAGTGACCCAGGTTTTCCTCTGACCTCCAATGTTGTTTGTGTGGAATTTGTGATTTCATGGGTTTCCTCCAGGTGCTCCAGTTTCTCCAACATGTGGGTTTGAAATTAATTGACCACTCTAAATTTGGTATTAATTGACCATTCTGGTATATTGATGACAGGTCGAATCTGTGGGGACGATGGGAATGTGGGATAATATAATAGGATTAGTGTAGGGTTAATATAACTGTGCTTGATGGCGGCACTAACTCAGTCGACTAAAGAGACTGTTTCCATGTTATATGAGTTCAAAAGTCAAGAGTGTTTAATTGTCATATGTACTGAAAACTGAACGATGAAATTCTTTCTTGCAGCTGCATAACAGGCATGTAAACATAGTACACATAGAAAACAATAAACAAACAAAAATTCAATAAATTAAAAAAGAATATTATTGCAAAATGCTCAAAGTCCTAAGAGCAGTTTATAGTTTAGATAGTGCTTGTGGTCTTCATTAGTTGTTAAGAAGAAACTATTCTTGAACCTGGAGGTCATGGTTTTCAAACTCCTATAACTTTGTCTCAATGACATGAGTGTCTCCAGCGTGGTGTGGGTCCTTGATGATGCTGGCTGCCTTTCTGAGGCAGCACCTCCTATACATCCATTCAGTGGTGGGGAGATCAGTATCAATGATGGACTTGGTAGTGTTCACCATATTTTGTAATCACCTTCATTCCTGGGCATTTGATTTGTGGACCCAGGACATGATGCAACCAGTCAATATGCTCTCTAGCCTACACCTGCAAAAGTTTGATTGAGAGTTCAGAGGACCTGATCTTCTCTTAACAGTTAAAACAAATAAGATGGTTTCTAAGGTACACAAAAATTCTGGAGAAACTTAGTGGGTGCAGCATTACCTATCAGACTGAAGGAAATAGGTGACGGGTTTCGGCCCGAAACGTCACCAGATTTCCTTCGCTCAATAGATGCTGCTGCACCCGCTGAGTTTCTCCAGCATTTTTGTGTACCTTCGATTTTACAGCATCTGCAGTTCCTTCTTGAACAAGATGATTTCTAACTTGATCTCTGCTGTGATAATGGGTGCAGTGTTGTTATTTTTTGATGCATCAGCAATTACTTGCAGAGTAGGTATGAATGGTAAACCTTGTACACCTTTCCAAATGTAATATGATTTAACATTTTTACTTATTATTGTAGATTTATAAAATGATATTTGTATTACAATAAGTGAACCTAATTGTAAGATGGAAATGTAACCATCTATTGAAGATTATTTTTATGAATTATTTCTGTTCCATAATAATATTTTGATATTTCTGTTGCAAGTCCATTTTGTTAGTCCATTTCAATGCTAAATAGGAGTAGAATATTTAGCATCTTGATCCCATTCAAATATACACTAATATTATGGCGGATGTGTGACCAATCCATAACATGTTTGGTAGAATTTTGTCAACCCATCTCATTTTTAACTTAATAATTGACAACATGGACGATCAATTGGGAAAGAGATTTCCAAATTTCCACACGTAGAAAGGATAGGCTGTAATCATCAGGTAATGACCCCCTAGCCCTAGACTACCAACCATGAGAAATAGATTCTCTCCATTAACAGCATCAATTTGCTTAATTGAAGACTTCAATCGGTTCACTCTTAATTTGAAGGAAATGCATTGCTAGTTCCTAAATCTTTCCATATAATATCATCCCTGGAGCCCAAGTGGCAGTGAACAAAATTCATATTATATTCCTTCATAGCCTTTCTAAGACAAGTCAAGTCAAGAGTCAAGAGAGTTTTATTGTCATGTGTCCCAGATAGGACAATGAAATTCTTGCTTGCTGCAGCAAAACAGAATATTGTAGGCATAATACAGAACAGATCAGTGTGTCTATATAGAAGTGGTGACGTTGCCCTGGATGCAGCGGCTCGCCTGCAGTCCGTTTGTTTTGATTTTTTGTGTTGTTTTTTTTCGTTTTGTCTAGTTAAGTTTTTGGGTTTTTAGGTTGTGTTTATGTGGGTGGGGGGTTGAAAGGGGGCTTGCTGTCTCTCCCTTTGGGGGAATGCGACTTTTTTGTCGTATATCCCCCTTCTCTGCCTCCGTCTGCGCTGAGGTCCTAATGGCGGAGCTGGCGACCTCGAGACTCCGGAGGCAGAGCCAGTCAGGACTTGCCCTGGGCTCGCTCCCGTGAGGGCGGTCCGGCTCGGGGCTGGAACGGCGCTCCCGTGAGGGGCTGTGACGCTCCCGTGAGGGCGGGCCTGGCGCGGGGCTGAGACTCTCCCGCGAGGGGCTGTGGTGGTCCCGTCGGGGCGGCCCAGCTCGAGGGTGGAATGGCGCTCCCGTTTGGGCGGCCCAGCTTGAGGGAGGAATGGCACTCACGTGAGGGCAACCCGGCTTGGGGCTGGAACGTTGCTCCGGTGGCTGGGACGGCGTTCTGGCGGCGGTGACCTGAGTCCAGGGTTCAGCCGCGGGCCAGCGGCTGCGTCCGCTGGACTGGAGGGCGGCAGCTTCGACCACCCCGGGCCGTGGTGTTTGAGCCGGCCCGTTTGCGGGGTTCGGTGAGCCGCGGGACTACTTGATTATACCATCGCCCTGTGGGGTATCGCCTCAGCGCAGAGGGAGAAGAGGAGGGAAGAGACTGCAGCCCTAAGATTTTTGCCTCCACCACAGTGAGGAGGTGCTTGGAGGACTCACTGTGGTGGATGTTAATTTGTGTTTATTGTTGTTTATTATTGTATGTATGCCTGCAGGCATGAAATTTCGTTCAGACCGTAAATATGACTGGCATTCCTGAAGAGCTCCAAGAACTTACCAAAATACTAAACAAGGCTGCAGAGAGTTACAGAATGAAAATAAGATCCAAGATCATTCTCCGAGAGCACTGGCAACAATATTAATGCATGGATTATAAAAAAATATATATAAATATTGATATGTATTTAAATATCTAGGAACAAACTTCACAAAAGATGCGATATTTGAAAAAGAAGTCATGAAACACCATTGACAGCCTTCAAGCAAATATAAAGAGTGCCTGGACAAATAACAGTACTTCATGTGCATTAATGGCAACCCACTTGCTTCAAACTGCTTCAAAATCACAAAGTGAGAAAATAGAATTGATGCATTTAAAAATTAGTGCCCTGTGAGACAGTTCAATGTCTGGATTAAGGAGCAAATTTGCTAGAAATTGTAATCTACTAACAATTGGTTGATACAATGAAGAATGTTGCAAGTGTTTGAATATAATATGAAGAACAGACATGCTTGCCAATATTGTTAGGTTCAAAGGGAGAAAAGGGAAGATCCAGCAAGAGCAGGAGAATCAATATTAACAACTTGACAGGGTTCAAGATGACGGAGTATACAAGGATGGTTGTTACATCTTCTATGTACAGCGTATTAACATCTACAGTGGCCTTGGCGACTCATTTGACTTGAATTGAAGGTGTGGTACTCAGACAAACTCATGGTTTTCTGGGCCTGGTGTATCAAGGTTATGCATAGCTACAACATATTTTTTGTTCCGTTGCATTCTTGTCCTCCGGATGCAAAGACCATGTTTTTTTTTATTAACCTTTATAATTATTTTCTGTAACTGGATGCAACATTTAAATGAATTATATTCATGGACCCACAGGTCACTTTTGACTTCCACTACTTCTCATTTCTCATTATTTACTAAATTCTAAAAATTCACCTTGCAAGTGAATAATCTTGCACTTGCTTTTATTTCAAATCCACAAGCCATTTTTTTGCTATATTTTTCTAATAATATCAGTAATAACAACATTTATTTTTAATGTACTGCTTCCATGGAAGCTGATAACATCTTGCGTCATTGGCAAATTGAATATGACTTACACTCACATCTAATCAATTCAACTTGTTTTGAATAGTTGCAGCCCCACATGAGCTCTTTGTGAGACATCACCTATAAGATCATACAAATGTAAGTACTTCCATCTGTCCCTAATCTCTGTCTCCTGCTGCTAGGTTAGATTCCTGGTCAGATGATAATTTGCATTTATTTCCACACACTTCAAGCTTTCCTGACAGTCTCTTGTGAATTTTTTTATCAAATGCCCTTTGAAATTCCATGCAAATAGCATCCACAGCCGTTCTGTAGCAAAACAGTAAACTGCTGAAGCAATTCAGCAGCATCCGGGGAATGAATGGACAGACGACATTTCAGCTCAAGGCCCTTCTTCAGCCTGAGAGGTGGGTGTGGGGGGCGGAAAGCTGGGCAAGTGATGGGCAGATACAGGTAAAGGTGAATGTGGCAGATGGGTGGTGTAAGGGGCAAAGGCTGGAGGTGAAAAGGAGACAAAGGAGTGCCAGATAAGGAAAGAAGAGGAGATGGGGTGTAAAGCCAGAGGGAGTGATATTGTGAGGGGAAAGTGGGGATGAAAGGGAAATGGGAAATTTGGGGATGGGACGTGAGGGTACGGAAAAGGGGACATGAGCAGGGTTGAGGGAGAAATGTGTACTAACTAAGTTGAGGGTGAGGGCAGAGGAAAGAGGAGGGTTTGGGAGCATCATTTCAAATTTCAATGTTCATATCATTGGGTAGTAAACGATCACAGCAGAAAATGAGGTTCTATTCTTCAAGTTTCCTTTATGTCCTTGGCCTCACTCTGGCAAAGGAGGAAATCAAGGACAGAAGGGTCAGAATGGGAATAGTTAAAGGAAGTGGAGTTAAAAAGGTAAATAACCAGTAGATCCAGCATATTTGGTGAAATGGTTGCCTAATCTACACTTGTTCTCACCAATGTAAAGAAGGCCAGATCGGGAACACCAAGTATAATTGACGGGGTTAGAAGATGTGTACACGAACCATTGCCTTGCCTGAATGGGCTGCTGGGGTCCCTGAATGAAAGTGAGAGAGGAGGTGCAGGAACAGGTATTACATTTCATGAGGTTGCAGGGAAAATATCTGGCAAAGCGATCGGTTGGATGGTAAAGGATGAGCAAACCAAGGAGTCTACGTGGGGCGCATACAACATTGAATTCTCCAATTTCAAGTAATACCACTCCCCCCAACACAACCCCCCCCTTTCCCCTGCCTCCATCCCCACCCTGGTGCATTCAATCTACCTGGTGCATTTAATCTATGTCAATAATATCTTGACCAATTTTGTTAGGCTGCTAGTCAATGGTTTTCTGGGGATTTCTCTCTTGTTAAGCAGATGACATGGCCATCATTTATTAGAACTTTCTAAGATTATATCGGGCCATATAGATGCATAGATTGCATATCGGGCCAATAGACCTGTGGCCTGTACTTCATCCTCCAGCACCTAGACCACTAGGGGACCTATGCGAGAATTTTGTTTGTTGATTTAAGCTCTGCATTCAACGCCATTGTGCCAGAGCTATAACACTCCAAACTTTCTGAGTTGACTGTGCCTGAACTCCTCTGACAGACAGGAAGCAGCATGTGAGGCTGGAAAAGCACATCTTGGAACCGCAGATCCTCAGCACAGGAGCACCGCAAGACTGTGTACTCTCCCATCTCCTCTCCTCTCTCTACACCAATGACTGCACCTCCACTGACTCCTCTGTCAAGCTTCTCAAGTTTGCGGATGACACAACCCTGATTGGACTGATCCAGGATGGGGAGGAATCTGCCTACAGACAGGAAGTGTCACATCTGGCGTTCTGGTGCCATCGCAACAACCTGGAGTTCAATGCTCTTAAGACAGTGGAATTGATTGTAGACTTTAGGAGAGCTCCCCCTCCCCTCACCCCACTCACCATCAACAACACCACAGTCACATCTGTGGAGTCTTTTAGGTTCCTGGGCCTTAAGTGGGATCTGCCATCGACTCCACAGTCAAAAAGGCCCAACAGAGGACATACTTCCCACGGCAGCTGAGGAAGTACAATCTGCCACAGACAATGATGGTCCGATTCTATACGGCCATCATAGAGTCTGTCCTCACCTTCTCCATCATGGTCTGGTTTGGCTCAGCCACCAAGCACGACACCCGGAGGCTGCAGCGAATCGTCCGATCAGCTGAGAAGGTTATTGGCTGCAACCTTCCCTCCATTGACAATCTGTACACTGCAAGGAAGCGAACGGGTAAGATCATCTCTGACCCCTCTCACCCTGGCCACAAACTCTTGGAATCATTTCCCTCTGGAAGGCGACTCCAGACTGTCAAAGCCACCACAGCCAGACATAAAAACAGTTTTTTTCCACGAGTAGTTGGCTATTCGATAACCAAAAATCTGGAGCCTTCTTCTGTTCTGGTATTTTATTTAATTCACATGTTTAATCAATAATGTTTTATTATTAATGTTTAATGTTTTATGTATCATTTTTAACTGTCACTGTATGTCATATTGTTACTTGTGTGTGGAGCACCAAGGCAAATTCCTTGTATGTGAATACTTGGCCAATAAACTTATACATTGATTCATTGATTCATTCGTATTTAAGGCATCCACAATGTTCTCAGCTGTTTACATTGAAACATTGGATGGAAACCAAGGCTGTAATTTGCACGGGGATTGATTGCTCTGTGCAAGTTCAATTTAGTCACCATTTCATTTTATTTGTTTAAGTGTATGAAAACAAATTAAACCTGTCATTGCCCGGTTTCTTCAGTTGAGTGATGTGAGTGTCTCAGAAGCAACACTACTTAATATTCTTCCTTTACCTTGGATAACCAAAAATAAGTTTAGTGTCTCAACATGATTAGCTAACTGAGCACATTTAATTTAGTGTCTGCCTACTTTATTTATGAAGGGAGTTATCAAATATGTTTCACTCATGAAATAAACTAACTATTCGATGCTCCTTGTGTGTTATTTATGGAATGCATTTACATTTAACTAAATGCATATCTGATTCAATGAAAATGTATGGTGCAATTATACAACATCCTTGGAGCCTACCATCTAAATACCACTGCTCTAATCATTTTTTCCCAGAGGCAAAACTCGTAACAGTAAATAGCAGTCATCTAACATTTCTAACTGTGTGTTTAATTGAACATAATCAATGAAGTGTGGAATTAATTTAAGAAAGGAAATCAGATCTGAACATCTCAATTTTCTTAATATGTGTTATATCATCTGTAGTGAAATGCCTGTCCTTCCGAAAATATATGTTTTTAAAGGAATTGTAGGTAATAGAGTTCTCAACGTTGAATAAATAGTAGCAAACTAATAAAATGCAAAATGTTTTTACAAAGGATATATTTTTTCAATTGAGTACGTTTCTCCATTTTGGTCCATCTTCATTAAATGCAACATAAATTACATAGATGGTAAATTCAAAATTGAATGCTCATTACCTCTACAATTTTATTAACAAATGGTTGCATATCCTATCTGCTAGCTTCCCCAAATTTAACATTGGTTTCAGTTTCAGTTTGGTTTATTGTCACGTAGGCCGAGTGAAAAGGTGTTGTTGCGTGCTGACCAGCCAGTAGAAAGACAATACATGATTACAATCGAGCCATTCACAGTGTACAGATACATGATAAGGCAATAACATTTAGTACAAGGTAAAACCAGTAAAGTCCGATCAAAGATAGTCCGAACAAAGATAGTCCGTTAGTAGTTCAGGATTGCTCTCTGGTTGTGGTAGGATGGATTAGTTGCCTAATAACAACTGGGAAGAAACTGTCCATGAAACTGGAGGTGTGCGTTTTCACACTTCTTTACCTTTTGCCCGATGCAATAGGGGAGGACAGGGAGTGGGTAGGATGTGACTCATCCTTTATTATGCTGCTGGTCTTGCTGTGGCAACATGAGGTGTAAATGAAGTCAATGAAGATCAGTTCAGTTTGGTTTATTGTCACGTGTACCGAGATACAGTGAAACACTTTCGTTCTGCGCTAACCAGTCAGCAGAAAGACAATAGATGATTACAATCAATCCATTTACAGTGTATAGATACATGACCTGTTGAGTGTATAGTTTGTGGTGGGTTTTTGACTGTGTATGTGTGGGGGGCAGGGGGGGGGGTGGGGGAAACTTTTAGATCTCTCCCCTGTACGGGGACCCGACCCTTTTCCTGTCGGGTCTCCGTTGCCATTGGGGCCTAGCACCGTGGAGCGGCCTCCAACCGGAATGACAGCTCAAGTCACGGAGCCTATGGAGCTGCGGAGCTACGGACCTACCATCGTGGAGCTGACCGGCTTCGGAGCGTGGAGAGCTGCGGTGGCGTGCTGCTGCGTCCCGACTCCGGTGGATGGTGACACCGGGAGCTCGCGGGTCCCCGGTGGGAGACTGCTTTGCGGGGCACCGGCAACGGCGACTTCTCCTGCTCGAATTGCGGGGTTGAGAGTGACCTGGAGCGGGGCCTTACATCACCCGGCGCGGCTTTAAATGGCCGTGGACTTGCTAGCCCCCGCCGGGGGCTCCGACATCAGGACCTGGAGCAGGGCCTTACATCGCCCGGCACGGCTTTAAGTGGCCGTGGGACTTGCTAGCGCCCACCGGGGGCTTTGACTTTGACTTCGGGAGAGGAATGGAGAGCAGGGGAGAGACAAGACTTTGCCTTCCATCACAGTGAGGAGGAGATTCACTGTGATGGATGCTTGTGTAAATTGTGTTGGTGTGTGTCTTGGTTCTTTTCTTGTATGACTGCAGAAACCAAATTTCGTTTGAATTTCATGTGAGGTTCAAATGACAAATAAACGTTATTGTATTGTATGATAAGGGAATAACGTTTAGTGTCATGTAAAGCCAGAAAAGTCCAATGAAGGATAGTTCGAGGGTCATCAAAGATGTAGATAGTAGTTCAGTCCTGGGTAATTCAATTGCTTGATAACAGCCGGGAGAAACTGTCCCTGAATCTGGTGCTGTGCGTTTTCACACCTCTATATCTTTTGCCTAATGCATTTCGTTGTCTCTGTAGAGACAATGACAATTAAAATTGAATCTGAATCTGAATCTGAATCTGAGAAGAGTGAGTGGCCAGGGTGTGACTCATCCTTGATTATGCTACTGGCCTTGCGAAGGCAGCGTGAGGTATAACTGGAAACAATAGAATTGCACAATTCGCTGCAATTTCTTGTGGTCCTGGGTGGAGCTGTTCCCAAACTAAGCTGTGATGCATCCTGATAAAATGCTTTCTCAGTGAATCTGTAGAAGTTGGTGAGAGTTGTAGGGGACAAGCCAAAATTCCTAAAGGAATGGAGGTTGATTATATGATGTTCTGGGCTGCGCCATAATTCGCTGCAATTTCTTGTAGTTTTGCATGGGCCGCGGAACCGGTGGAGCTGTTTTTGGCTAGACATCTTTCAATATCTCTGGCTTTGGACGAGGCGCTGCTGTGCTCTGAGCAATCTGGTCATGGGTGTTGTAGACCCGGGACGGAGGCAGTGATGGAAGCAGAAGCAGCGGCGGGGGCAGATGCGGACTGGGAAGCCGGGGCTGGCATTTTGCCGGTCTCTGTGAGTCGCTACGCTGACAGCTTCAATTAAAGCAGCCTCAATCTGAATCTGCTATAGCTCAGTAGCTGGGGCTGGCAAGTGTTCCTGGAGGACAATCAGTGGCTACAGCTTCGAAGATGGAGCAGCCTCAGTGCAAGCAGTGGAAGATAGTGGCCTACAAATGGGGGTGGTTGGAGAAAGCATTCTGCTTGCCTGCTAGACTTTCACTTACTGTAACTGCAGGAAAAATAATCCCGATGTTGGGGGAGTCCAGAACCAGGTGTCACAGTTTAAGAATAAGGGATAAGGGGAGGGGGGGGGGGATGGCCTGTATTATTATCCCTCAGTTTTTGGAGGCCGAGCAATAACAACAAAAAAATCACCTGCTCCTATCTCTCGTGTAGACCCTACATTATCTTAAAAATACTTCAAACAAAATCATTGAAATCATGAATTGAATTGAATTAAATTGAATTTCCTTTATTGTCACGAAATTCTGAACGAAATTGCGTACCTTGCAGTTATGACCGTAAAAAAGCAACAAAGCACACAATGAACACAATTTAACACAAGCATCCATCTCAGTGAATCTCCAGGCACCTCCTCACTGTTATGGAAGGCAAACAGTCTTATCTCTTCCTTGCTTGTTCTCCCGCTGCGTCGAGGAGATCGAGGCGTTTGATGATGAAGCCCCCGCCGGGTGATGGTAAATCCCGCGGCCGATTCCAAGCTCTGCGAACGGGCCAATTCAAACTCTGCGACTCAGGGCGGACGAAGCTGCCACCCTCCAGTCCAGCGGATGAAGCTGCTTTTGCGGACGCTCCCAAAAATCGGTCACCAACCAGGGACTTGCGAGCTCCCGATGTTACCATCCACAGTGCTCGCAGCCGAAGCCTTCGAAGCTACATCCTACACCCTCCCCCCACTTGGTCGCTCCACTCCATCGCCAGGTACCCCCAAGGCCAGTGATCAGTGATCGCTCAGCCCCCCCCCACTTACATGCTCCACGGTCCCTGTTTTGGATGGAGACAAACCAAGCTGTGATGCATCCTGATAAAATGCTTTCAGCAGCACATCTGTAGATGTTGGTGAGAGTTGTTGGGGACATGCCGAACTTCCTAACCCTTCTTTTGAAGTAGAGGTGCTGGTGTGCTATTTGCCAATGCTTCAATATGGTGATCCAGGAGTTGTTGAAATATTGACTTCAATTTATTTGAATTTTTCAACCATCTCTACTTTGGCACAGTCAATGCAAAGTGCCGTTTAGTTTTGTTTAGAGATACAGTGCGGAAACAGGCCCTTGGGCACACCTGGACTACGTCGACCAGCGATCCCCGCACATTAATACCATCCTCCACCCACTAGGGACAGTTTTTTAGTGTGGGTCTTTGGAGTGTGGGAGGAAACCGAAGATCTCGGAGAAAACCCATGCAGGTCGCGGGGAGAACGTACAAACTCCATACAGATAGCACCCGTAGGCGGGATTGAAACGCACATCTGAAGTCAATCACTATCTCCTTTGGCTTGCTGACATTGAGAGAAATGTGTTACACTGATCAGCATGGTGAGTGCAGGCCATTGCTGAGAACTAAATATGGCTTCCTCCCACATTCCAAAGACGTACAGGTTTGTAGGTTAATTGGCTTGGTAGAAGTGTAAATTGTCCCTAGTCCGTGTGGATAGTGTTAATGTGCGGGGATCGCTGCTGGGTGCGGACTCGGTGGACCTGTTTCCACACCGTATCTCTAATCTAAACTAAACTAAACTCAGCAGGTCAGGCAGCATTTCTGGAGAAAATAGACACAAATGCTGTTTTGGATCTGGAAATGTCAGACTGATTAATGAGGGGAGAATGGGGTATTTTATTTTGTTTCATAACAGAATGACAAATAAAGGATCTAAATCTAAGTCTAAGCATAAAAGGCTAAATGGTTTAATAAGAATAGAACAGTTACTGATAGGAACTTAAGTTAGCAGCTATGCATGCAAAATACAGAGCTAAATTTCATAATAACAAAATGTTGAAAAATGATGAATACATAAAATGAATGTTTCTGTAGAATTAAAAATACAACTAAATTCAAAATGGACATACAATGTGGAGACAAGCCATTTGGTATTGGTATTAATATTGATTTATTATTGTCATGTGTACTGAGATAGAGTGAAAATGTTTATGTGCTATCCTGTCAAATCAAAAGTTATAAAGTGCTGCAGTAACTCAGTGGGTCAGGCAACATCTCAGGAGAGCAACATTATGTGATGTTTTGGTTTGGGACCCTTCCTCATCTGAACTATCATCTATCCACGTTCTCCACAGACGTTCTCCACTCACTGTGCCTGCAAATAGTTCTAATGGCACATCGTTTTTCTTTCATTTCATCTCAAATATTGACATGATTTAGTGGTTGAGGCAGAAACTTTAGAAAATAATTCCAGCCCTACATTTCTCTGTGATCAGAAGTTTAACCTCCCCTTTATTCTAAAACTTAAATATTTAACCTACAGTATCTGCCTTGCTTTAAATAATTTAGTTTGCAAAAGTGATTTGGGGTCTTGCCATGTGCTTCATAGGATATGCAGAGCTCTTTGCTACATAGAATGGGATGTGAGGAAAGGCAAACTGAGCCCTTCTATACTTGTTAACTACCATCCCAACTCCCATTATTGTTTCTTATCCAAGGTCCTTCAAAACATTCTTGGCTTTTAGATCCATATACATTTCCTCAATCCAGATCAATCAAGTACAGTTAAACTGTAAGGCCGCACGGCGGCGCAACGGTAGAGTTGCTGCCACGGGTACCACGGATGTTGTCTGTACGGAGTTTGTACGATCTCCCCCTAACCGCGTGGGTTTTCTCCGAGATCTTTGATTTCCTCCCACACTCCAAAGACGTACAGGTTTTTAGGTTAATTGGCCTGGTTTAAATATAAATTGTTCCTAGTACGTGTAGGATAGTGTTAATGTGCTGGGATTGCTGGTCAGTATGGATTCGGTGGGCTGAAGGGTCTGTTTCCACACTATATCTAGGTATGTTACAAAACCTACCTGAATCGTCATTGGGAATCTGCCCTCAGCCATGTCCGCGATTTTGGCGCTGTTTGGAGGGGGCGGGTTTAAAACGCGATTTTTACTAGGCTGTACTAATCGCACATGTTCAGCCTAGTAAATCATTAACGAAAAATCGCTGCAAGACCCGGTCGCAAAAGGTATTATTAGTTTTATAGGCCTCGATAATATAGTTCTAATAGTTTTAAAATTACTGTCTCATTACGCAACCTCTCGCAGCCCCAGGGTTTTATAAAGCAAACAATTAAAGGTATGTACCTTATTTTTACATTAAATGGGGCATATATATAACCCTGTATATCAAGTTATCTATAGCGAGTAGTTCATTTTGGGCTTTTTATATCCCGCAGTATTTTTCTCGGCATTTGAGGGCACTAATCCAGCGCTATGTCAACGTTCTAAACCAGCGCGTTCCACATGAACCCACTAGAAAGCCGATTTAAATGGGCATTTATTTACAGCAATTGAACACTAAATTCCTTCCATTTGGCCTATAAATTAATGTAAATTAGATATAAAAATCATGTTATATTGTGAATTATTTGTGAATAATCATTGGACACTTAGGCTATTTAAAAATGTTAATCTTTCCTTAAGAAATGGGCTTCTGACTATCCAAGATCACAGCTTTTTTGTAATGTCCATTGAAAATCAATAGGGAACAAGATGCTAATTTCCGAGTATGAAAATGGTCATAACTTTTTTAATACTTGAGATATGAAAGTGAATTTGGTATCAAATTAAAATTATTGTTATGCTTTATCTGATGGGATAAATTGCAGACTTGATTTTTTAAATCTCAAAATTTTGTAACATTGCTACTATATCTGTAAACAAAACTAAAAAAACTAAATGGTTTTCACCAAAGATTTGAATAACAAAAATAAAAACAGAATATGCCAGAGAAACTTAACAGGAGAGAAAAACAGAGTTCAAATTTCATCAAACTGCTTGCAGTCCATCAAATCTCTTTTGATTTTTATGTATTTCCTTAGTCTATGTAACTCATTGGAACAATGTTTAATATTTAAGAAAGAACTGCAGAAGCTGGTAAAAATGAAGGTACACACAAAATGCTGGCGAGGCTCGGCGGTTGAGGCAGCATCTATGGAGAGAAGGAATTGGCGACGTTTCGGGTCGAGACCCTTCTTCAGACTGATGTCAGGGGAGGGGGTAGATCAAAGAAATAATGTAGGCGGAGGCAGTGGGACTAGTGGGGGAACTGGGAATAAGGGAGGGGGAATGAAGAGAGAGAGCAAGGGCTACCTGAAGTTTAAGAAGTCAACATTCATACCGCTGGTGTGCAAACTACCCAAGCAAAATATGTGCTGTTCCCCTATTTTGCGCTGGGTCTCACTCTGAAATTGGAGGAGGCAGAAAGGTCAGATTGGGAATGGGAGGGGGAGTTGAAGTGCTGTGCCACCGGGAGATCAGCTTGGTTGACAGACTGAGCGGAGGTGTTCAGCGAAACAATCGCCGAACCTGCACTTGGTTTTGCCGATGTAGAGAAGTTGACACCTGGAACAGCGGATGCAGTAGATGAGGTTGGAGGAGGTGTAAGTGAACCTCTGCCTCACCTGGAAAAACTGTTTGGGTCTTTGGATGGAGTCGAGGGGGGAGGTAAAGGGACAGGTGTTGCATCTCCTGCGGTTGCAGGGGAATGTGCCTGGGGAGAGGGTGGTTTGGGTGGGAAGGGACGAGTTGACCAGGGAATTACGAAGGGAACAGTCTCTGCGGAAAGCAGAAAGAGGTGGAGATGGGAAAATATGGCCAATAGTGGGATCCCTTTGGAGGTGGCGAAAATATGCAAACCAGTTATTCGCAGACAAGTTGTATCAAGCTACAATGTGTCATATTTATTATGAATTCATTTTTTGAGAAAAAGTCCAGGTAAAAAAAATCATCCTCTTTTGTGCTTAATAATGTAAAATAACTAATTTTTGTTCTCTGAATGTCAAAGTAAAAGTCAATCATTAACTCCAGTGGCATTATTCCGTGAAATAGAAATACCATCTCTGAACATTTTTGCATTGCTTTAGTAGTGCAGTGAAATTGTTCTTGCAGTTATGCCCCAAGGTAATTAATTGGATAGAAGCAAAATTTCTAAACTGAATCTGAACTGCAAGTCTTGCAGTATACTATATTTGCATTCATTCACTTTAATAGACTTCTGAGGTTAATCAAGTCTGAAGCAACAGGGATGCTGCCTCTATTTGAGGCGATATATTACTGATGCTCTCTGGGAAGCAGATTGCAGTAAATTTCAGTGGCAGCGTTGTCTCCTACCTTCCAGCACCGTATAAATCCTCTAGTTAAATGTTCCTTTATTAATATGATAATTTATGCTCTTAAATTCATGTTTTAGCACTGGGTGAATTTTTATTTGATGTTGCAGTAAATTTTGGCCAAACTATTTATAAACTGACATGCTGTACTTCTACCGTTTTGATAGAGCTTCTACATTTTAGTGGCAGTCACATTTTAACACTTTATTCCAAAATTGCATCGTATTTTGAACCACATACTGTACATTTTTGGCAGATTTTTCTAATTCTTTGCATTGCATTTTTGTTCAAATCAAAATGTAAAGAAAGAAAGCAAATAGCTTTTCTGAAAGCTTAAACAATTCATTTAATATCTGAAGCAATGAGCAGTTTTGAGTATGATTGACTGGTGCTGGTTTATAAGTGAGGGTGCCCGGGAGGGTGGATACTTTGTGCATGAGTCCCTAAGAAGTTGACAGCAATTTGGAGATGTGGCTTGGTTATTCTTAGTAGCTGGTTTCATTTCCATATCTTTCATTTGATTTCCAGCTTTACCCAACCTGATATGGAACCTGACACATGGGCTGGAATGAATGATTATAGGCAGGAAGCCATAGTCAAGCAACTATGGTATAGTCCCTCAATTGCCAAGTGAGTGATAAGATGGTATCAGGGATGTTGTGGGATATATGAGGGTGGGGCAAAAGTGATCCAATATAAGGGCTTATAAATATATATAAATATATATATTTATATAATTCTGAGATCTGAAGAATTGTATGGAACCTTAATATAAATTAAAAAATAATACCCTCTGTACATATTTTAGCTTATGATCCACCATCTGGCCTGTCTGGTCTGAAAACAAAGCAACATTACTAATATTGGTGATCGTGTCATGATATTATCATCAGGCCTTGTGCTCTGTATTCAAAAATACTTCTCAAGCTTGGGGCAGAAGAGCAAGCTAATATTTGAAGGATAGAATTCAGGAAAAAGCATAATCACTCTGTTTGTTAATTGAGGCATTTTAAAAAGAGTTAAAAGCTGGTCTGCAAAAATAAAATAAAAGCAACACCCAAACATGTTTCATTCGATGCTTTTAAAAAAAAGATAAGTAACATGTGCAGTCCATGTCGTGAAATAGCTGCATTTTGTGAGAATGATTGATTTATTGGGTGATATAGAGGCTTCCTGCACTAAAATTAAATACATGTAATAAAATGGGAGTGGCAAATTACACAAAAACAATCTTTTTTTGGGGCCATGAAATAAAGATTACTTGTCAAATTTGGTGTATAGAGGTATAAAATTACTGTGTATGTATTATTTATAAGAATAATGGTTTTACTTTATTGAGTGTGGAATTCCTGGTTAGTATTGCCTTCCCCTTTGGCATAAACCATTCTAAATAATAGCTGCTTAATAAAGGAAGGAGAATTGGTTTCAATCATAACACCAGATGCCAAGACAAACCTTTCTCTCTAAGAGTTAGAAAGTTTAATTAAACTTGGGGTTAAATGAGAAACAGCATTAAGAGCATACATTAATGAAAATGAATGCACACATAAAAACAAAGTGAAAACATAGAGAAACAGCAGACAGCGAGGAACAGCGAGGAAAACAAAAATTACATGTTCATTATAAAATTATTTCAAAGGTATGAGCTAGTAAATTGATTAGAAATACAAAATGAAATATATGCGTTAGCATGGAAATTGAATTAATCATTGTTGACATGGAGATGAAATAGATGGGAAAAGAGAAGGCTCCTATAATACATCAAGTGTCATAATGTGTATGTGATTTCCATGGTTTCTACAAAGTGATAAATAAGCAAATAGATTTGTGTTCAGAATTTGGAAAACAAATGCATATTAGAATCTCTGTTAAAGCATAAAGAATCAGAAAGTGAATCTTGTAGATGTTGGAGTCTACATTTGGATTTATAAAGTGATTAGAACAGTTCGGGGATTACATTGCTCTCATGTAGTCTTGCAAGTTAGGACACATCTGCCATACCACTTGTACAGTGGGCTTTTGGTGGAGTAATGGGGTGTGCAGTCACTGTTCATTGCATTTTCTCCTCTCAAAGTCATATAACACATTCTGTTATGTGGCACAAGGGTTACTGCTAACCCTAGAGAATCAGCTTCAAAAGGTGTTGATTTTACAATGGGCAGTAAGGAAAGCTGCACATCTAATTAGTATAGCTGCATCTGTTTCAAGAAGAACTCTTGGGATTGTTGTTGAATCAAGCTGAAATTAATGCAGTGAAGACATTTTGCTTTGAGATAAAGTCATCTGGTGACATGTAACAAGCCATGTTAAATATCAGCTACTGCAGCACATGCAAGTGTTACTGTTTTACTTCTAAAAACATTTGTAAGTACATTTATCAGTTTAATATAAACTCATTCAAAGATTTTTTAAAGAATTCTTCACATATTGAATGGAGTAAATTAATGGCAATGGAGGATTAGCCTAGCATTGGCCATAATTATACTTGAAAGGTTCAGTGAATCACGAAGCTGGAAAGTTTCAGATGCCTGGTGTAACTTTCCTAATGATTTGTAGGAATGGACAATTTGAGTATAGATTTGACAAATATACACTCGTGGCACAGTTTTTAATAGCAGAAGTTCATGTCAAAATTCATGTTAGAATTCTAAAGGACCCAACAGGATTTTCAGGCTGTTAATTTTATTGAGCTGCTCATAATAGATGTGTTGAAATCAAATTCGGTACATTGTGATCAAATCTAATCTTGTACAAAGCTTGCAGATATGATAGTGATGTTTTAGACAGATCCAGCTACAGGCAGAAAGAGGGGAAATTGACCGTTTGCAGGCAGATAGGATCAGTTTAGATGGACATCATGTTTGTGCAGACAAGGTGGGTCAAAGGGGCTTCTCCTGTGTTGTACTTTTTAATATTTTATGTTATATGTTTATAACCACTCAGTACATCATCGGTGCCCCGCTCCCTGCCATGGATGCCCTCCACCGAAAACGGTGTCTGAGACGGGCCGGGAAGATCATCAAAGACCCCTCCCACCCTAACCATGGACTGTTTGCCCTCCTCCCATCAGGGAGGCAGTACAGGAGCCTCAGGTCTCGTACAAGTAGGATGAGGAACAGCTTCTACAACAACACTATCACATTGCTGAACTCGGAGTCCCGCCGATAGATTTCTCCAGTCTCTCCGTCCACATTGTTTGCTTATTCTGTATTTTTATTTCTATATTGCACTATTACTACGGACTGACGCTAAACTGCATTTCGTTGTACCCATACTTGTATCTGTGCAATGACAATAAAGTTGAATTGAATTGAATTGAATTGATGTTTAATCTTACATGTGTAATGAAAAATTGAGATACTTAGTACAGCTAATAATGTGTAATAGTTATATATTAACTATAGTTATATGATTAACAAGCTGCCATTTTGGAAGAAACTCAGCTAAATCCAACAAGAGTAACCATCATTCTTGACTTAATTAATTGCATCTTAAATTCTCATGAATTTACATTAACTGTGTATTAATTTGTACATCCTCAAATAAATGATACCAAAACTAAAGCTAGGTTTATAGCACAATGCAAGCAACATGTGTGGCGGGGACTCGCAGGAGTCCAGCCAAAGACTAGTCGGACACAAGTTGTGCGCACTAGACGTGTTTATTCTTTTGCAATACAGCTCCCTACTCCTCACCTCACAAGGGCTTTGCCCAGCCTTAAATACCAACTCGGGTACCGACCCCTTGACTCGCGCCTCCCCCACCAAGACGCCGCCCTCTAGAGCCGATGGTTCATCGTGACCTTGGGTTACTATCAGGTGCCGCCACACATGTTTATTTATGATCACAAAGGTAAACAGTTACTCATTTACTCCACTTCAAAAACTCCACACTTTGAACCTAAATGGCACTGGCTCAGTAATAAATATAATAGTACTAATACATTTTAAAGTTCTATGCTATCAGTGACAGTTTAAAGGGCTTGCACTATGAAAAGTCTCTGGTGAGACAGACAAAGGAAATTCATTGTCCAAGGTCTTGCTGTTCAATACATACCCAGGACCATGCAATTCACTGTTGAACAGTGAGACCTTGGAATACAATAACATAGTTTCCTGCAAGTGGCAACATAGGTAGTCAGAGTGGTGATGTGTATGGTACACTTGCCTTCATCATCTGAAACATTGAGTATAGGCGTATGGATATCATGTTACATGCATACAAATTGGTGATTAGGTCGTAGTTGGAATATTGTGTGCATTTCTGGTTGCCATTCTATAGGAAGGATGTAATTAAGTTAGAGAGGGCACACCAAAGATTCATAGGAACGTTGCCTTGATTGGAGGGCTTGAGTTATAAGATTAGATGGACTCGGACTGTTTTTCCCTGGAGCAAAATAGGCTGAGAGATTACCTTATAGATTTTAATGACATTATTTGAGGCATAAATAGAGTGGATAGACAGTCTTTCTCCCTGAGTAGGAGTGTTCAAAACTAAGAGGCATAGACTTAAGGTGAGAAGATTGGAAGTGGATGGATTGAGGTGATTGAAAGGTGCATTATTTCCTGAAAGACTTGGAGCAACTTACAGAAGCCAATCAATCCTCAAACCCACATATCTTTGGGATGTGGGAGGAAACTAGAGAATCTGGAGGAAAGCCACGCGGTCACAGGGTGAATGTGCAAACTCCACACAAATAGGATTGAACGCAGGTCTCTGACCCGTTGAGACAGCAGCTCTATCAGCTGCACCACTGACGTGCAAGTTTTTCACACTGTTGGTGATGGGCGTGTAGAACAAATTGCCAGAGGAGTTGGTAGGTATGGGTATAATTACAATTCTTAAAAGACATTTGAACACATTTATGGATTGGAAAGATTCAGAGAGAAATGGGCCAAATAAAGGCAAATAGGATAGGTAAGGTACACAAAAAAGCTGGAGAAAGAAGAAGGGTTTCGGCCCGAAACGTTGCCTTTTTCCTTCGCTCCATAGATGCTGCTGCACCCGCTGAGTTTCTCCAGCTTTTTTGTGTACCTTCAATTTTCCAGCATCTGCAGTTCCTTCTTAAACAAATAGGATAGGTATTTTGGTCTTCACAGATGTGTTGAGCCGAAGGTCCTGTTTCCATGCTGCATAGCTCTACAGTTCTATGAATTTATTCATTTATGTTATCTTACAGAGAATCAGAGGGGTTAAAGCAGGCAGGGGCATTGGGGGAGAATTGTTTTTAATTTATCCATTTAAGGGTGGTAGGTGTTGGCAGTGATTCAAGAGTCAAGAGTGTTTTATTGTCATTTGTTCAGAATCAGAACAATGAAATTCTTACTTCTTATTGTCCATCTCCGTTTGTTCCCAGAGGAGTCACATTACCCAGACTTAAAATGATTTAAAATAATTTATTTCATAAAGATGAATTTTGAATCAGATAGGTTTTTATGACAATGCTGCGGTTTCACGTGGTCAGCACTGCAGATTACTGAAGGGGTAGGAGTGGAGTCAGAATCAGAAGAGAATACGGCTAGAACCGGAAAAGGTATTGGGCTGAGATTGTAAGGGTAGAGGTTAAGTTGATATTAGAACTGTAAAGTTAGTCCTGCAGAAGAGGCTGAATCAATACCAGAAGGATACGAGTCAGCAAGAAAACTGCAGGTCTATTACTTTATGTAGTGGTTTATAACAGTTGGATCTAACTCGTGAACAATAGCCTGTTTGCACCTCTTGTGTGTGATGCTTATGTTTGCAAGTGTTGTTTGCAGTCATTTCATAGACTCTCAGAGCTCACTGGAATAAATGTCTATCCTGCTCCATAGAAACATAGAAACATGGAAAAATATGTGCTGGAGCAGGCCTTTCGTCCCTTCGAACCTGCACCGCCATTCAATATGATCATGCTTGATCATCTAAAATCACTACCCCGTTTCTGCTTTTTCCTCATATCCCTTGATTCCTTTTGCCCGAAGAGCTAAATCTAACTCTCTTGAAAACATCCAGTGAATTGGCCTCCACTGCTTTCTCTGGCAGAGAATTCCACAGATTCACAACTCTCTGGGTGAAGAGGTTTTTCCTCAACCCCAGTCTGAAATGGCCCACCCCTTATTCTTAAACTGTCAAGTCAAGTCAAGTCAAGTTTATTTGTCACATACACATACGAGATGTGCAGTGAAATGAAAGTGGCAATGCTCGCGGATTTCTTGTGCAAAAGACAAATAACAAAACAACCAAACAAATTATAAACACAATCATAACACACATATTCTTTTACATAATAAATAATAGAAGGAAAAACGTTCTGTAGAGTTAGTCCCTGGTGAGATAGGCGTTTACAGTCCGAATTGCCTCTGGGAAGAAACTCCTTCTCAAACTCTCCGTTCTCACCGCATGGCAACGGAGGCGTTTGCCTGACCGTAGCAGCTGGAACAGTCCGTTGCAGGGGTGGAAGGGGTCTCTCATGATTTTGTTTGCTCTGGAGTTGCACCTCCTGTTGTATAGTTCCTGCAGGGGGGGTGAGTGAAGTTCCCATAGTGCGTTCGGCCGAACGCACTACTCTCTGCAGAGCCTTCTTGTCCTTGGCAGAGCAATTTCCAAACCAGATGGTAATGTTACCGGACAAGATGCTTTCCACCGCCGCTGCATAGAAGCACTGGAGGATCCCCGGAGACACTCTGAATTTCCTCAATTGCCTGAGGTGGTAAAGGCGCTGCCTTGCCTTCCTCACGAGTGCTGAGGCGTGTGATGCCCATGTCATATCCTCAGAGATGTGGACTCCCAGATATTTAAAACAGTTCACCCTATCCACAGAATCCCCATTTATACTCAATGGAGTGTACGTCCTCGGATGATGTGCCCTCGTAAAGTCCATGATCAGCTCCTTCGTTTTTTTGATGTTCAAGAGGAGGCTGTTATCCTGGCACCAGAGTGCTAGATCAGCCACCTCCTCCCGGTATGTGACCCCTGGTTCTAGACTCCCCCAATATCGGGAACATTTTTCCTGCATTTAGCCTGCCCAATCCTTTAAGAATTATATATGTTTCTATAAGATTCCCTCTCATCCTTCTAAATTCCAGTGAATAACAGCTCAGTCGACCCATTCTTTCATCATATGTCAGTCCCGCCATCCTGGGAATTGACCTGGTGAATTTACGCTGCCCTCCCTCAATAGCAATAATGTCCTTCCAAAATTTAGGAGACCAAAACTGCACAAAACACTCCAGGTGCAGTCTCACCAGGGCCCAGTACAACTGCAGTAGGACCTCCTTGCTCCTAAACTCAAATCCTCTTGCAATGAAGGCCAACATGCCATTAGCTTTCTTCGCTGCGTGCTGTACCTGAATGCTTACTTTCAGTGAGAGATAGGTCAGCCATGATTGAATGGTGAAGTAGAATTGATAGGCTGAATGGCCTAATTCTACTCCTATCACTTATGACCTTATGAACAAATTAATTCATCATGATTAGATGAACTTAAAGAATGTCATTCATAGAACAAAATGATTCCTTCCAGCATCCTGGCTAATATTCCTACCACAACCTGGGTAATTAAAGCATTAATTGTATTTTAGAGCATTTATTGTTACTGAACCTACGTCTTATTTTCCTTAATCATAGAGTTTCTTTTTACTGCCCCACAACAATAACAAATATTTCAGAATAATTCTCTGACTGTGCAGGATGTTGAGACAGGTAGGCAGTGTAGATAAACAACCATGTACAAAACCTGTTTATCTTTCTTTTTGTGGCAGTAGGCCCACCATCTGGGAATCTGAATGGTATGGCTTAAAGTCTCATGCCAGGAGAAGAATGTAAGCCGGGCTGACATTTCAGTTCAGCGCTTGGGGAATGTTGCACTGTCAGAAGTGCCATTTTTCAGTTGACACGTTAAATTAAATTGATCCCCTTAGACATGCATAAAAAATTCCATGATGCCATTTCAAACAACAGCAAGAGTGACCTGGCTACTATTTATCCCTCAGTCACCAAAACTACAAATAGTTAATCTGGTCATTATTACGTTGCTGAAGACATGACAACATCATATGGAATTCAAATTTGCCAACAAGCATTTAACACCAAACTTCATTAACCTTCATAGAAGCCTCATTGGCTTCAAAATATGTGGCATGTTCTGGGAGTATGAAAGTTTTTTTTTGTCTTACAATTCCATATCTCTCACTCTCTCTGTTCCTCAGGCATTTATGGATAGGCAATAAATATTGGTCTTGTCATTGACAACCGCATCCCAAAAATAAATGAATAATAATCCTGTTCTTACTGACTTGGCATAGTAGAATAACAATGTTTGGAGCAGATTTCCTTTTGCACAGGTGGTGTTTTATCACCTTGGTAATTCCATGCATGTTTTTTACAACTTCAATAATCTGCAGTTTGAAGGAAAATAACTCTTTTGGCATTGTAAACAAAATCTGTGTAATTTTCAGTCCATGAAGTCATAAGCCAGGAAGAAGAAAGCTGATCTGCATAAAGCTATCAGCATAAAGCAGCAATAGTGCTCTCAATACCATGAATTATCTTGGAAGACACAAGATCGCCATCTGAAATCTCAATTAATTCAACAGTAGTTCAAATACTGGCCATGATCACATAGCATTGGCAATTTTTAATCACTGCAATCCCTTAGAGAGTACTTTTCTCCAAATAGTTCAACTAAAAGAGAATGAAGGTTAGGGCTGGATTAAAATAATGAACGTTTAGAGAAAAATGCAAAATACGATTTGTGAAATAGAATAAAATGAACAAAATTCCACAAATTGACCTTAAGTCAAATGTAATCAAATGTTAGATCTTATAGCCAAAACTTACAGCTGTATCATACCCTCACTCAAGTGCCTATGTTTTTCTTATCCTTCTGTAAATTCATTTGCATTTAAATGATTAGGAATAATTATAATAAGCAGAGTGCTATGGAGTTTGAAATTAGTTACTGGCAATGTACAACGTTGTCATTAATAATATCATATTGAAGATCTTTGGTGTCTTCAAATTTATTCAAATTCTTCTGTCAAGGCACAACATGTTCCAGAATTATGTGACTATTTGGGAAAATTACACATGGGGAAAATTAACTCATTTACCTTGTTATCATGTTCCTTCTGAACTTGCCGTTGAAGGGTAGGAGAAATTTTTCTACATATGGATTATTAGAGTTATGAAAGCATTGACAGAAATATTAAAATGTTCTTTAGAATCCTGAAGCACTCACAGATCTCACTCCAATAATTTGGAGTACTGTGTGCAGTTCTGGTCACCTCATTACAGGACGAAGGTGGAGGGATTAGATAGGGTGCAGAAGAGTTTTACCGGAATGCTGAAGATAGACACAAAATGCTGGAGTAACTTAGCGGGTCAGGCAGCATCTCTGGGGAAAAGGAATAGGTGACAATTTGAGTTGGAGCCCTTCTTCAGACTCTTCTTTGAATAGGATGCAGAAGATGTTTACCAGGATGCTGCTTGGGTTAAAGGGTATTAGCTTTCAGGAGAGGTTGGACAAACTTGGATTGTTTTCTCCCCAAAGGCCAGAGGTTGAGGGAAGACCTGGAAGAAGTTTGTAAAATTATGAGGCTTAGATAGGATAGACAAGTTTGTAAAAAAATTCATTAGGCTTAGATAGGATTTTTACAGTCAGGAGATCCTGTGTTGTCCCATAGGATTACAGCACGGAAACAGTCAAGACTTAAGTCCGCCTGTCCCATATACCCACTTAGGCGACCCTTTTAGGCTATCCCATTTATTTTTAAAGTACAAAACGAGCCTCCACTCCTGTGCTTCGCAGCACATGATCGCTACATGGTCGCCACATGTTCGCTGGTGGCCTCTGGTGAGTCTCCTTCATGGTCGCGAGGAGTTCCTGCATTCTGGGAACTAGTCACGGCCTCAGTATGGTTGCAGCAATTTTTTCAACATGTTGAAACATTTTCTGCGACCAAAAATTGGTTGCCATGGAAAAAATCGATAATCCTGCAGTCGTAAGTACAGTGGTACGAGGTACCGTAGGTAGTTTTAGTTAATCTTCTTTGCTGACTGGGTATTTTCATTGGCTCATTGGGGGAAACAAAACATAAGCACAAGTTTTCAGAACCAAGGAAAACCGACTGGTGATGTTAAATGCCAAACTAAACTTCACAGCTGTGTACCTCTCTGGCTTATTAAAAGTTGTCTGGCTTCTTAAAAGTGTCTCCACTCCTTCTCCACCTTCTCCCCCCCCCCCCCCCCCCCCCCTCTTTTAAAGGAATGAACCTTCCTGTTCATCGCGGTGTGTGTCTGTATCACCTTGGCTTTGCATCGTGTGAATTTCAGACAGCGCTTTCCCTGGCCACCACCTTTGCGATGTGTTTGTGTGCGTGTGTTCCGCACTGACGGTCGCTGTTCCAGTTCGCGGTTTTTCAGGCGAGTGCCGCGAGCTTGAAGGTCTGCTGAAAAGTCGCCTAAGTGGGACAAGCCCTTAAGGGATATAGCTTTAAGGTGAGAGGGTCACAGTTTAAAGGAGATGGGCAGGGTAATTATTTTTTCACAAGGTGGTGGGTGCTTGCAATGCCAGCAGGGATCATTGAAGCAGATACAATAGTGGTATTTAAGAGGCTTTTACTTGGATATACTAGGGTATGGAGGTGTATGGATCATGTGTAGACAGATGAGATTAGTTCATATTGGCATTATGTTTGGTACAGACATAGTGGGCTGCAGGGCCTGTACTGTTCTGTAATGCTCTATGTTCCAGATAATTTAATGATAATGCTTAGGAATTCAAAAGAAAATGTTACATTTATACTTAGGATATCTGTAGAATCTATTCAAACAATATTTCTTCCAATTAACTAACACACATTTATTTGTTCTAAAATAATGTCTAGCCTGGATTTGGGAATTATAGGAAGAAAGAGGGGAGTGAGCAGTCATGAAGGTGGAAAGCTCCAAGGATCTAAATCCCGACTAACCCACACAGGCCAACATGCCCCATCTGTCCCTAACTCCCTCTTCGACTCCATCCAAGGACCCAAACAGTCTTTCCAGGTGAGGCAAAGGTTCACTTGCACCTCCTCCAAACTCATCTACTTTATCCCCTGTTCCAGGTGTCAACCTCTCTACATCAGTGAGACCAAGCGCAGGCTTGGCGATCGTTTCACTGAACACCTCCACTCAGTCTGTCTTAACTTACCTGATCTCCCGGTGGCTCAGCACTTCAACTGCCCCTCCCCCTCCCATTCCCAATCTGACCTTTCTGTCCTGGGCCTCCTCCATTATCAGAGTGCGGCTTAGCCCAAATTGGAGAAATATCACCTCATATTTTGCTTGGGTAATTTTCACCCCAGCGGTATGAACATTGACTTCTCTAACTTTAGATAGCCCTTGTTTTCTCTCTCCATCCTCTTCCCCTTCCCTGTTTTCTCACTAGTCTTACTGCCTCCAACTACATTCAATCTTTGTCCCGCCCCCTCCCCATCAGTCTGAAAAAGGGTCTCGACCCGTAACGTCGCCCATTTCTTCTCTCCGGAGATGCTGCCTCACCCGCTGAGTTACTCCAGCATTTTGTGTCTACCTCATAATTAAGTTTGTGGTTTATGGCTAGGCTCAGGCATGGGAAAGGTCAGGAAGGTAAAGTATTGGGAGATTTGGAATAATAACTCATTGGAGTGGACGAGACAATTTTTAGGGATAAAGAAGGCAAATATAAACAGGAATGGATGGTTGCTGTTGCAGAACTAATTCCAGAATCTATTGGCAACATCAGATTTAGAATAAAACCCCTGAATCAAAATTGTAGAGCATAATTATAATCGGAAGAAAGCTAGAAAAGAGAACTCCGAGATTACCTAGACAACACCCCATTGCTGACCTTGCTGATTTACTACTGCCAAAATGTATTTTATGTTCAACTGCTTCTAAACTGCTTACCAGACTGCTTATACCCAAGAACATACACAGGGAACTTACTATGATTATATTCACAAGCTGTCCTTGCCAGCTATATTCATCGTATAATTTCCAGCAGGGGTATAAGTAAATTATGTCGGTATCATACAATTTAGTTTTAGAAAAATCTCCACACACAATGATATCTGTTTCCATAACCCCCACAATTTTCTTATCTGGTTTCCAATCAATTTATTTTTAAATAATATTTTTTCACTAGGGTAAAGAAGTTCAAGGGGGAAAAGGCCATTGACAATCTACACAGAGGAATTTTCTTCTCTTCTGGTGGGAGAATCAGTACAAAAGGCACATCACAAAGAGAATAAAGGCCAAGGTTAAATAAGAGTTTTCTCTTCAAGTTTGGGGAGCGCATGAAACTCCCCCCCACCTTCCACCTCTACAATCATTCCGAAGAAGGACCCCGATCCGAAATGTCATCTATCCATGATCTACAGGGATGCTGCCAGACCCGCTGAGTTACTCCATTACTTTATGTCTTTTTTTGTAAACCAGCATCTACAGTTCCTTGTTTCTACCTTGTACCTAGGAGAATTATTGCCTTTAATGAAGATACCTTGGATCATTTACAGTGGGGAAGAATATCTGTATTTAGAATAATTAGAACCTTTCTTCTTTCCCATTATATGGCAGTTATGCCAAGAATTAATGATCATGTCATGAATTATTTCATTTTCTGAGATGATGGGACCAAACATTGGATGGGTTCACTGGCCTTTGGCAGTCCATCAAGGCAAGGAGAATCCATCATCTGCAGTTCCTTGTGTCTTAGGAGAATCATAATTTGCTATTTTAAATATATTGGCACGTGTGCACGGTATACCTGTAACTTGGTACAACACCACTATAAGAATGAAGGAAGAATTAACGATCTTCAGATCATCCAAACACTTAGGCCTAGCACTAATATCTGTAATATCTGTAGATGTCTGGTACTCTTCAGAAGTATTAATCTTCAAATTAAGTTCATTGAAAAACTGCACAAGAATAAAATGGACCGTGGCGTATTATTTTATATGTGTATCTATGGCGAAAACTCGAAATGTTGTGAACAGGCACAAATGAGAATTGAAATGTGCAATTTTAATTAATTTTCATATCTCTGATTTAGCTGTATTCCAGTCTGCTGTCCACATTCATTATTATAATCTCCATGCAAATATAAGCCCTTTCATGTAAATCCCTTCATGTAAAGATCCCCCAATGTAAGGCAGTATCTGAAGCACGGTTGATTATGCTCTGCTACAACCAGCTATGGCAATTCAGATAGGGTCAGCAGGGAGCACATTGTGTAGCACATAGCGCAGGTGAGAGGAACAAATGGAAATGATAACAGGGAAGAAACAAAAGCCCAGCCCCAGCCCCAGGCTCAGAGGTTCTTAATTCCTGGGAGTTGTCAATAGAAAAGAGCTTAGTAAATAATAGTTTCACCATGCAGAGAATGTTGAAAGCACTTTGCCTAATATGCAGAAGACTTGAGAGATGAATTGAGAGAAACAAGGAAAGAAACTGCGTCGATATACCCTTTGACTCCCTCACAATTTGCAAGCAACATTAAAGTTAAGTTTTGAAATGTAGTTATATTATTACACATTAAAATACTGTGATCATTAAGAGGACCAAATGAACTGTCCGAGTGACGTTGATGACATGATAGATATTGGGTCAGACCTTTGCTCAGGTTCTTCTTTGTGTGCCATGGGAATTTATTTTAGAAACATAGAAAATAGGTGCAGGAGTAGGTCGTTCGGCCCTTCGAGCCTCCACCGCCATTTAATGTGATCACCGCTGATTACCCTAAATCAGTACCCCGTTCCTGCTTTCATCCCATATCCCTTGATTCCGTTAGCCTTAAGAGCTATATCTAAGTCTCTCTTGAAAACGTGAAAAATATAATTTATTACCAGTTTTCCTCTATTAATGTGATGGTATGTTAACCTACTTTATGTAATCTGTTGGTGTAAACACTTAATGGAACTGGCACCTTTACAGCATAGATAAAACAAAGGCTTGATATGGGTTGAATTTGACAAGAAAATGAAGTCTATTGGACTACCTTCCTTGTAAAACATTGATGATGAAGATAAATATCATTTAGTTGGCCTGCTAAGTGACTCCAGCATTTTGTGGCTACCATCATTTACTTGGACTCTGCTTAATCCCATACATTTTCTTCTATCAAGCAGAAGATGCAATCTCAATAAATTTGATACAAAACTGGACTGATTTATAGGATCCAACTTGACTCGTGGATTTCCTGCAAACTGCAGGCACTAAACAGAGCCAATTAATTGATGTGGAAGTTGAGAAGGGATGAATAATGTTCTCTGGTGGCTGCTCCACAAGCTAGGAGTTTGAGAGGCATGGGGAAGGCAGACATTTCAATAGGCAAAGCATTGAAGGGCACAACCCTAAATATAATTAGTATACATGGCAAAATGGTCAGCATGGACCTGGTGTGCTAAAGTGGCTCAGTACAAGTCTAGAATTGAGATTCATGAATTGAAGCAACATATTCTGGAGCCAGAAATGCCTTTAAGCTAAAATAGCAAGTTTTCTTTGGAATTAGAAAGTAAAGCTTTCATGTTCCTGTGGGCCCCACAATAATAGTGCCATATTTTTAAAATATATATTTTTTAAATCGTAAATTTAATTTATGTATGAAGGATTTTGTCAGCCAGAAAGACTTACTGAATTCTGTCTCATTTATCAATGTGATTTTAGAATGATCTTGAGTTTCCTGTCTGCTCCATTTCCACTCTGACCTCACAGTCTTTGGCCTCTTATATGTTTCCAACAATCCAACAAAAATTGGAGGAGCAGCATATAAAGAGAATGTCATCAGGTGTCAATGTTAACTGCTTTATTATTTCCATAGATGTTGACTGACCTGCTGAGAATGACCACCCTTCTCTGTTGTGTCAAATTTTTAGCAAGTGCATTGTTCTGCATCTCACAGTTTCAGCACTCATTGTTTGTCCCTCTCCTTTATCCGCATTGGTTCCCTTCTGTTTGGCCTGTTCTGGGTAGAATAATCTCATATGACAAGCCTTTGTCACACAGCACCACGATCAATTGTGATTCAATTTCCCTTGTCCTCCAGTACCTTTGGTCAAGTGTCATTACTCATTGAATAGCGTGGAAAGAGATTACCTGACCATTTAATATCGTTGTGGTTCTTGGCTGATTACAAAGCATAAATTGGCTTTATTGTTTCTCTGAGAACTTCTTTAAATGTATTGGATTGATTATGACTTTGGGAGGGTACAAAAATCACTATAATAATATTCAGTAAACATTGCCCAACGCTTCACAGAGGCTAAGTGTATACTTTTCTTAGTAATGACTCAAAACCTGCTAAGAATTTTGAGTTTTGTATTAAAAATGGGGACAGTGAGGAAGCAAGCCAGACAGATTGAAGGAGAGAGTACCATAACCTGAATGATCTGCCACTGAAGAAAGCAAGGAAGGGCAATGCAACATAGGGCAAACTAGAGAGGTAGGATGGGATATAGAGCAGGAGGAATGGGGATGGACAAGGCCACAGAGTATTAGTCAACCAGAAAATATCATTTTAAATTCAAGGGATGGGGGAATGAAAAGGTGTCGTCAAGGACAGAAACCTTAGGCAAATAAGACACATAGCAGGATAGGCAGTGGAATTATGCATGAAAATACGATTATCTGCCATTTTTACTGATATTTTGTGAATTGCAATTTTCTGTGCAATCTAGAAAGCTGTGGCCTTGGTCATATTCAGTAATGAAACAACACTATAACATAAACTAGTCTTTTAATTTATTTTTATTTTCATATTACAATAGATTCAAATGATGTGTGGTACCATTTTTCTGTGAAGAGAATGATTGGATTTCGACTGCGGTTCAAAATAAATTAAGTTGGGTATTGCTGAATAGACATCTCCAATCTCTTTTGATGTAGATGAGAGTTCTGGCAGTGCTTCTGATGTCTGCTAAAAATCAACAGGCAATGAAACTCAGACTGCATTCAGATGATGTAATTTGCACATTGCTGCTCTGCCTGCGAGATTCATTGTAGGGATTTAAAGCCACATCCTCTTTTGCACTATTTAGCATTTTTCATTTATATAAATATTTGAGTTAGACTTACTCATCATCACAATGCAAATTAAGAAGAGTTTGTTTTGTTGAAATGAAGTGACAATGAGACATCAATGTTATTTTTGCAATACAATAGAGATCGAATTCCTGTGTGAGTATTTTTTTAAACAAAACAGAGGTATGAAGAATTGTTCCCTTTAAGAAAAAAAGTTAAAGTATAGTTTTCCATACTGTTTTCCAAAAAGCTTTGTCTGGAATCTCTCCCTATTTTCAGCCAAGACTGAAATACACCGAAGATAGACACAAAAAGCTGAAGTAACTCAGAGGGATAGGCAGCATTTCTGGAGAGAAGAAATAGGTGATGTTTTGGGTCGAGACCCTTCTTCAGACACCCTGTTGCCTTTTCTGTGATTAGAATTTCTCTCTATACCACATTATTATATGCTCACACTGCATGACCGTGGATCTTTGCTTTGAAGTAACTGAAATGGAAAATATATCCTGGTGTAGTGCTGGAAATATTTTTGATTCTGCTCTGCCAGTAATCCTGGACGTTCACATTGATGGTTTGGAAAGCAGAAGGGATCAACAATTCCTTTCCTCAGGCAATGTTATTTCAATAAAATTAAAAAAGGCTTTGCAAGTGCAAAATACTGGCATAGCATCATGAATTTTGCTAAGAAAAATAGCTCTATTCCAGGTATTTCCCTGAACTATTTTTAAATAATGCAATTTGCATATCTGAGAAGCAGATGTATTCAGGAAACCCTGTGAAACAAAATGCAATTCTTTCTAAAATGACTACTTATTTCTCAGACTTAAACAAAATAACATGGAAACACCTTGCATGGTAGCATTGATCTCATTGAGTTTTCATTATGTCCAAAACTGTGAAAGCAGACTGTAACTGATGCGAACTAGACACGTTAGTTAAAAAAGAAACATGAATATCTTTGTTGCTCATTTCTATCATGACGTAAATTAATCAGAATTTATACTCTGTGTTATAGAAGCTCTTGTATTATTTAATTTTCTGGTAAGCCCCCCCCCCCTTGGTGAGAGCATCTAAGTCAGGGCCGTGTAAAATCATAAAACTGTAGAATGATAGAGCACGGTGTATCAGTGCACGAAACTTCGGGAGTATTCAAAGGAATGGGTGACGTTTCGAGTCGAGACTAAAGAATGGTCTAGTGCATAAATGTTCGATCAACGTACGACATACTCTCATCCAATTCAAAACATTACATATACTATATTATTCAAAAACTAAAATAAATAAACTCTCCCTAATGTCTTACCCATTTGTGATAAATGTCTGTGTCAAGAAGCTGCCATAGCGCATTCTTTTGTTTTTTGTACAAAAATACAAAAAATTCAGGTATGAAATATTTGACATCTTTACAAAATTAATTAAAATAAAACTGGTACCAATACCAGAATGGATTATTTTTGGAATATCAGAAGGTAACCCTGAATTAAACGTGTTTCAGAAGAATTTACTCAATTACGGGCTAATAATGGGAAAAAAGCTCATACTTAAATTTTGGAAAAATGCGCCTACACCAACAATAAAAATGTGGATATCAAATATGTTTGAAACACTACATCTAGAAGAGATGAGATTCCTCTTAGCAGACCACTTCCAAAAGACGTGGTCTATGTTTATGGAACTATTACAAGCATAAGGTGCAATAGTAATTTAAAAAATAAATAAATAAATAAATAGATAAATAAATAAATAAAAGGTACCAGGATCTGGCAACGGGGGGTAAAAAACCCCAACAAAACAACAAAAACAGACTTGGTTGGTAGTCCCCTTTCTGCGGAGTTTAATGTTATAATAGAGCGATTGTTGCTCCTTTCTTTTTCCTTTTTTTCTAGGGTCTATTTTCTTTCTTTACTTCCTTCTCTAACTTCTTTTCTAAGGGGCTTTCTTTTCTCAACACTCTCCTGCACCTTCACGACTCTTGCGCACTTTCTTTACTTTCTCTACTTCTATCGTTTTCTTAAAGCTCAAAAGATGAAGCGGTACAAAAAATGTATTAAGACATATGTGTTGTGTAGTATTGTAACTTACCGTACTTCTAATAAAAATAAAATAAAAAAAATAAAAAAGAATGGTCTGAAGAAGGGTCTCGACCCGGAGCGTCACCTATTCCTTCTCCAGAGATGCTGCCTGTCGCGCTGAGTTACTTCAGCTTTTTGTGTCTATCCTCAATTTACACCAGCATAAGCAGATCCTTCCTACCACTAGGAAGAAAATTATCTTTTTGAAAATCAGTACTCATTTCTCCCATTACTTTGAAATATTTCTACAAAGATAATCAATTCATATTTGAGTTGAATACTTTAATGTAGCTATTACAGTCCCATATTTTCTTCTAATTCATTGATTTCTAATCTAAATACTTCAGTTGAGGTGGAGGTGGATACTAATTTCCTTTTCCACGTGGTAATTTACAGATTCATTTTATTCCTATAATTACTTTGTCGTTTCTGTGAGAAATAACAGTGTGTCCGCATGAACCACTTTTACTACATGGAATGGTAGAAGAGAAGGGGTGGCATGGTGGTGCAATGGTAAAGTTGTTGCTTTACAGTGCCGGAGACCTGTGCACTGTCTGTACAGGTTCTCTCCATGATCGTGTAGGTTTTCTCCAGGTGGTCTGGTTTCCTCCCACATTCAGGGCTGGATTTACGTATAAGCTAGACAAGCTTCAGCTTAGGGCCTCAAGATCTAGGCGTGCCTCGGCCCACTCCACCAAGGTGTATAAAACTTTTGACATATTCGTATTTTCTGAGCCTTGTCCTTTCAACAGTCAGGAGTGTTCGAGTCGGTGAGCGGCTGCAAGTTTAACAATGTCCGAACCAGCTATGACTGTGCCCGACCTGCCTGCTTCAGGGGAGAAGAGATAAGGCTCCTGGCGGGGTAAAGGGTGGGTAGGAACGAGTAGCCACCTGCAACGATAGGCAAAATGGTCCTTTTTATAGTTAACCCTGCTCACAGTCTCTGATGGGGCTGGTTTCCCGCCCACAGGGAACTTCCACGCTTTCCCCGCTGACCCTCGCCACTCCTCCGCCCTCCAGCAGCCCGCAGCCGTCCCCTTACCTGCAGCCTGGACTCAGCACCGGGCCTAAAGTTTCCACGCTGCAGACTCCAATTCCCCTGAGTTTGACTGCGCTGGGTCCTAGTGCTAGTCCCCCCAACCATGGTAACCTCAGTGACTGTTCCGCTGGGTCTTCCCCATTCCCCCCAAACCATGTGACCCCAGCTCTTCCCCACCCCTCAAACCATGTGACCCCAGCTCTGCCCCACCCACATTACAGTCCTCATACCCCTCTATTCCCTGACCCCCCACCCACCAGCCCCCCACCAGACATCGCCTCAGTCCACTCACCTGCCTTCCTCCGGCCCCAACCCCCATCCTTGCTGTGTGTTCACCATCCCCCCTGACCTCCCCCTCTTAGATACCGAATGGTCTGTCCACAGCAGAGGCCTCACCTTTGTCCCGCTCCGTCCCCACCTCAATGAGTACCGCGCCCGCCGCGATTTGGAGTTCTTCTTCCAAGGGTCAGTCTTATGACAATGCTGCAAACATGTCTGGTAGGTACAAGGGCATGCAGCAAAAAATCCTCGAAAAAAACAAATTTGCAAGATTTATTCCATGCGCTGCACAGAAGTTAAAATTCCCCTATAATGTACATCAATGTATTTACAATATACATCAATGATTTGGATGAAGAGATTCAAAGTAACATTAGCAAATTTGCAGATGACACAAAGCTGGGTGGCAGTGTGAACTGTGAGGAGGATGCTATGAGAATGCAGGGTGACTTGGACAGGGTTCGCGCCGAAGCCCTTCTTCAGTCTGAAGAAGGGTTTTGGCCTGAAACGTTGCCTATTTCCTTGTTGGCCTTTATAACAAGAGGAATCAAATATAGGAGCAAATATGTCCTTCTGCTATTGTGCAGAGCCCTAGTGAGACCACACCAGGAGTACTGTGTGCAGTTTTGGTCCCCTAATTTTGGGAAGGACATTCTTGCTATTGAGGGAATGCAGCGTAGGTTTACAAGGTTAATTCCCGGGATGGCGGGACTGTCATATGCTGAGAGAATGGAGCAGCTGGACTTGTACACTCTGGAGTTTAGAAGGATGAGAGGCAATCTCATTGAAACATATAAGATTGTTAAGGGCTTGGACACACTAGAGGCAGGAAACATGTTCCCGATGTTGGGGGATTCCAGAACCAGGGGCCACATTTAAGAATAAGGAGTAAGCCATTTAGAACGGAGACGAGGAAACACTTTTTCTCACAGAGAGTGGTGAGTCTGTGGAATTCTCTGCCTCAGAGGGCTTTGGAGGCAGGTTCTCTGGATGCTTTCAAGAGAGAGCTAGATAGGGCTCTTAAAAATAGCGGAGTCAGGGGATATGGAGAGAAGGCAGGAACGGGGTACTGATTGGGAATGATCAGCCATGTTCACATTGAACGGTGGTGCTGGCTCGAAGGGCCGATTGGCCTACTCCTGCACCTATTGTCTATTGTCCATTGTCTATAGTGTATACAGGGTGATCAGGAACTCGGTAGGCCGAAGGGCCTGTTTCCACGCTGTATCTCTAAACTAAACTATACTGAAGAAGGATCGATGTCTTTCCTTGTCTTCCAGGGATGCTGCCTGGGACAGGCGTGCAACAGTGATCACAACTCAGGAAGCACGTTGAGGATTTCTATTTTGCTTTCACCATTTTGCGCCCTGACTGGACTTGGCTTCTGCCATTAAAAAATGAGCAACTTCTTTTTCACAACCTTATAGCTCCGTTGTCAGCCAAATCATTCTTAAATGTCAATAGCATGTTAGTTTTTTTTTTGGGGTGGTTTCAGAAGGTCATTTCTTAATTTAAATTTTTGCCAAATCCAGTCTATGGATGTTTATTTGGTGAAAGCAAGTGGCTTTGCCTCAGCATTGTGGCACGTTGGCACGCAAACAATGTAACTAGATTACATTGCATACATTGTACGTTACATACATATACGCGTGCTTTGAGACATAATTCTTTATTCGGTAGGAACGGGCCAAATTTGTGACCCGTGGAATGGAATGGAAATACTTTATTGTCACATGTGACCAGGCACAGTGAAATTCTTTGTTTATTAACCCAATGCATACAAATAGTGGCCACCTACGGCGTTGACAAAGTTACATAGCACGCCAGCTCCTCCTTTTATTCTCCTCCCCATATCACCCTCACAGCGGTACCATTGTTCTTTGTTCTCCCCTCACCGCGCCCGCCCCCCCATCCCCCCCACATGCTCTTATTGACCATCGACCAAGGGTCGATCCGCGAGGCTCCACCACCGTCGAAGCTCCATCGCCGCTGAGGCCTCACCGCTGTCGTCGCCTCACTGTCGCCGATGTCCCTCTTTACGCTTCTGTCGGTCGGCGACATCATCGGCCGCTGCACCGACCTCCTCACAGCGCTGTAGAGTCCTCTCCTGAGGCCTCCATGGTACTGTCCCGGGCCCCAGCTGCGAGCTCTGTCGGCCACTCCTCCGACCCGGCCTCCGCCGACCTGGGCTCTGACCCGCGAGGCTCCTCCGACTGACCTAAGCAGTGGCAGGTGTTAGGGGAAGCCCAAATTCAGATTAAAACTGAACTTGTGAGACCAGCACTTCTGCATGGGAAAGATGGAAATGCTCTTCATCGCTCAAATCTTATTGAAGTAGAGGATCATGTTAAAACATGCACAGGCACGGAATAGATCTGTTCAGAGAGTCACTCAGCGAAGAAGACTAATCTGCTGATAAACATTGTCTCTGAGACCTATTTGGTAACCAAAACAAAAATGCAGAGAGGGTGTCTGTAACGTTATCGTTAATTGCGATAGAGCAGAAGAAAGTTTACTGGCGACACCATTAGAATTTAGATATAAAGCAAACAATAAATAACTGTGCTGTAGAAATGAATAATAGTACAGCAGCATATTGTTCTATAATGGGGGACAGATATGTACAGCAGGAAATCCTGCCATTTACCTTTGGTAGAAAGTACATTTAGTCTCACGGTGTACTGTGGTGAAGTACTGAATGTACTGGGTCAAATATGATGTATTATGCATTATGATGGCCTATTATTACAATTGCCAATGCTCACATCTGACTACATACAATGTCATTACTAGGCAAAGATTGCCAATGAGGATCATAGATTCAATGCGCAGATACTTTTACTGCTCCATTCAAGCAATGATATGACGATTCTGCCATTGGAAGTGAAAGCACGACTAGTGGATAATGAATTTCTGGTCACGGCTGCAGAAGTCACTGAGACGATGCAGAGAGATACGCTTCTGATGCTAAACCTAGGAGAAAATTCGCAAAGTTTCAGACAAATCTTCTAAATGTGAAACTGTAAACATTTTTACAGAAAATGTAAATTGTACTCTGATCAACGATGTATGAAGTGCTTAGATTCAGATGTATATTAAGGACAGCTAATGGGCCCTTTGAATCTGCTCAGCCATTCAGGAAGGTCATGGCAGATTTATTGTTCAGTGGTTTCTTTATTGTCACGTGTACAAAGATACTGTGAAATACTTATTCTGCATCCTCCCAGTCAAATCATACCATACATTAGTATAATAAAAGCTTTCGGACCTCAGTCCCATCTATGCTCCTCAAAAACATTTAGTCAGATACTTGTGTTCAAGAAGGAACTGCGGATGCTGGAAAATCGAAGGTACACAAAAATGCTGGAGAAACTAAGCGGGTGCAGCAGCATCTATGGAGTGAAGGAGATAGGTAACGTTTTGGGCCAAAACCCTTCTTCAGATACTTATCAGGTCCATTTGCCTTAACAATGGCACAGCTGGTAGGGACCTGGGTTTGATCCAGTACTAATCCCCTCTTATTCACCTTCCAGGTTCTGCCACTCATCTGCACATTAAGCATTATGTATAGTGACCAATAAACATTGTAGTTTGATTTGGGAAAATAGGTGGAAACCAGTGAACCTAGCAGATTCCCACAGTCAAAAGGAGAATGTAAACTCCCCACAGGCAACACAGGAGGCCAGAATTGAACCTGAATCACTGAAGCTGTGAAACAGCAGTTTTATAAGCCGTTCTACTGCGCTACAGTTTCTATCTTTGGCAGCTTCATCCAAAGCCATTTATCAAGTCACATCGTGTGGAAACAGGCCGTTAGGCCCAACTTGCCCATGCCGACCAAGATGCCCCATCTACACTAGTTTCCACCTGCCTCCATTTGATCCATATCCCTCTAAACCTTTCCTATCCATGTGCCCATCTAAATATATTTTAAATGTTGTTATAGTACTTGCCTCAACTACCTCCTCTGGCAGCTTTTTCCATGCATTCAACACCCTCTGTGTGAAAGATTTGCCCCTCTGGTTCCTATTGAGTCTTTCCCCTCTCACCTTAAACTTATGTCCTCTGGTTCTTGATTCACCTATTCTGGGTAAAATACTCTCTCCCCATTATGATTTTATACACTTCTGCAAGATCACCGCTCAGCCTCCAAGGAATAAAGTTCTAGCCTGTCCAACCTCGCCCTATATCTCAGGCCCACAAGTCCGCGCAACATTAATTATATAAATTGTAAAAAAATAAGGCCAGTGCGCTGATCCCTGTGGCACATCACTTGGTACAATTTACCAGCCAGAAAAAAACACATTTATTTATATTCTCTGTTTCCTTTCACCAGTCAGTCTTCCATCCATGCTAAAATGTTACTTCCTGTACTATATATTTTATTTTTCACAATGACCTTTGCTGCAGCACCACATTAAATACTGGAAAATGAAGCATAATACATACACTGGCTTACCTTTATTTACAGCACTTGTTACCTCTTCAAAGAACCAATAGTTCACACATCACAGATGTGGTGAAATGACTTCAAGCATTCATTAGTTCCCTCTCCATCCTGTATTCCAAAAGATTGTTCAAGCGTTATTCCCTTTAACAAAAAAATGTTGATTTTGTCTGGTTATGTCGATACTTCCCAAGTACCCTGCCATAACATCTATAATAATTGGTTTTAGCATTTGTGATAGACGTTAAACTAATTGTATTTTATTCCTCGCTTTCTGGCTTCTTTCTTCCTAAATAAATGAACTATATTTGCCGTTTTCTTGTCTGATAGAAGTTTCCTTGAATCTAGGTAATTTTGGATACTAAACCCCAGGCTTCAGCCGCCTCATTTAGTCACTTCTTTTTGGAACCATGGGATATAATCCATTCAGATCTGGGGACATGTCGGCTTGCAGCCCAACAATGTGCTCAGTACCAATTGGCTGGTTGTAGTTATTTTCTAAGTGAGCTTCTTCCTTTCTAGTTCTTGGTTTACAGCTATTTCTGGGGTGTTACCTGGATTCTCTAAAGTGATGACCTGTGCAAGTCACCTGTTTAATTCATCTGCTATTGCCGTGCAACCAAATTACTTTGAGAACCTATTCACATTGTTAATATGCAAGTTACTGCCTGTGGCTTCATTCGTTGGTTAAAGACGCATAAGATTAAGTGTCAACATCAATAGCCTGTCAATAGTATCGGGTGAAAAGATCAAACGCGCCCCTTCCAGACATGGAGGTGGCAAACAGGGAATTCACCACTTCAGGGATCCATAGCAATTTTTGTCAACTTTTAAATGCTTAATGGCATTCATTCTAAATAGACCAGAAGTCAAGCATATATGGTATCCTGAATGTCATACTTTGAGCTTGATTAATTTTTACAATCTATTATATATGGTCTCAGGTAATGGGTGTCAATTTACATTATATTTGTTTGAACACTGATGTGGAGTAATAACTTCAAGCATCCAATAGTTCCCTCCTCACCCGGATTTGCTTCCTGAAAGGTCTGTGCCTGTACTGAAGGCACTCTTGTAAATACATGGTTTTCATGGTTAATTAGGTGTAACTACAAATCATCATTTAGGCGACCTCTTGTTCAAATCAAATTGGGGCACTTTCTATTATAGGATTCATCCCAGCAGAGAAATGGCTGGAGGCTTTGATCCAGTTTGACCTTGGAAGAGAGTGTAGAACAGCAGCAGCTGAAACAAAAGTAAAATCACAATTCACATTTCATCAATTCATTGGGAAGAAGTGTGGAGAAGCCATGCGTAAGAAAATGAGAGGACAGCAAAGAAGTGCAGCACCCATGAAAGTGATATTCGTGTCTATTAATACATTATTGCAGTACAAAATGATATCTTGTGGAAATTGAAGTAAAGGTCAGAAGTTTTAAACATTGATCATCCAACTATAGAAAGATGGATAACAGAATATCACATGAAGATATGTGATGACAAATTAATTACAGAAATGGATATGAAGGCAACTACAGAAGATGAGATGTAAATCAACAATGGATTGAATCGGAATGTCACATATACTGAACATCAATAACATATAACGTCAGAGAAACCCTTGGTCCAGGTATCTTAGAAAAACTCAACTAAAGGGAACTAAAAATCCCATGATGTATGTAAAACTTATTAAAGAGGGAACGTGATGTAGTTTATTTGTGTGTAAATGAGATAAGTGAAAATGATGTTGTTAAATCAAATGAGATAAGAGGCTGCACAACCTCTCATAAGGTCATGTCATGTGATAGCAGAATTAGGCCATTCGGCCCATCAAGTCTACTCTGCCATTCAATCATGGCTGATCTATCTCTCCCTCCTAACCCCATTATCCTGCCTTCACCCCATTACCTGTGATACCTGTACTAATCAGGAATCTATCTATCTCGGCTTTAAAAATATCCATTGACTTGGCTTCCGCGTCTTCTGTGGCAAAGAATTCCACCCGCAGACTAAATAAATTTTCCTAAAGGAACGTCCTTTAATTCTGAGGCTATGACCCTTAGTCCTAGACTCTCCCACTAGTAGAAACATCCTCCCCACATGCAATTTATCCAAGCCTCTCATTATTCCGTACGTTTCAATGATGTCCCCCGTGGTGTTGAGGGGGCTGGGGCGAGAGATGCAGCTTCTCAGTGTTGAGAAGTGGAGCTCAGGAGAGCAAGAGCCATTGCCCGGGCCTGACAGAGCCTGCTCCATTGCAACACAGGCCACTGGATCCTACAGCTCTCTCATCAGCATCCTGTGGATGCAATAGAAGCTGCAGTTTCTCCTTCCCTTTCTCTAACTGCACAATCATCCCCAGCCCAGAGATTTCTCAATGGTAACAATCTCAACAGGCAGCATCTCAACACACATCACTGTGAGACCATTGTTGGATTAACTTCACATTCCCGGCACAACAGTCATAAGGTCATAAGTGATAGGAGAAGAATTAGGCCATTTGACCCATGAAGTCTACTCCACCATTCAATCATGACTGATCAATCTCTCCCTCCTAACCCTATTATCCTGCCATCTCCACATAACCTTTGACACCTGTACTTTCCCTATAGCTCAGCCCTCAAGTCCTGGCAACATCTTCTTTAATTTTCTTTGCACTCTTTCCAGATTATCAACAGCTTTTCTATAGTCGGGTGACCAAACCTGACTACAGTGCTCCAAATGTCCAAATGTGGCCTGACCAGCATCTTGTCCCAAATTCTATACATAATACCCTGTCCGATGAAGGCCAATGTGATCAAAGTCTTCTTGACCACCCTATCTCCCTGTGATGCCACTTTCAAGGAGCTATGTACATGCATGCTGAGATCTCTCTGCTCTACAACACTCCCCAGACCGCTGCCATTCACTGTGACGTTCCTGCCCTGGTTTGATTTCCCAAAATGCAACACCTCGCTCTTATCTGCATTAATATCTATTGACCAGTCCTCAGCCCAATTGCCCAACTGATCAAGATCCTGCAGTAATTTTTGATAACCATCTTCCCTATCTGCAATACCCACTTTAGTGTAATCTGCAAACTTACTAATTATGCCTTATACATTCTCATGCAAAGATGGTGAGCAAGTCTTCTGGCAGGACGGCTTCATCAGTTAGGGAAATGAGTAGAGAAATTGGTATCTAATGTTGAAGTTGTACAAGTCTTTGGTGATGTCATTATTCTGTAGTGATAGCATTCTCCAGCTCTTTTCAGCCACTTGATGACTGCATCGCAACTATCTCCTGCACCCATGTAGAACTTGTTGATTTCATTAACTTTACAAATAACTTCCATCAAATGTCCTAAAATTCACAGATTCTCAAAGACACCTCTCCTCCCTTTCTTGATCTCTTTATTCCCATCACAGGAGACGGACTATCGAATGACGCCCACTACAAATCCACACATCTTCCCACCCTGCCTCTTGCAAAGACGCTATTCCCTACTCCCAATTTCTCCGTCTCCACCGCACTGCTCCCAAGATGAGACTTTCCATTCTGGGGCATCCAAGATGTCTTCATTCATGATTCCCCTCCTGCTGTAATAGATGGATCATTCACCTGCATCTCCTCTGTGTCGCATAGTTCTGCTCTCACTCCCCCTCGCCCGAGACAGAAAAAAAATACTGCCCCCTGGTCATTATCTTCCCTTCACCTGCCTCCACATCCAACACATCATCCACTGACATTTCCTTCAGCTTTAACGTGATCCCAACACCAGTTACATCTTCCTATCCCCACCCTTTTCCATCTCCTGCAGATACCGCTCCCTCTGCAGCTCCTTCACACATCCTTTTCCACCCAAACCACCAACTCCTCCTGCAACAGCTGTAGATGTAACACCTGTATGTATATCTCCCACCTCCATCCTGGGATCCCAGTGGTCCTTCCAAGTGAGACGGAGGCTCACGTGCACCTCGTCTATCCTCATCCACTCCATCCTGTGTTCCTGATGTGACCTCATGTACATCGACGAGACCAAGCTCACTGGAATTTAGGATGAGAGGGGATCTGACAGAAACATTAAATTCTTAAGGGATTGGACAGGCTAAATGCAGGAAAAGTGTTCCCGATGTTGGGGGTGTCCAGAACCAGGGGCGACAGTTTAAGAATAAAGGGTAGACCATTTAGGACTGAGATGAGGAAAAACTTTTTTCACCCAGAGAGTTGTGAATCTGTGGAATTCTCTGCCACGGAAGGCAGTGGAGGCCAATTCACTGGATGTTTTCAAGAGAGTCAGATATAGCTCTTCGGGCTAAAGGAATCAAGGGAAGTGGGGAGAAAGCAGGAACGGGGTACTGATTTTGGATGATCAGCCATGATCATATTGAATGACAGTGCTGGCCTGAAGGGCCGAATGGCCTACTCCTGCACCTATTTTCTATGTTTCTAAGTGTAGATTCGCTGACCGTTTCGTCAAACACTTACGCTCAGTACGCCAAGGTGGACTGTGATCTCCCGTTTGCTAACCATTTTAACTCCTCTTCCCATTTCCATGCTGTGCTTTCTGCTCTGGACCTCCTCTGTTGCTAGAGTGATACCACATAGAAACTGGAAGACCAACACCTCATATTCCATTTGGGTAGCTAACAAACTAGCAGTGTGAACATTAAATTCTCCAATTTTATGTAACTACTTAACCCTACCCCCTTCTCTTTTCCCCCATATAACCCGCCCCCTCTTCTTTCTCCCCTCCACCCTCCCCTTGTGCCCCACCTGGACATGCCTATCCCCTTCCACCCACATTATTTCCTCTAGTTTCACAATTGACAATTCTTCATCATTTTGTCTCACTAGTTCTGTCTTTTCATCTCTGGCCTTTTTCCAACCATCTGCATATCGAAAAACCCCACACACCTATATCAATCTATTAACTGCCACACTATTTCCTGCCCCCCCCCCCCCCACCTCTTCTAGACCCACCCCATACACCAAGCCTGAAGAAGGGTCCTGATGCAAAATGTGAACCCTCCATGTCCTTCAGTTGCTGCCTCACCCGCTGAGTTACTCCGGCACTTGGTTTATCTTATTTAGACATTGGCGAGGCTATACTGGAATATTGTACACAGTTTTGGTCACTCTGCTTTCGGACAGATGCCATTACGTTGGAAAGTGCGCAGAAAAGATGATCGAGAATGTTACCAGAACTCGGAGGAGTGAGTTATTGGGAGAGGTTGTGCATGTTAGAACTTTATTTCTTGCAGCGTAGTCAAGTGTCAAGAGAGTTTTATTGTCATATATGTACAAAAATGCAACAATGACATAGGAAACTGAGGGGTGATTTTTACAACGGTGTATAAAATCATGAAGGGCACAGATAGCGTGGATGTATAATGTTTTTTTTCCCAGGTTTGGGAATAGGGAACTAGAGGACATTAATTAATGGTGAGATGGGAAAGATTTACAAGGAACTTGAGGGGCAACGTTTTCACACAGAATTAAGAGTCATGAGTCAAGAATGTTTTAATATATATATATAAACCAGACAAACAATAATAGTTTAAAGATAAAAACAATGCCCCCAAGATGGTTCAAAGACAAAAATAATGCCCCCGTCTATGTAGTTTGGAGCTTACTTGGTGGTTGCAGTGTTTAATAGCCTGATGTACTGTATGTATATGGAATGTGCTACCAGAGGAAGCTGTTGAGGCAGATACTATCACAACTCTTAAAATACTTTTGAATGGGTACACGGATAGGGAATGTTTAAAGGGATATGAATCAAATGTGGGCAAATAGGGCCAGCTCATGTGGGTGACATGGATGAACTAGGATGAAGGTCCTGTTTCTATGCTTTATGACCATATGAATCTTTGACTAGAAATACACTGCATGTATCATAGCAATGACACAATTAATGTTTGCCTTGACAGAATTACATTTTTAACTACATTGGAAATTCCCATTTAGATTTGGAACCGGATAATAATAATTAATTAATGTTCAATAAAGGAACTTTTCCATTAAGGTTACAGACCATGTCACATAATCCACTCATCTCAAGTTGCACAACCCTCTGACATTTCTGACTTGCAGAGACATTGATGAGATCAGCAAATCTATTTCTGTATTTCCCTCAATCATTGCATATAGAATAACATTTGCTTTTGATTTTGTTGCTGCACTAACAGGACTGAACAATGACGAATACATTATAAACCACACAGATTGAGTTTAAGCTACTGAATCTTTGTGGTTTTGGTGAAAGCCTTAAGTCAATATTTAAAGAAAGGGGTGGAAAAGAGTAGAGGACAAAATAGGTTGACAAGGCCTGTAACACACATCCCATGTAACTGAAAAGCAGGAGCTCACTACATTTTTGCAAGCTAAAATGACAGTATAGTTAGGGACTCGTGGGAAGCAGCCAGTGGAAGTTAAGAGGGGGAGAAGTCAGGGATCTTGCCTAGTTAGATCAGGAGGTAATTTCAATAGTCATTAGGTCATAAAGACCAGGAATAGAAATAGGCCATTTGGCCCGTCAAGTCTATTCCGCCATTCAAACATGGCTGATCTATCTCTCCCACCGAACCCCATTCTCCTACCTTCTCCCCATAACCTCTGACATCTGTGCTAATCAAGAATCTATCTATCTCTGCCTTAAAAAATATCCACTAACCTGGCCTCCACAGCCTTCTGTGGTAAAGAATTCCATTGATTCACCACCCTCTGACTAAATAAATTCCTTCTCATCTCCTTCCTAAAGGAACGTCCTTTAATTCTGAGGCTATGACCTCTAGTTCTAGACTCTCCCACTAATGGAAACATCCTCCACATCCACTCTATCCAAGTCTTTCACTATTCTGTATGTTTCAATGAGGTCCCCCCTCATTCTTCTTACCAGTGGACTAGAGATCTGTGTTGGATGGAAGAGGTCGAAGATGTGACTGAAGGGTTTGGGGGTGCACTCCCGCTCCTCTTGTTTCAGGAGCACTGGAAACACCAGTTATTTTGTGGAGCAAATAACTCACACCTTCCTTGCAGTGTGGCGGCTCCTGGTGCCTGGGAAACCATAAATCAAGCTCTCAAATGTGCTGCAAGATCTTTATTAAGATGCACTAATGAAATGTCCATTTCTCTATTATGGGACATTTAGACAACTGTGTATCCATTTGTAAAAGAATATGTATGGCCTGTGTACTTACAGGTATATTGTGCGAGGGTCACCATTCTTACAATTGATTTTGCAACCTGCTTCCCCCAAACCTGTTTACATGTTGCAGACAGGTTAATATTGAAATCATAATTTTCACTGGTTTGGATCGCTTCCATAATTTATATCCTTTTAATAACGTTCTAGATTATCTAATACATATTATGCTCATTAAACTACATGTATTATTGATGTTGAACCTTCTATGGCAATGCTTGCAAACTAATTTGGTTAAACACAAAAGTATGTTAAAGAAGAGTCAAGAGAGTCAAGAGTCAAGAGTCAAGAAAGAAAGCTTCATTTCCCTTCTTTCTCTGAAATGAAACAAATTGGATATCTCTTTTAAAGAGCTACCCCACACACAATGGGCTGAATGACCTTCTCCATTAACCATCTATAAACTATTTATCTGGAAAGGTTAATATAACATAAAATACAATGATGTTTGGTCACATGCAAATTGGAGGAACAGCACCTCATATTTTGTCTGGGTAGCTTACAACCCAACGATATGAATGTTGAATTCTCCTACTTTAAGTAGTTTTTCCTACACACCCCTCTGCTGCCACCCCACCCCCCACTCGCCCAGTCATTTAACGTTCCTCACCTCTCCACATTGTATCCCTCTTGTGTTCACACCTTCCCAAGCCAACAATGGGCTTGCCTGAGGTCATTTGTGGTTGGCTCTGATCGGTCCTAGTCTTTTCTCACCTCCAGCTCTTCTCCCCCACACCCCTCCTACCTCACATTTCAGTTTGAATAAGGATCCCAACCCGAAACGTCACCTGTCCTTTTTTTCCAGAGATGCTGCCTGACCTGCTGAATTACTCCAGCACTTTGTGTTTATCGTTGGAATATATTGTTAATTTATCATTAATATATTAGAGACTATTGATTTTATGTAAGTTATATTGATTAGGCTATTTTAACAATCATTCTGTCCTATTCATCTCCTATCTTCAGTTCCAATCTAATGCTCTCATTTGCAATGATAATCAGTTTCCACGTTCGTAAAAGACCTACCTCCAGCCACAGGCTATGTGTTGTCAAAACCCCAAATCATGTGCATATTATCGCCAGGTCTACGTGTCTCAATATTTCTCTGCCCAGTCTCCCAACTTCCATTCTCTGTAAATTTCAACTCATCCAAGAACTGCTGCCTCTCTTTTACTCTACACTATCCCTCTGACCTAACTGTGCAAACCATTCTGTCATCCTTTGATAACGCTGCCCATTTAACATTCTAGTCCCAATGCTGATAACCCTCAATCTTCTTCTTATAGAGTCCACACACAAGATTAGAAGTTGTTCAGTCAGAGCTGACTATACTTCTCGGCATCTGCATACAATGGTGCCTGTCTTGTCACTCCTTGTGCTTCTTGTGGAAATATTGGTGGAAACAGTCGCAACATGAACGCTCATTCCTTGACCCCATAACCCTCAATGAGTTTGCTTTTTTACTTCCTTGTAAGTTCATCCAGTGCTTAAACCTCACCTTCAGAATTCTCCTTTCCCCCTTCTTTGATCTTTTATATTATCCCTCCTCTCACATCAGCATGAGCAGCTAGCACCTCAATTACTTTGTCCCTTCTTCCTGGAACTGCCTTTTTAAATCTTTCTGCATTCCCTCTCTTCTTATATCCAGCTCTCCCAAAACCTAATTAATTGATCATGTTTTCAGACCACTTTATATTTTATCCTACTCTAACAGACTCTCCAGGCCTTGAGTTGAATTAAATTTGATAAATGCTGGACTCAGTCAGTTAGTGAATTTATATGTAGGAAGAGTGCAGATGCCAGTTTACATCGAAGATAGATACAAAATGCTGGAGTAACTCAGCGGGACAGGCAGTATCTCTGGATATAAGGATTGGGTGACATTTTAGGTTGAGACCCTTCTTCAGACTTGATATCACTGGTGGTTGAAACAAAGAACTGCTGATGTGGAATCTGAAGAAAGGTCACGATCCTTTTTTTTTTTAAATTTTTTTTTAAATTTCAAAATAGACTTTATTCATTGATAAATATATACAATTCCTGAACCATTCAAACAAACAAAATTCATCCGACATTTTCGGAGACTATACAAGTTTTTTCAGTACAATTTTTTTACATTTTTCAAATTTCACCAAACAGTCCCCCACCCGTGCCACTCTGTGGCCCCCTGGCGTGGGATACCTTCCCTTAATTTAATTTGAGGGGCGTCTCCACCATACCGTGCCCCCCATGTCCAGCAGCGGAAGGACCCTAGACTGTGGTCCTCCCCCACCGAGCCTTGGCGTTGGCTGCACCAAGCTTCAGCGAGTCCCTTAGCACGTACTCCTGCAGTCTGCAGTGGGCCAGTCGGCAACATTCCCTGACGGACATCTCGCTCTGCTGGGTGGTGAGCAACGCTCGGGCAGACCAAAGAGCGTCTTTGACCGAGTTGATGACCCTCCAGCAGCACTCGATGTCAGTCTCTGAATGTGTCCCTGGGAACAGTCCGTAGATCACAGAGTCCTCTGTGACGGAGCTGTTCGGGATAAATCGTTCCAGGGACCCTTGCATACCTCTCCAGACTCTTTTTGCAAACCCACACTCTGCAAAGAGGTGGGCAACCGTCTCCTCTCCACCGCAACCCTCCCGGGGGCAGCGTGAGCTGGTGGTGAGGTTCCGACGGTGCAGGAAGGATCTAACTGGGAGGGCTCCCCTCACCGCCAGCCAAGCCAGGTCACGATCCGATACATCACCGATCCATGTTCGCCAGAGATGCTGCCTAACTCGCTAAGTTACTCCAGCACTTTGCGTCTTCTTATGTCACATGCTGTTTAGCCAGGATGAGTAAGAGCACTCCCCAACCCATAACCAAATTTATTTCCCTCCCATTAATTGGTTATTTCTCCCCTATGATTATCCTCCTTTCCTCCCCCTCGCCCTTCCACATCCACAACCATTAAGATCCAATCCCCAAATTATGTCTAGTGTGGACTACAATGCAAGGGTTATTTAACTAATACCATTCCCTCATCTTTTCCTTAGAGCAGTTCAGATTCAAGGACGGTGGCTCGGTGGGGTCCCGGGTTTGATCCTGACTATGGGTGCTGTCTCTACGGAGTTTAACATTCTCCCTTTTACAGCGCAGGTTTTTTCCGGGTGCTCCGATTTCCTCCTCCATCCCAAAGACATAAATGTTTGTAGGCTAATTGGCTTCAGTAAAATTGTAAAATGTCTCTTGTGAGTAAGATAGTACCAGTGTTTAGGGGGTCATTGCTGGTCAGCGCGGACTTGGTGGGCCAAAGGTCTGTTTCTATGCTATGTTTCGAAAGTTTAAACGTCCAAAGTCTAAAGGCTGAATCATAATCTTTTGGACATCACAAATTGGTTCTGCCTGCTCTACAGCCACTTGCAGTGCACTCCAGAAATTAAACTTTGGTTGTGTAAAAATTGTACATTTTTTGGTACTTTCTATGTCTTCTGATTCATCTATCATCCTGGAATGGGATTTATTTCTCTACCTACTCTGTCTAAGCCTTTCATGATTTTTACACTTCCATCTATTCAACCCTTCACAAGAAGCAAAAGAATGGGTCTAAAAGAGATATCATTAGTAATGGTAGAATTATTACCATTATCAATTGTACAAAAATAAAAAGAATCAGTGAATAGGAATTAAATAGTTGATGTTGGCATTATCTTAAGCAGATTCGAAGAGCCCATTCAAAATGCAGGTACCGATTATTTTATTTGTTTGTGTAATGTAGGTATTGGCAAACTAACATTTATTGATTTCCAATTCATACCTGACTTTGAAAATGTGGTTGTGATCTGCCTGCCAGGAATGCAATCAGCTCATAGCACTCTGTAAATGTGGATACAATCCAAAGACGTTGAAACAAAATTTTAAACTGCCTTAATGTCAGATGTGCCAACTTTGAGAGGAGCAAATTTTCAGATGAGGATTTGATCCATTGTTCTGACTGCTCTCACAGATCGTACACAGAATAGCGTAGGACTTCGGTTGACAATGTCTGTGCTGAACATGATACGAAGATAAACTAATCTCATCTGTCTGCACACGATCCATAATGCCCCTGTCCCACTTAGGAAACCTGAACAGAAACCTCTGGTGACCTGGCGCCCCACCCAAGGTTTCCATGAGTCGCCAGAGGTTTTGGTCACTTGCCTGGAAAGCCTCGACTGAAGCATGAGCTGCATCTACTGACCAAAGATCCTATAGGATCTTTGCTACCAACCGCACACACACGCACAAACACACAAACACATTGCAAAGGTGGGGGCCAGGGACAGTGAAGGAGCGCTGTCTACGCGATGAAGAGGAAGGTAAATGGCTGCCACAGAGCACGGTAAGTCCTTTAGAGAGTGCGGGAAGGGGGGAGAGAAGGGAAGAGAAGGGGAAGAAAAGGGTAGAGAAGAGGAGAGAGGGGGAGAGAGAAGGGGAGAGAGAAGGGGAAGAAGGGGGAGAGAAGTGGGGAGAAGGGGAGAGAAGGGAGGGGAGAAGGAGTGGAGACAGTTTTAAGAAGTTTAATAAAGTTTAGCGGGCATTTTACCTTCCGGTGGGTCAAGTGACGATCTTATTTATCCAATGAGTTACGCTCTCTTTAAGAATTAATTTCTAAATAACCCGCCAATTTCTCTTCATTCGTTGTTATATCCGAGAACTGCTCCCAATGAACTCCTGGATTCGATTTTTTTCCCTCCCGGGAATAAAGGAAAAAACAAATGCACTTAAAGCACTAGAGGTGGGTAGAGGCGAACGACCAGTGAACGGAGCGATATTATCTAGAATTAGTCAAATAAAAGAGTCAAGAGAGTCAAGAGTCAAGAGTCAATTTAATTGTCATTTGGACCCCTGGAGGTCCAAACGAAATGCCGTTTCTGCAGCCATACATTACACACAAATAGACCCCAGACACAACATAATTACATTTTACATAAACATCCATCACATAGCTGTGATGGAAGGCCAAAAAAACTTATCTCTCCACTGCACTCTCCCCCCCCCCCCCCCCCCGATGTCAGAGTCAAAGTCAAAGTCAAAGCCCCCGGCTGGCGATGGCGATTGTCCCGCGGCCATTAAAGCCACGCCGGGTGGTGCGAGGTCGCACACCGGGTCTTGGTGTTGGAGCCCCCGGTGTGCGCTCGCAGAGTCCGCGGCCATTCCAGCCGCGCGGGGCAGTGATGTAGGCCCCGCTCCAGGAGCTCTTCAACCCCGCAACTCGGGCGGGAGAATTCAAAACAAAAATTGGCGTGCTGAATAATGGCACACATCAGCAAAATAGATTATTTGGCCATTGTTATGTTGTTGTTTATGGAATGTTGCAGCACGAAAATTGGCTGCCATGAATCCCACATTACAATGGAAACAACTCTTGAAATAAGGCAGGATAATGACGTGAAAGATGTTTTATTAATGCCAGTCTTTCCTTTTTACTTGTTATTTTTGTTTGCTGTCCATCTGCTATATTCTCAGTCAGCTCAGACAGAAATTTGCTGTTGAGTCCTCGCTTTCCTCGAGTGTGTTCAACATGGAGAACAACTGATGAATTAGTTGAAAATGTGTGGTTATAAACATGATTGACCTAATGACACGTCTTTTTGAGACCCAGAGTAATGTTGAGCTTTTCCGGGACTTGAATGGCCTTTACTGTGTCCACCTCTGTTGTGCATAACCTGGCTGGCCTGTTGATAATTACGGAGCCTGAGACAGTTATTAATATGACTGTGTTTCAGATATCATAAATAGAGTGTACTGAGTAGGAACAGTACATTTCTGTTCCTCAAGGACATTAGAAACATCAAAAAGTAAGTGCAGAAGTAGGCCATTCAGCCCTTTGAGCCAGCACTGCCATTCAATATGTTCTGATCATCTAAAATCAGTAGCCCATTCCTGCTTTTCCCCATATCCCTTGATTCATTTAGCCGTGACCTAAATCTAACTCCCTCTTGAAAACATCCAGTGAATTGGCCTCCACTGCCTTTTGTTACAGAGAATTCCACAGATTCACAACTCTCTGGGTGAAAAGGTTTTCCTCATCTCAGTCCTAAATGGCCTACCCCTTATTCTTAAACTATGACCTGACCCCTGGTTCTGGACTCCCCGAACATTGGGAACATTTTTCCTGCATCTAGCCTGTCCAATCCTTTAACAATTTTATATGTTTCTATAAGATCCCCTCTCATTCATTAATGGACAGATGTATTTCAGCAAAAATCCAACCGTTTTGTGGCCACATGGCCTGATCGATGACCTGTATCATTGACCATTCCTTTCTTGCCACAGATGGTGCCTAACTCACTGAGCCCCTCCAGCAGTTTGTTTTTAGCTACATGGACACATTACAAACGTGTTATTTCAGATTTATTTAATGAGCAAAATTCAAACTGATGTGCTGGAATCTATATTAGAAATCCAGGCCTCTGAATGATCTCTGGATATGTATCCCGTGTTCCATTTTATACTTCACTCTAATGTTGCAGGACCTCCAAGAGAAAAGAATCAATCAAAATCCGTGACCATGTTTGCATCTGAATGAAAGTGAACATAAAATCCACACTTGTTTTTTTTAATGTAAGTGGATGACACTGTGAAGAATATACAGCACACTAGATTAAACATTTATCAATTGGTGTACCCCAGGTGTAATTATTAATAACTGTAACCAGTTATTAACACTGAGTGAATTGTCATTTGAATGAACTGCAGCTTATTATCTGGAAAAATGAACATTATCGTGGCAAACTTAATTATGCGATCTAACTGACAACACAATGAAATACTAATGGAAGTGTTTCATTTGAAGTTGTACAGTAATTGTTAGTATTACATAATGATACAATTAGAAATAGTCCAACCAAGCATGTCGTCATTGAGCCTATCTGTTTTAATGCAGCTTTTATTCATGTGAAGATCACTGGTCTCAGAAAACTCCTCATTCAATCAATATAATCTGTTTCCTGTTTGCCAAACATCATGGGAAAGTTCTTATAAATAAAACGTGGGTCCCCTCCCTTCCTTGAACACTGAAAGTCTTTTCATGACAATAGCTGAAAAAAACACACCCACACAGATCCAGAGCCTGTTTCTATAGTAAACATGAAGTTGAATGCATTGTATAACCGTTTTAATTTGCTGGGATTGGTTAAAATTTAAGCTTACTAGTAGATGTTTATGTATTATCCAAAATTCTTCTGAAAAGCTGCTAGTTTCTAATGCACATACACAGTGCAGGCAGACCGTGCAGTGAGAGAGCACCTGGCAAAGAGAAACTTAACCGATGGTACACATCAGCATGAATTGCAATTTTTGCAATGTTTTGCATATGTTTAGAAACCATGGGTGAAGAAAGGGAGGGTTAATGCATAATTAGTTTACCAATTAAAATATAATTCTCCTTGTAGCTATATTCCTCTTTTACGTCTGACAAGCGAACAGCATGATATTCATTAGTATTATTTATATATTTATTATTCAATAAATACCCAGAATTTGCTTACTCGGGACAAAGTGAATGATTAAATTAACAGGTCTGATTTGCGTAAACTATTCTCTCACATACGAGAAACCCACTGAAAGTACTATTTTCTCTCCCTGTATGTATGCTATGGGTTGGTGATATCCAAACATTTGCTTGAAATCCCCCTCTGTCTCTTTAGCTGAAGTGTTAATCCGATTGAAATAAATACATACCCTTGTAAAGTCTTTTAGGTGAACGTGGGGAGTTTCTAAACTAATGTACCATTCTCACTGGTAAATCGTGAGTTGTACTCAGCCAGTTGTACAGCTGGTCACTGGAGCAGTAATCCAAGATTTGATGCCTTCAGTCAGCAGTTACATTCACAGGAAACACATTTGACTCACATCTCCATTTATATTTAAAAAGTGGAGTAATAGAAGTCACAGGCAGCTTGTACAATTATTATTCTGAGGTTAATTGCAGAAACCCTCCTATGTATCATTAATATAAGAATGGGAAGTTTTCCTGCATTTGATATGTCTAGCAAACTCAACTAATTCTAATAGTAAATGTTTCATGTCTTTGCCTCAGAAGAGACAAAAGTTTCCTGCTCTGAACATAATTTTGCAAATGTATAGTCGTCAACAGGAATTAGGTAACGCAGCTTGGTAACAAAATGGTGCTGAAACTGATAAATCAGAATCAGAATCACACTTTATTCACCAAGTATGTTTTGCAACATACGAGGAACTTCATTGGCCAGGTCAGTCATACAATTAAAAGTACCAGATCACTCAAAAACACATTTTAACATGAACATCCACCACAGTGACCTACATATTCCTCACTGTGAAGGAAGGCGAAATAAGGTTCGTCCTTCCCTTAGTTCTACCTCAGTCGTGGGCCTCGAGTCCCCGTTAACGGGATGATCTTAACTGCCGTAGCCAGCAGCGTTCGGGCCCTCTGCATCGATGCGATCTTCTCCTGCATCGGGGGGATGTCAGCTCCCTCACACTGGGTGATCGAACCTCGCGTCAGGACGGTCGAACCTTCCGCGACGTTGGAGCTCCCGACTCGGCCTCACTTGGGACTGCGAGCCCTTGGTGATGATTCCGCGGTGGTCGCGGTGGGAGCGATCCCAGGCAAGGGATCAGTTCCAACGTTAAGTCCACGCCCCGCGGTGGGGTTCACGACAGTCCAAGGAGGCTTCCAGCTCCATCGATGGTAGGCCGCAGAGCCCGGAGAATGTGATCCAAAAAATTGATCACATCTCCGGGAAGGAAATGGTGCTTCGGCAACAATGATCACTTCTTTGCTGCTCATTCCTGTGACTATGGGTCCGAGCAAAGAGATAAAAACATAAGATTATTTGAGGTTTTGGGAAGAATAGGAATGCAAAATCAGCAAGGATTTATGAAAGGGAAGTCATGTTTGACAGATCTGTTGGAGTTCTTCCAGGATGTGCATCATTGATCTTTTCACCAGAACAGATGAACAGTGGATGCGGGTGAGGAGAGGGGCATTGATTCGGGGAACTGCTCCAGTGCATCGAGGGCATGGGCCGACCGGACTTTGGACTTTGAATAATGGCGCCAAAAATAGCGGCGCCCACGTGTGTAATGCATGCAAAAAGAATGTCACTGTGCAGTTGCAGATGTGACAAATGAAGCACTATTGAATTATTCAATCATTTAAATATTTGGAAGACTTTCACTCAGACCTTACTGAGGTGGTTGTTCAACAAAGTTAGAGCATGTGGAATTGGTGGTAAAATGATGACATTGATTGAGAATCGGTTAATAAACAATAAACAGAAAGTGGGAATAAATGTTTTTTTCTCAATTTCTCATGGACTCCTGCTGGGATTGGTGCTTCAGCCTTAACTGTGATCACTATGATTTGCCTGAGTACACCTAATTTCATATTTTGTTTACTTAACAATGGAGTGCATTCATGGAATAGGATGTAGAGGCTCTGAACGAATATAGGCAGGAGAGAGTCATAGTCATACTATGTTGAAATAGACTCTTCAGCCTAATTTGCCGACCAATATGTCCCATCTACACTGGTCCCACCTGCCCACGCTTGACACATAACCCTCTAAACCTCTCCTATCCATGTACCTTTCCAAATGTCTCTTAAACAATGTGATAATACCTGCCGCAACTATCTCCTCCGGCAACTCATCCCATATTCCCACATTCCTTTGTGTAAAAATCCTACCCTTCAGGTTACTAGTAAATCTTTCCCACCTCACCTTAAAACGATGTCCTCTTGTTCTCGATTTCCCTACTTTGGAAAAGACTCATGTGCATTTACTCAATCTATTCCTCTTCATGATCTTGTCCACCTTTATAAGATCACCTATAATCCTCCTGCACTCCAAGGAATAAGCATCCTAGCCTGCTCAACCTCTCCCTATAGCTCTAGCCCTCATGGCAAAATCCTCATAAATCTCTGCACCCTTTCCAGCATGACTTCATCTTTCCTTGAACATGGTGACCAAAACTGAACACAATACTCTAAATGTGACCTCACCAATGCCATACAATAGGTGGGTAAGTGAAAAATTGGCAGGTAGAATATAAATTAAAATAATCCTGTGAGTTTATGTTATTAAAAGGTAACATAACAAGGTGAATTAAGCCAAAGAAGACAAATTATACATGGCCTCTATCACAAGAAGATATGAGTAGAGGAGTACAAATATTTTATTGCAACTACATAGGAACTTGTTGAGGTTGCATCTTGAATATTATAGTTATGGCCTTCTTACCTAAACAAATACAGACAGAGTACAACAAAGGTTTCAGGAATGGTGGATTTGCCAAATAATGAGAGATATGGCGAATTAAGCCTATATTCACCAGCATTTTGAACGATGACATGTGATCTTGTTAAATGTAGTTGAGAAACACAATGGAAACGGGCCTTCAGCCAACCATCCATCACCCATTCACACTAGTTCTATGTTATTGCATCTTCATATCCATTCATTGCACACTGAGGGAATTTACAGAGGCCAATTACAACCTATATACCTGCACATCTTTGGATTTAGGAAGAAACTGGAGGATTTGGAGGAACCCCATGCAGTCATAGGGTGAATGTGCAAACTCCATGTAGTCAGCATACGAGGTCAGGAGCGAAACCAGGTCTCTGGCGCTATGAGCAACAAGGTAGATGCAGTGAGAATGTTTTCCTGCCTGAGATATCTAGAACTCAGGGCCACAGTCCAAGCTTAAGGGGTTGGCCATTGAGCACTGTCTTCAGGAGAAATTAATTCACCTAGAGCATGGCAGCACTCATTGTGTTCCTTCAAACAAAGATCAGTAGATTTATGTTTAAGAAGGAACTGCAGATGTTGGAAAATTGAAGGTAGACAAAAATGCTGGAGAAACTCAGCGGGTGATGCAGCATCTATGGAGCGAAGGAAATAGGCAACATTTCGGCTCGAAACCCTTCTTCAGACTGATGTGGGGGTGGGAGGGGGGGGGCGGGAAGAAGAAAGGAAGAGGCGGAGACAGTAGGCTGTGGGAGAGCTGGGAAGGGGAAAGAAGGAGAAAGCAGGGACTACCTGAAATTGGAGAAGTCAATGTTCATACCACTGGGGTGTAAACTACCCAAGGGAAATATGAGGTGCTGCTCCTCCAATTTACGGTGGGCTTCACTCTGTCCGTGGAGGAGGCCCAGGACAGAAAGGTCGGAATTAGAATGGGAGGGGGAGTTGAAGTGCTGAACCACCGGGAGATCAGGTTGGTTATTGCAAACCGAGCGGAGGTGTTGGGCGAAGCGATCGCCAAGCCTATGCTTGGTCTCACCGATGTAGAGCAGCTGACACCTAGAGCAGCGGATGCAATAGATGAGGTTGGAGGAGATGCAGGTGAATCTCTGACGCACCTGGAAAGACTGCTTGGGTCCTTGAATGGAATCAAGGGGGGAGGTAAAGTGACAAGTGTAGCATTTCCTGCGGTTGCAAGGGAAAGTGCCAGGAGAGGGGGTGGTTCAGGTGGGAAGGGACGAATTGCCCAGCGAGTTACGGAGGGAACAGTCTCTGCGGAAAGCCAAAAGGGGAGGAGATGGGAAGTTGTGGCCAGTGGCGGGATCCCATTGGAGGTGGGGGAAATGTCAGAGGATTATTTTTTGTATGTGACGGCTGGTAGGGTGGAAGGTGAGGACAAGGGGGACTCTGCCCTTGTTACGAGTGGGGGGATGGGGAGTGAGAGCAGAGTTATGGGGTATAGAAGAGACTCGGGTGAGAGCCTCATCTATAGTAGAAGAAGGGAATCCCCGTTCCCTAAAGAATGAGGACATCTCCGATGCCCTGGTGTGGAACACCTCATCCTGGGTGCAGATGCAGCTTAGACGGAATAATTGATAGTAGGAATGGAGTCCCTACAGGAAGCAGGGTGGGAAGAAGTGTACTCCAGATAGCCATGGGAGTCAGATGTCGGTCAGTAGTCTGTCACCTGTGATGGAGATAGTGATGTCTAAAAATGGTAGGGAGATGTCGGAAATGGTCCAGGTGTATTTGAGTGCCAGATGGAAGTTAGTGGCGAAGTTGATGAAGTCAGTGAGTTGTGTGTGGGTGCAGGAGGTAGCATCAATGCATTCGTCGATGTAGCGGAGGTCTAGTTTGGGGATGGGGCCCTGATACGCCTCGAACAAGGATCGTTTGACGTACCCTACAAAGAGGAAGGCATAGCTGGGGCCCATGCGCGTGCCCATAGCTACACCTTGGATTTGGAGGAAATGGGAGGAATCAAACGAAAAGTTGTTAAGGATAAGGACCAGCTCTGTAAGGCGGAGGAGAGTATCAGTAGACGAGGATTGGTTGGTTCTGTGGTCGAGGAAGAAACGGAGAGCTTTAAGACCCTCCTGGTGGGGGATGGAGGTGTATGGTGTAAATAAATCTGTAGATTTATGGTGATTAAGGGGATTGTAAGAATATTGGACAGTGCTGGGAAAAGGCTTTCAGGGGGAAGAACAACCGTGATCTTGAAGGGAGCCGTCTTGAAGGGTCACGCGGCCAACTCCAGCCACTGTTTCTTCTTTTTACATTCTTAGGTTGGATACAAGTATGTCAGCATAATTCTTCAGATTCCAGTAAATGTTAACCCCACCCTAAAACTCACCTCAAATTCCTACTTTACCGACATATTTGTTGCTTTAATACTTGTAAAGTGATATTTCTAGGGGTTTGAGGGAGTTTCCAGGTGGACTAATTTTCTTTTCTTTGTGGTGATGTTAGATCAGTAAGAGAATAGAAGGATAGACTGTATTCGTGTTGTGTTTTACACTGGGCCAGCTGGTACCTACGGAAAGTAATTGGAGATGTATTATCAAGTCTGATAACATCTCTGACCAGTGATCTTAAAACATGTTTAAACTGGACTGCGACTCCTCCTTGAAAGTTGAAAGCCTTTGGGATCTAAGTTGCTATTTCAGCGCAAGACACCACCTTCATTCGGGAAAGGTGGCACAAGAGAGCATATCTGGAGGTTGAAGAGGGTGAGGAGTTGTTGGGAGTGCGTTGAAACATTATTATTTTCTGAGGCACCCCAAATTGTTCCTCTAAACAGCATGACATTAATCACACTTGAGATCAGACATAGTTGCAACAGAGCATATAGCAAAACATTGGTTATTTGTTTTTAAAATGGATGATTATTTTAACTAGGAGATCTGGATACTGATGTTATGTTCACCTCAAAGTAGTGTTGTTATCTATGCTGCATGACCAGTCGCTAATGCCCATATCTAACTGAATTTGAGAACGTGATCTGAAGAAGGGTCCTGATCCCAAACGTCGCCTATCCATGTTCTCCAAAGATGCGTACATGCTAGAATTTAGAAGATTGAGGGTGGTTCTTATAGAAACTTACAAAATTCTTAAGAGGTTGGACAGGCTAGATGCAGGAAGATTATTCCCGATGTTGGGGAAGTCCAGAACTAGGGGTCACAGATTAAGGATAAAGAGGGAAGTATTTTTGGACGGAGATGAGAAAATCATTTTTTACACAGAGAGTGGTGAATCTGTGGAATTCTCTGCCACAGAACGTAGTTGAGCCCAGTTCATTGGCTATATTCAAGAGGGAGTTAGATGTGGCCCTTGTGGCTAAAGGGATCAGGGGGTATGGAGAGAAGGCAGGGATGGGATACTGAGTTGGATGATCAGCCATGATCATATTGAATGGCGGTGCAGGCTCGAAGGGTCGAATGGCCTACTCCTGCACCTATTTTCTATGTTTCTATGTTTGTTTCTATGCTGCCTGACCTGCTGAGTTATTTCAGCACGTTGTGTCTTTTTGAGAAAGTGGTTGTTAGCTTGAGCATTGCAGTCATTTTTTAAGTCGTGATTATTATACAATTGGATGGTTTGCCAGGCCTTTTCAGAGAACAATTAAGACTTATTGGGGTATCTCAGGAGTCATATTTAGGCTAAACTGGGCAAGTCTGATAGTTCTTCCCTTTAGGTTATCAATACATTTTCATAAAGATCCAATAATTTACAAGGCTAAGTTATTATCTGAATCTCATAGGTATCATGGTAGGATTTGAACTCATATCTCTGGATTGAGAGTCCAAACTTTTAGTCTGTAATTTAATCACAGCATCTTTAAAATTATCTATGTTTTGACTGTTTTACTGTTCTTTTTACAATCCATGTTCTCCGGATATCTAAATCTAAATTTTATTAGTTATTTATGTTATGACATCGGTTGGAAGCTGCATACCAAATCTCTCTTGCGCTTATGTGCAATGACAATAAAATATATTATTATTATTATTATTATTATTATTATTATTATTATTATTATTATTATTATTATTATTATTATTAAATGCTGTGCAGCAATGTTTCCAACATTAATAAAGGTGGGCCTTACAGTTTATCGTTAATACATCATTGAGTTATTTTCATTCTCCAGCATAGATTTAAAATCACAAATTCAATATGAGAAAATCGACATTAATAATTCACAGTGATGAAAAGACGTTGATTCCACCGCTTAACATCCTGCCATTAACAAATAGCCAACATATAGGGCTAATGTACAGGCTATTGAGGACAAGCTGGATGAATTGAAAGCTAGATACATCTACCTCAGAGAACTGAGGGACGGCTGTGTGTTCTGTTTTACAGAAACATGGCTCATTCCTACCTCACCTGACTTTGTCATTCAAACTGAAGGCTTCTCACAACATCGGATGGACTGCGTGCCGACAAGGTTCAAGGAGGAGGGGTCTGCTTTCTAATTAACTCCACATGGTGCACGGACATGGTGCTCCTGATGAGCTCCTGTTCTGTAGAAATTGAATATCTTACAGTGGAGCTTCATCCCTACTACCTGTCGTGGGAATTCACTTTGGCCATCCTGACTGCAGTTCACATACCACCCCAGGCCGATGCTACGCTTGCACTCAAACAACCACAGCTTATCACCAATAGCTAGTGGCCGACTGGGTCTAAAAATATTGGTTGCCAGGAGACAAAGGGGGCCCACTTCATCAGGGGCCCACTTGATATAGGGGGCCCACTTCATCTGGGGCTCATGCCATCAGGCAAGCTGACACCCTGGCCTGTCCGCCACTGCCAATATCCTTGGAACTAACGCCTTGTTCATAATAAGGTCAGCCCTGCTCCCAAAATACTACCGGCTTGTCTCCTGCTCAACCAGAGGCCCACACAACCTCGAGCACTGCTACACAACCATGAAAAATGCTTATTGCTCCATTCCCACATGCACTTCAGTAAATCTGATCACCTGTCTGTGCTTCTTCAATCTGCTTACAAGTCGAAACTGAAGCAGGAGGATCTGGCACAGAAAGTCTAGCAGAACTGGTCTGAGGAAACAGATTACACCCTTCACAACTGCTTTGAGTCACGGGGCTGGTCCATAATCAGGGAATCCATGACTAATCTAGATGAATCTGCCACTGCTGTCACAGACTTTATTAACAGGTATTAACACGTTATTAACAGACTGTGTTAATAAAATACCTGTGTTAATAAAACATCTGGTAGTTAATAAAATACCAGATGTGTATTCTCCAACCAAAATCCTTGGATGAACGGTGAGGTCCACTCCCAGCTGAAGTCCAAGTTTGCAGCGTTCAAGTTAAATGATTCTGAGCGGAACAAGAAGTCCATCCACAACCTCTGCAGGGCCATTAGGAATGTCAATGGGAAATTCTGGACGAAGCTGCAGTCACAAGACAATGACACAAATACCCAGATAGTGGCAAGACTTGCAAAGTGAAGGGGGGCAGTATCAGTGGCAACAATGATCCCCACCCAGTTGTGAAGGGTGTAATCACACCCGCATTCAACAGAAGGTCGGTGGTGGAATGCCACCAACCCTGCCAATCTCAGGTGCGCAACACGTGGCAGATGTAAGGATGTTTATCCCGAGAGCAAATCCGCAGAAAGCAACAAGTCCAGTTGGTTGTCCGTCACATCCTCAGGACCTGTGCAGATCAGTTGGCAGATGTATTCACAGACATCCTTAATCTCTCACTACTCCATTCTTAGGTTCCCACCTGCTTCAAAAAGACCACTATCATCCTGGTGCCAAAGAAAAGAAAGGTAGTGTGCCTTAATAACGACTGACCAGTGGCTCTGACATCCACCATTGTGAAGTGCTTCAAGAGGCTGCTAATACCACACATTAACTCCAGCCTCACAGCCAGCCTTGATCTACTGCAATTTGCTTCCTGTCACAACAAGTCCACAGCAGATGTTATCTCCCTGGGCCTAAACTCACCTCTGGAACACCTAGACAACGAAGACTCTACATCAGATTCCTATTTATCGATTATAGCTCTGCCTTCAACAACTATTATCCCATCTAAACTCATCTCCAAACTCTGGACCTTGGAATAGGCTCCCCCCACTTTCCTCGACTTTCTAACCCACAGGCCTCGCTTACTGAGGATCGCAATAAATCTCAACACTGGTGCCCCGCTAGGTTGTGTTCTCAGTCTCGTACTATATTCCCTTTACACTCACGGCCGGACAGACAGACAAACTTGGCTCTAATTCCACTGCGGTGGGCCAAATCACAAACAATGATGAGACGGAGTACAGGAAGGATATGGAGAACTAGTGATGATGTCAGGACAATAACCTCTCCCTCAATGACAGCAAGATGAAGGAACTGGTTATTGACCAGGTATCTTGATGGAGTACATGCCCCAATCAGCATCAATGGTGCAGATGTGGAAATAGGTGAGAGCTTCAAGTTCTTTGTCATTAATATTACCAAAATCTGTCGTTGGCCAACCACATTGATGCAACACATAAGAAAGAAGGCACATCAGCGCATCTACTTCCTGAGGAGACTGAGGAGATTCAGCATGCAGGAAAAACATTCCTGATGTTGGGGGAGTCCAGAACCAGGGGTCACAGTTTAAGGTTAAGGGGCAGGCCATTTCGAACTGAGATAAGGAAAAACCTTTTCACCCAGAGAGTTGTGAATCTGTGGAATTATCTGCCACAGAAGGCAGTGGAGGCCAATTCACTGGATGTTTTCAGGAGAGAGTTATAGTTAGCTGTAAAGGCTAAATGGGGAAAAAGCAGGAATGGGGTACTTATTTTAGATGATTAGCCATGATCATATTGAATGGTGGTGCTGGGTCAAAAGGGCCGAATGGCCTACTTCTGCACGTATTTTCTATGTTCCCATGTTTCTATGTCTCCAGTGACTCTTGCAAACGTCTAGATATGCCCCATAGAAAACATATGGTGAGTTGCTTTAGAGCTTGATTTAGAAATAACTGCGCCCAAGTCTGCAATCGATGTAGTTGAGTCCATCACACAAACCGGAATTCCCACCATTGATTCCAATTACACCTTATGTTGCCTTGGAAATGCAGCCAACATAATCCAAGATTTGTCCCACCGCAGTCATATATTCTATTCTATGTGCTCTCGTCCGGCAGAAGATACAGATGTTTAAATTGTGCACTAGCGGACCCAGGAATAGCTCCTTCCCCTCCATTATCAGGCTTCTAAGTGCTTCTTCCATCAGGTAGGGTACTGTTCATTCCACTTCTACCCCATTGAGGACATTGGATTTTGTCCAAGGAACTGATGAGCTGCAATGTGTTATGATGCTGAGAACTATATTCTCTATTCTGGATCTTCCCTTTTGCTCTACCTGTTGTACTTGAATTTGGAATGATTTTATCTATGTATGGTAAATCTGGTCTGTATGGATAGCATTCAAAACAAAGTTTTACGCTATATCTTGGTACATGTGACAATAATAAACCTAAAATTAAACCTAAATCATTTGGATATTGGTTGTATTCATCTGAAGCTCAAACACCCAGCTTTTGATTTTCCCTGTAATTTAAAGTACTCAAGATTTCTTTGTAACAAAATTGGGGCATTTTTGTAATTATTGTATCTGGAAACTAATACAAATTAGAAATTACCTCATTCAGCTACGTCTGTTAATGACCTTGAACCTACCGATGTGGTCCCAAGGTGAAGCCTAGAATTGCCATTCCTGTGGCATTGTCATGAACTGAGCTAATTTTGGGAAATTGTAAGGCCAGCATATTTGAGCAATATTATACTCATGACACCTAACGAATGTTTAATAGACATTTAGAGATACAGTGTGGAAACAGGCCCTTCAACCCAATAAGTCCGCACCAACAAATGATCACCCCGTACACTTGCACTATCCTACACGCTAGGGCCAATTAACCTACAAACCTGTGTGTCTTTAGAGTGTGGGAGGATAGCAAAGCACCCAAAGAAAACCCACGCAGTCACAGCAAGGACGTACAAACTCCGTTCAGACAGTATTCTTAGTCAGGATCGAACCTAGGTGTCTGGCGCGGTAAGGCAGCAACTCTACCGCTGTGTCACTGTGCCTCCCTGATGTCAAGTACCATTGCTTATTAAATTAAAGGCTGGCGGTAATCTCAAATATTTACAAAGAAAATGCAATAATAAACAAATGACGGGAAGGAAGTCATCACAAGTATTTCCCCATATCTTGTTAAAATGGAGCAGAACAATTGAGTTCAATAGACAATGATGAAGCAAACTTCACTCTTAAAAACTATAAATCACTTAGGCTTCTTCCTGAAATTTCCGATGCCAATCCATCAGTCAATTCAAGTGATTCAATGTGATAACAAGCAAAGGAGGAGGACACTGGCCACCACAAATGTCACTACAAATTCCAGTTTGGTAAAAAATGTACTAGTATTGCTACAACATTAGCATCTAACAAATTTGTTCTGGTATGTCTTCAGCAGAACTCTCAGCACAAATCCAATTTGAGCAGTTACATTTGGTACAGCCCACATCAATCACTAGGAGTACAATGCAACATTTTATTAGAAGTATTAACTAACAGCACACATTCACAACTAACTTATTCAGATATATTCAGTTAGGGTCACACCAACTGAATAAATGTCAAGATCCTCCTTTATGTCCACAAAGCCCTTAACAGGCTTGCCCCCACCTACATCAAAAATCTACCACACCACCTCCTGGTCCCTCAGATCGGCCGACTTGGGGTTACTGACCATCCCGCGGTCTAGGCATAAGCTCAGGGGCGACCGCGTCTTTGCGGTTGCAGCTCCTAGACTGTGGAACAGCATCCCTCTTCCCATCAGAACTGCCCCCTCCATCGACTCCTTTAAGTCGAGACTTAAAACTCATCTCGGTGTGCGGCGCGACTCTCGTCAGCAGCGGCCTCTGCAGCCCGTCCGCGTTTTATTATTTTCTGTCTATGTTTTTATGTAGTTTTTGTTATTTTTTGTTGGGGTGTGTGTGTGTGGGGGGGGGGGGGGGGAGGGAGGGGGAAACTTTTAAATCTCTCCCTGCACGGGAGACCCGGCCTTTTCTCGTCGGGCCTCCGTTATCGTTGGGGCTGCAATGAGGAGCGGCCTCCAACAGGAAGAGACCGGGGACTCTGGTGCCGACGACTCACCTCACCGTCGCGGGGCTGGCCGAGTCCGGAGCGGGTGGAGCGGTGGAGGAGCGCTGCTGCTGCTGCTGCTGCTGGCCCGACCGGAGAGTCGGAGGCTTTAACTGCAGGTCTGTGGACGGCGGCACCGGGAGCCCGCGGGTCCCTGGAGGGAGACCGCTTTTTCAGGGCTCTCGCAACGGTGACTTCTCCCGCCCGAGTTGCGGGGTCGAGGAGCTCCTGGAGCGGGGCCTTACAGCACCGCCCCGCGCGGCTTGGAATGGCCGCGGGACTCTGCGAGCGCACGCCGGGGGCTCTAACACCAAGACCCGGTGTGCGACCTCGCACCACCCGGCGTGGCTTTAATGGCCGCGGGACAATCGCCATCGCCAGCCGGGGGCTTTGACTTTGACTCTGACATCGGGGGGGGGGGGGGGAGAGTGCAGTGGAGAGATAAGTTTATTTGGCCTTCCATCACAGCAATGTGATGGATGTTTATGTAAATTGTGTTGTGTCTTGGGTCTATTTGTTTGTAATGTATGGCTGCAGAAACGGCATTTCGTTTGGACCTCAAGGGGTCCAAATGACAATTAAATGTATCTTGTATCTTGTATCTTGTATCTTGTATCTCTACTCCCAACCCTTTCTTGACGTCCTCTGATCGAGGGCTATATGTATGTAGTGATGTTTGTATTTAATCTATGAACCACTGTTGTATAACGTTAGTACCTCCACCAATGTAAAGCACTTTGGCCAACGAGAGTTGTTTTTTAAATGTGCTATAGAAATAAAAGTGACTTGACTTGACACCAGGGCCACTTGGCTCCAGGCTAGTCTTGGTGCAGCATGAATGAAAAAGCTGAAATACCAAATATAGGGAGAGATTGACTACCCTTGACATTAGAAGCATTTGTCTGAGTGTGGCATGGAGGTGAACGAATAAAGTTGTGGTTAATGGAGATTAAGGGTAAAATCTCTTCTGCCTGGAGCCAAATTACCAGAATGCATGATGGATGCGGTTATTGAACCTGTTATTTAAATTCACGACAGAACATGCTGCAAAACATGTTCTAGGCACAATTAATTACAACAGCCTCATCTGCTGTTTAGTTTATTATTGTCACATGTACCGACACACAATACAATACAATACAATACAATATGGTTTATTTGTCACATTGCACATAAAGTGCAAGTGAAATGAATATGTCAGCAGCAGTACAATGATAAAGAACACACACAAAAACACAATAAAAATTTAACATAAACATCCACCACAGCATTCATCACTGTGGTGGAAGGCACATAATTTGGCCAGTCCTCCTCCATTTTCCCCCGTGGTCGGGACCTCAACCCTCCGCAGCCGTTGCTGCGGGCGTCCAGATGGTAAAAGGACAAGGTACAAGTCCAGATAAGTCCAGGATCGGCTCTTCCCCACCGGAGGCCGCAGCTTTAAGTTGGTGTTGGCCGCAGGCCGGCGGTCGAGATTTAAAGTTTAAAGTTCACGCAGCGCTGCAGCCAGAAGCACCGCGGACCGCAAGGCCGGCGGTCGAAGCTCCCCTCCAGGGGTGATGGTAAGTCGCCACCGTGCCCGCGGTAGAAGTTGGCCGCGGGCCGGCAGTGATGGCTTCTTCTTCCCCCGGGTCCCCCATGAGGTATCCCGGGCTGTAGATGCCGCGCCAGCTGGAGCTGTGCAGACTGCGTGCGGCTTCAGGCTGCCGGCTGCCCCAGGCCAGCGAAACGGAGCGCTCCCCTCCAGCGAGCCCCAGCCTCACCCGCTCCACGCCGAGAGTCCACGCTGCGCCCGCCGCTGAAGCCCCGGGCGCGTCTCCGGGAAAGGCCGCGCCGATCCTTGCTGTTAGGCCACGGGGGAGGCGGCCTGGAGACAGTCGCCTCTCCATGGAGGAGGCGGCCGAAACGGTTTCCCCCTCACCCCCCCCACACCACCCCCCACACAAAACACACAAAGAAACATTAAAAACATACTTTAAAACATACTAAAAAAAATTAAAAAAGTTGAAAAAACTAACGCGCTGCTGACAGGGCTGCCGCCATTGCAGCGCCCCCACCGCCAATTGCTAACACTAGGGATAATGTACAATTTTACCAAAGCCAATTAACCTACCAGAGCACCTGTAGAAAACCCACGTGGTCACAGGGAGAACATGCAAACTCCGTATGGCCAACATCCGTAGTCAGGATCGAACCCAGGTTCTGGTTAAGGCAGCAACACAACAACTGCGCCACATGTAGTCATGCAAAGGGAAAGGGACATTTGTGCAACACCAGAGCCGGTCAATGTCCAGTTCCAACAAGGGATAATCTAACCACTTCCCTTTGACATTCAATATCATTTCCACCATTGGATCTTTCATCATCGATTACATGATTGGAACCTTAAAATTAGCAATAACAAAAATGTTGTGGTTGCAAATGTAGATAAAAGCCATGTATATTGTAGCAAGTAACTCAATCCTAACTTTCAAAACTCTTTCACTTTCTATGAGTGTAATGGTGTGATGGAATATTTCCAACGTCTCGATGAATGTAGCTGCCATCATGTTCAGGACACTTAATAGTCTCCAAAACAAAGAGATCTCTTTAATTGTACCTTCACCCACTACTTTATGCTTTCACTACTTTACCCATCAGGTCACCGAGTAGTATTTAAAAAATGGTTTGCAACAACTTGCCACGTCATTTTACTAACACCTCAGAAATATGTAAGCTTTATTGTTTAGAAGGACAGGAAGAGCAGGTACTTGGTAACACCCCTACTTGCAAGTTCCTCTTTGAAGTCACACAGTATCCTGACTTTGAACCACATCAGCATTCCTTAATTGTTGTGGTGAGAAAATCCTGGAACTCCCTCCCCGACAGTATTTTGACAGTATTTATCACACCAACTGCAGCAGTTGAAGGAGGTGACTCACCACTACCTGAGGGCAATAAGTGTTGGACCTACCTGCAACTTTGACATTCACTATAGAGAAAATGCGCATGTTAATGTATGCTGCTGCTAAAACAACACACCAGTTACTTTGGAGGAGCAGCACCTCATATTTCGCTTGGGTAGTTGCGCCCAGCAGTATGAACATTGACTTCTCCAATTTCAGGTAGTCCTTGCTTTCTCCCTCTTTCCCCTCCCCTTCCCAGCTCTCCCATAGCCCACTGTCTCCGTCTCTTCCTTTCATCTTCCTGACCCCCACCTCCACATCTGAAGTAGGGTCTCGACCCGAAACATCACCTATTCCTTCGCTCCATAGATGTTGCCTCACCTGCTGAGTTTCTCCAGCATTTTTGTCTACCAACAGTTATGTATATCCGGTACATAATATAGAAAGTTTGTGAATAAACATTTCTTAACACAAGTGTGGTGAATCTGTGTAATTCAATGCCACATAAGGCTGTGGAGACCAAATCAATGGATATATTTAAGGTGGAGATTGATAGATTCTTGATTAGTAGTGGTCAGGGGTTATGGGGAGAGGGCAGGAGAATGGAATCGGGAGGGAAAGATAGATCAACCATGATTGATAGGATGGAGTAGACTTGATGGGCCGAATGGCCGAATTCTGCTCCTAGAACTTACAAAGCACAGGGGACTTGTGTATTTCTGAGACTCTGCTAAGAAAAATAGTGATACAACATTTTTTTCAGATTCCAATTTCCTGAAATCTGCTGGTTAAAATCAAAATGGACATATATGTCACTTGGTGGCTCAGAAGCAAATTCTATGTGTGCACCAAGGATTTCCTCAGCTTCCCTTTAATAAAATTGGCACATGTCCAAGGATGTCCTTGTTTTCCACCATATAGCCTGCTCCAGCAAGGAATCCCCCAGTGGTGCCTCACTCAGCTCCCAGCCGACACCTGAAACATTCCCAAACTGTTGTGATGGCACAATCTACACCCCTCCCCACCAACACACATGCACACACAAGCACGCACGCATGCATACACATACACACATAAGCAAGCACGCATGCATACACATGCACACGCACACACACATTTGCACAAGCACACACACAAGCACATTTGCACATGCGTACACATGCACACACAGGCACCTATGCACACACACACATGCATGTGCACACACACATGCACATCAGGGCTGCCAACTCTCATGCTTTGAGTGTGAGAATAACGCATTTGGGCAAATTCTCACGCTCTCATGCTGATGAGGCAGGGCTGCCAACTCCCATGCATTGAGCGTGAGAATCACGTATTTTGCCAAATTCTCACGCTGATCACAAATTTCTCACGCTCTATCGTGAGAAATTCTGTGATCAACGAAAATTTCAAAGCTCATATAAACTGGGCTGCGGGTGTTGGAGAGCCGGGGCTGGGGGAGGGGATGGAAGCAGCGGGCGGGGACAGATGCGGGAAGCCGGGGCTGGCGAGTGTTTGCAGGACTGGTGAGTGGCTCGCTGCAACTCCGGCCATGGAGCAGCTCCAGTGCAAGAGTCCCGGGCCGTCGGAGGCGTCGGAAACGTTGCGCCGCTGCCGTGAGAGTCTCTGTTCCGAAGGGACAGAGACTCTCAAAGGGAGGGGGAGAGAGAGAGAGTGAAAGGAGACAGGGAAAGTGGGGAGAGAGAGAGGAGGTGAGACAGAAGGGGAGAGAATGGGGAGAGAAAAGGAGGAGAGGGGGAGGAGAGGGGGGAGAATGAGGTGGGAGAGAGGGGGAAGACAGAGAGAGGGGTAAGAAGGAGGGGAGAGTGAGAAGAGGAGAGAGAGGGGGGAGAGAGTGGGGAGAGAGAGGGGGTGGAGAGGGAGGAGAGAGGGGAGGAGAGAAGGGGAGAGGGGGAAAGAGAGAGGGGTGGTAAAAGAGAGAGGGGATGAGGGAGAGAGAGGGAAAGAGAGAAACGGGGAAAGAGAGAGAGATGGTGGGGCAAAGAGAACGAGGAGGTACAGAGAGAGGAGAAGAGAGAGGGAAGAGAGAGGGTAGAGAGAGAGAGAGAGGAAGAGGGGTAGATGGAGATGGAGAGAGAGAGAGAGAGAGAGAGAGAGAGAGGGAGAGAGAGAGGGAGGAGAGAGAGAGGGAGAAAGAGAGGGAGAGGGGGGAAGAGAGAGAGAGAGAGAGAGAGCTAGAGAGAGCGGGAGAGGGAGGGAGAGAGAGGGATAGAGAGCAAGAGGGGAAGAGAGAGGGGGAGAGAGTGCGGGGGGAGAGGGAGAGGGGGAAGGTATAGAGAGAGGGGGAGAGAGAGGAGGGAGATGAGAGAGAGGGGGGGAGAGAGGGAGGAGATAGAGAGGGGGGAGATGGGGGGATATGGAGGCAGGGCTGCCAACTCCCATGCATTGAGCGTGAGATTCACGAATTTTGCTAAATTCTCACGCTGATCACAAATTTCTCACACTCTGTCGCGAGAAATTCTGTGATCAACGAAAATTTCAAAGCTAATATCAACTGCATGGGCCATGGGAGTTGGAAGCAGAAGCAGCGGTGGGGACAGACTGGCGAGTGTTTGCCGGGCTGGCGAGTCGATCACTGCAACTCCGGCCATGGAGAAGCCTCAGTGCAAGAGTCCTGGGCCATTGGAGGCGTTGGAAGCATTGCGCCACTGCCGTGAGAGTCTCAGTGCCAAATTCACCCATGTGACTGGCATGGATCAGGCTGCGGCTCGGTGCATCCTGGAGGACAACCAATGGCTGCTGGAAGTAAGTACCAAGCATTGGGTAGAAATGGTGTAAGATAGTGGACTTCAAATGGGAGTGGTTGGAGAAAGCATCCTGCTTGCCTGCTAGATTTTCATTTACTGTAACTGCAGGAAAAATGTTCCCGATGTTAGGGGAGTTCAGAACCAGGGGTCACAGTTTAAGAATAAAGGGTAGACCAGTTAGGACTGAGATGAAGACAAACTTTCTTCACGCAGAGAGTTGTGAATCTGTGGAATTCTCTGCCACAGAAGGCAGTGCAGGCCAATTCACTGGATGTTTTTAAGAGAGTTACATTTAGTTCTTCGGGCTAATGAAATCAAGGGATTTGGTGGAAAAAAACAGAAAGAGGTATTGATTTTAGATGAATTGCCATGATCATATTGAATGGCAGCGCTGGCTTGAATGGCGGTGCAGGCTTGAAGGGCCGAATGGCCTACTCCTGCACATCTAACCCTCTTAAATATAGCCAATGAACTGGCCTCAATTACTTTATGTAGCAGAGAATTCCACAGATTCACCACTCTCTGTGTGAATTTGTTTTTTCTCATCTCGGTCCTAAAAGACTTCCCCGTTATCCTTAAACTGTGACCCCTTGTTATGGACTTCCCCAACATCGGGAACAATCTTCCTGCATCTAGCCTGTCCAATCTCTTAAGAATTTTGTAAGTTTCTATAAGATCCCCCCTCAATCTTCTAAATTCCAGTGAGTACAAGCCAAGCCAATCCAGTCCTTCTTCATATGAAAGCCCTGCCATCCCAGGAATCAGTCTGGTGAACCTTCTCTGCACTCCCTCTATGGCAAGAATGTATTTCCTCAGATTAGGAGACCAAAACTGTACACAATACTCCAGGTGTGGTCTCACCAAGGCCCTGTACAACTGCAGTAGGTCTCACCAAGGCCCTGCTCCTATACTCAAATCCTTTTGCTATGAATGCTAACATACCATTTGCTTTCTTCACAGCCTGCTGCACCTGCATGCCTACTTTCAATGACTGGTGTACCATGACACCCAGATCTCGTTGCATCTCCCCTTTTCCTAATCGGCCACCATTCAGATAATAGTCTACTTTCCTGTTCTTGCCACCAAAGTGGATAACCTCACATTTATCCACATTATACTGCATCTGCCATGCATTTGCCCACTCACCCAACCTATCCAAGTCACCTTGCAGCCTCCTAGCATCCTCCTCACAGCTAACACTGCCCCCCAGCTTCGTGTCATCCGCAAACTTGGAGATGTTGCATTCAATTCCCTCGTCCAAATCATTAATATATATTGTAAATAGCTGGGGTCCCAGCACTGAGTCTTGCGGTACCCCACTAGTCACTGCCTGCCATTCTGAAAAGGACCCATTTACTCCTACTCTTTGCTTCCTGTCTGCCAGCCAGTTCTCTATCCACATCAATACTGAACCCCCAATACCGTGATTTTAAATACATCAAAACCTGATTTTAAATACATCAAAACATGATTAAAACGTGATTTTTATACATCAAATTTCACAAAGTCCCTACCCTGGAAGGGAGGACACCCCACTTCCACACTCTCTCCCCAATCGGTTGCGCCACTCCCTCACCAGGTACCCCCAAAGCCAGTGATCTGTGATCGCTCAGCCTCCCCACTTTCAAAAACGCTCCGTGGCCCCTGGTTCAGATGGAGAACACTGCCAGATGTGTGCGGGGAACAGAGGCCAGTTGTCCATGATATCTAGATCCCAATGCTCAGCGCTTCATGTTTCGGGGTTGGCTAATGTTATTGATTTGTAATTAGCCTGATTTGTAATTAGTTGACAAAACCTTAATTTATTAATCTGGAATATCCAGGGGGATGGGATAAGTGTAATATTAAAATGACATGCAAGGTGTCAGGCTGTCTGTCGCAACATACAGCTCCGATAACCCATTATTTCCTTCAGTTAAATATTGGGAAGGTAGCATTGTCATTTGCCACTGAATTATAATGTTTGTTTACCTCACTGACTATTTCTAACCCCCCCCCCCCTAAATTCCTTTGACAGGTTGAATAGAAATGTCGCCAATCTCGTTGTTTTATTTATTGAACACGTAGATGAACATCCTCAAGGCATGTAATCAGATGGAAACTGATTCAGATGCGATATTTAAGAGCTTGTTCAAAGAAGGAGCATATTTTAAAGGAGTTACAGAGATACTTGCAGGGGAATGTGTGAGGAGATTATTATTTGTCTTTAGTTTTAGCTTGAACCAGGACATCTGAAGATTCAAAGTTTAATATAGTAATTGTACTGATACTGACCCCAACCAACCACGTAATGAATATCATCCAATCCGGAGATTTGACTTTTATGATGCTATCTACTTCACTTGGATTTCAATCACTTCAATGTAAAAGTAATTGGGAATGGGGAGCATTGGAACAGAAAAATGCCCTTGGTACATATTAACTGTAATATAATAATGTATGCATGTTGATAGGTGCAATCAAAACAACGATCTTTTCATTATTGTGTTATGAATACCACAGAAAATATTATGTACTCTCAAGATCACATTTAATAGAATAATATTGCTTAAATATATAGTTATTGGACTTTGCATTTCGGAAAAGTCCCAGCTGAGAGGAAGACAGCAAAATGCTGAAAATATTGGGGGTGAAAATGACTTCAGGACAGTTTGTTAGGAAAATGAAAGAAATGGTAACAGAATACTTATACAGCTGAGTGAGTATAATTTTATGGATGACAAATTGTGTTCAACCAATTGATGACTTCTTTAACGAAGTAACTAGCATGTTAGATAACAAGGAAGCCAATGGATGTAGCAAATTTTGTTATAGATAATTAGATCTGTGCAGTGCCCCATAAAGGATTACTGCATTAGATAAGCACCTGTGGACTTGAACGTAGTAGGTTAAGTCCGGGGGGGGGGGGCAGGGAAGGTATGCAACTGGAGTCAGGGTCAGGAGTAGTACCCGGTGTGCAGTGAGGTTTGATTATAATCTGATTTCCATACATGAATATACTAAGATCATTCTTGTGCTGCACCTGTTGATCAGAGCCTGGGCTCTACTGTGGAATGTAATTTAGTCTAACCTTATTCATAGCTAATCCAATTTAAAGCATATATATTGCATTCAAGAGTATGTTTAAAGACTCACTACAGTATGCACCATATTGCACAATTTCAAGCTGAAAAATGCAAAAGCTCCGTACCAATGTACACACACACGCGCACGCACACACACACACTCTCTACCAGGACTCTGCCATTTTAAAACATTGAGGTCTGATTACCTCTTTATGCCAAAGATGACTTTATCTGTTGGGCACAAACAGATCTGAGAGACATTATCAGGAAAGACAGGGAGAGTCCAGGAAGGAAGGCTGGGCCAGCAAATGACTATCAAAACTGAAGGCCTCTTTGGATTTGTTGTTGTTGGTTAGGAGCCAAAAGCCCTCACTGTTGTTGCTGTTTTTTAGCTGTGTCATGGTGATTTATTTTCACTCTTGGCTCTCGACGCAGGGCCCATTCAAAAGCTAATTCCCCTACTCTCAATTGGGTCTGAGTTAGCCAGTGTACACCTTGGGCTCTCTCCTTCCAGTGTGTGCCAAGGGGACTGGGCAAGATATAAAATCATCCCTATTGTTTCAGTGTTTCAGAGCAACTGTTTCAGTAATTGTTTCAGCTGACACATTATTGTCAAGAAATGATTTTATATTCAACATTGTGTATCATGCCCATTCTTCAAGAGGTAATACTCTCTGCGTAGCTTAAATAATCTCTCCAATGTTAGCAAAGCAGGAAAATATAAATTAAAATCAAATCAAAATAGTTATACGCTATAACAGAGTTTAATTTAGTTTAAAGATACAGCAGGGAAACAGGCCCTTCGGCCCAGCGAGTTCACGACAATCAGGGATCCCCGCACATTAACGCTATCCTACACACACTAGGGACAATTTACACATACACCAAGCCAATTAACCTACAAACCTGTAAGTCTTTGTAGTGTGGGAGGGAACCGAAAGATCTCGGAGAAAACCCACGCGGTCACAGGGAGAACGTACAAACTCCGTACAGAGAGCAACCATAGTCAGGATCGCACCTGGGTCTCCTGTGCTGCAAGCGCAGTGAGACAGTAACTCTACCACTGCGTCAACATGCCACTCTTTATGATATATCACTGTATCTGAATTACTAATTAAAAATGACTATTTAAAAATGACTATTTTGGGTCCGATTTGCTTCAAGGTGGATACATCTACACTAGTGCTATACCTTCTAAGAAGTCGAAAGCCACAGTATGTATCTCTCTATCCTAAACATAATCTTGTACTGTACCAGCTTTATTGAAGCATGAAGTACAGCACAGTAGCTGGAAAACTGGTATTCATTTGAATGGACGTGTTTTTGATTTACTCAAGCCTGAAGCTCTCAACCCAAACAGGAAGTAGGAGCCAACAAGGATATCCTGTATCACAAGCTGCCATATGAATGCCTTTGTACATGCTATTGTTTGCTACAGAATCCAGTGTTGCTGTCACCTGTTTTATGTATTTGTGAACTGTATGCTGTGACATAAGTGGCAATGCAACATGAGTGGTACCTCCAAAAGATTGTGAAAGCAGAAATGCTGGAAATGGAAAGATTAATTAGCCACTTGCTAATTATCCCCCCTCCCAGATGTGTAAGGTGATCGGTAGAATCCGAGATGTGGGACTGTGGGGAGAATTGGTCACAGGAAAAGTGAGGTGGCGTGAGCTCAGTGGGTTGTAAAGAAAAACGGGTGATATGTTGAAAGATACCACGATCCTCCACATCAATACTGAAAATAACTATGAGAACATTTATACTGAAAATAGCAAATATCACCAAGTGAAAAGAAAATATGACTTATTGACATTCTCCTCTGCAATGGCAGAAAGCTTTAAAGAGCCATCGACCAGGAACACTGCCTCTTCCATATGATTGAATTTAGTGAACATCACATTCGTAGTGAGAATCAGCAAAAACCGATCATGCTGAAATGCATCCCAATGCAATGGATTTAAGTATAAAAATGAAATGATTGTGGCCAGAATTCAGTGGGCCATGTTACTGGCACTAATTGCAAGATTATGCCCACTGATGTTCAGCAATGCTGGCCTCAGCTGAGTAACAGATTTGCTGCAGGGTGTCTGGTCTTATTCTGCAGCCGTGGTATATTGGTGGTGGATGAGATTAATGTTTAAGGTGGTGGAAGGGGTGCCAGTCAAGAGTCCTGCTTGGTCCAATGTGATACTGAGTCTTCTAAGAGCTGCAGTCACTCAGGCACTCTGATAGCAAAATCTGTCATGTATGAAATGCTGACATTTTGAAATTCACAGGGCTGTGTCAATTGAATGGGATTATATTTCCTTTCAATCTTCTGAGAAGTGTGTGCAGATGCAATGTTTATGTGTACATGTTATGTGTGTGCAAGTCTCTGCCTGTCTGCCTGTATATATGCATGCACTCGTGTAATGTGGTGGTGTATAGGGTGTGCCTCTCTCTTCCAGATGAGCACATTTCCAATTACAGAGAAAATTGCTCAAAATAATGTTCTAATTAAAATAATTGTGAAGCCAGACATGCTCCTTGGAAATAAACCAGAACATTTGAAGAATTTGTGTTATTCGACATTCTGATAATGTTCAGCTGTCTACAATGATTGGAAGTTCACCAAATGTGCTGAAGCCTATGTGTGTGATGGCAAAATCTGAGGACAAAGTAAAAATGAAGAGCTGGAATAGACCATCTGACCCATCAAACATGCTCCACTATTTACTACGATCATCCATGATCTTTGATCTCAGTGTTAGAGTACAACACATTCCCTGTATTGCCTTGATGTCCACAATGATTGAGCCTCAATAGAAATCAGGGGTAAACCATTCCAAAAGTTTATTATCTGAGTGAAGGGTTTTCTCCTCTTCCCAGTCCTAAATGGTTTACCCATTATTCTGAACAATGATTGCCAGTCCTTGATTCCACAGCCAGGACTGACATCTTCCCTAAATCTAACGTCATGCTCTTTAAGAATTTTCTAAGTTTAGATGAGATCTTCTCCCTTTCTGAGCTTTGGGGAATACCATACTCGTCCAGTTAGCCATTCCTCATTCAGCAAGCAAACCAGCTAACCCGGAACAAATGCTTTTAGATTGCTTATAGATAAGCACTTAGATATGCAGGGAATAGAGGGATATGGATAACATGCAGGCAGAGGAGATTAGTTTAACTTGGCATCATGTTCGGCATAGACATTGTCGGCTAAACAGCCTGTTCCTGTGCTGCACTGTTCTATGTTTTAATCTAATTAATCTTCACTAATTTAGACTTTAGAGATATAGTGCGGAAACAGATATTTTGGCCCACTGAGTCCACGCCGACCAGCAATCAAACCATACTTTTATATTGTATTGTATTGTATTGTATTGTATTGTATTCAAATTTATTGTCATTGTCTCAATTAGAGACAATGAAATGAATTTCCCTTTACAGTCAGTATCATAAAAATAAATAAATAATAAATATTAAAACATATTAAAAAAATAAAATAGAATTTAAAAAAAAGCACAAACACAGAAAGTCCACGACACAACACAGTGGTACCAAGGTGAGGAAGGCACCATAGTCCAGCCAGCCTCCCCTCCGATCTTCCGAGATGTTCATCCGTGGTCGGGGCCTTCCGAGCACCCGCAGTCGCCGCCTCGGGTGGCCCGATGTTCAGGCCCTCACGCCGAGCTGATGGAACGCCAACGCCGAACCCCGACGGTGAACATCCTCCTCCTCAGCGGCCCGGACCTCCTGATCAGCCATGTCCCGCTGCCGGAGTCTTCAGCTCCCGATTCCACAGGCCGAGCCGGGCAGAGTCACTGGACCCCGCGCTGTCCATCAGCGCCGCCCGCGTTGGGAGTTCCGCAAACCGCAGCTCCATGATGTCGGTGCAGCAGGTCCAGCACTCCGGGCTCCAGACGGCGACCCCCGGTAAAGCACCGCCAGCCCCGTGGTGTTCCAGCGCTGTCCCGCCGCTGCTGGAGCTCCGGTCGATCCCGGCAGGAAAGGCCGTGCCAATCCAGGTAGGTAGGCCCTCTGTGGGGGGAGGGGGGGAGGGGCGAGGACGCAACTTGAATAATAGTCGCGTCCTCACCAGGAAGCGGCTGAAGGACGGTATCCCCCGCACCGTGCCCTCTTCCCCCACATAAAGACATTAAAAAAATCATAAAAAACACACATCAACATAACTAAAAAAACAAAAAGATACCCGGCTGAAGGTGGAGGGCTGCTGGCACCAGCGCCACCGGAAGTACAATACCCGTACAATACACTAGCACTATTCTGATTTACAATTTACAGAAGCCAATTAACTTGCAAATCTGTACGTCTTTGAGGTGTGGAAGGAAACCAGAGCACCCGGAGAAAACCCATGTGGTTGCCGGGAGAACGTACAAACTCCATATAGACAGCACCCATAGTCAGGATCGAAACCGGGTCTCTGGTGCTGTAAGGCCACAACTCTACTGCTGCGCACTGTGCCACCTTGTAATTTAGAGGAAGTACCAAAACGGTACGTAATGCTCCAGATGTAATCTCACTACGGCTATATAGCTAAATAGCAAAATGGCAAAAAATGTTCAGTTTAATTTCAGTTTCCCTTAGGGCCTGTCCCACTTGCGCGATTTTTTCAGCGACTTGCCGGCACGCCTCATAGTCGCAGCAGGTTGCCAAAAATGTTCAACATGTTGAAAATCCAGTGGCGACCAGAAAAAGGTACGACTCTTTGGGCGACTACTCGGGGTGTCGCAGGGTGGCGCCTGTTTGGTGGTGAGTAGTCGCCCCAAGAGTCGTTCGCACCTTTTTCTGGTCGCCGCTGGATTGTCAACATGTTGAACATTTTTGGCAACCTGCTGCGACTATGAGGGGTGCCTCACATTTTCCACTTTGTATGCAACCTGGCACATTGTCACCCACTCACAGAGCTTTCCTTAACCTCTTGAAGCCTTTTAACATCCTTCTCATATTCACAATCTCAACTAGTTTTGCATTGTCACCAGGCATGGAAATATGATATTTAATCCGCTCATCCAAATGGTTAGTATTGATGTTATTTTGGGATCCAACAATGGTCACTGGTCAATGCAGCGCCAAACTAAGAATGATCTATTCATTCTCACAATTTCCCTCCTGTCCAAAAACGAATCCAAGTCAGGCAAGAGTCAAGAGTGTTTAATTTTCTTAAGCATCAGGACTGGAACAATGAAATTCCTACTTGCACCAATAGCAGAACAGGTTTGAAAACACAGGACTCAATAAACAAAGAAAACAAGTTTAATAAACAAAAAAAACAATCTAGTGCAAAACAAAACAAAGCCTCAAGTCCCTCGTGCAACCCAAGCAGTTTGTAGTTCAGAGTTTGGATGGAGTTTGTTGATTTCAATAGCCTAATGGTTATTCGGTAGAAGCTGTTCCTGATCCTGGACATTACAGTTTACAGACTCCTTTACCTTTCTTCCAATGGCAGGAGTGACATGAGAGCATTAAGTACAACTACAATGTAAATACAATAAATGATCAGTTATTCCAGACATGGGTGGAAATCCAGGGGGGGATGGGGGCACACGTGTTTTGAGAGGTTTTTTGTTTTTTAATCTGGATTTTGAAATTCGGTGAAAGAAAATCTATTAAAATCTCCCTTGTGCAATCCAAGTGTTTCCAGGTGCGGACAGGTTTGCCTGCACCTCCTCTAACCTCATCTATTGCATCTGCTGCTCTAGACGTCACCTGCTCTACATCGGTGAGACCAAGCGTAGGCTTGGCGATCGCTTCGCCAAACACCTCCACTCGGTTCACAATAACCAACCTGATCTCCTGGTGGCTCAGCACTTCAACTCCCCCTCCCATTCCGAATCCGACCTTTCTGTCCTGGGCCTCCTCCATGGCCAGAGTGAGGACCACCGTAAATTGGAGGAGCAGCACCTCATATTTCGCTGGGGCAGTTTACATCCCAGAGGTATGAACATTGACTTCCCTAATTTCAGAAGTCCATACTTTCTCCTCCCCTTCTCAGCTCTCCCTCAGCCCACTGACTCCACCTCTTCCTTTCTTCTTCCCGCCCCCTCCCCCTCCCTCACATCAGTCTGAAGAAGGGTTTCGAGCCAAAATAGGGTGGGGCTGGGGCTGGGGCTAGAGTTAGGGCTAGGGTTAGGAGAGTTAGGGCTAGGGTTAGGTTTAAGTTGCGGATGTGGCCCTGACGGGAATGGTGGCCCAAGCATTTAGCCCAGGATGGTCTAGCTGGAAGGCCATGTCTGGCCATATTGTGAGGATTATGTTTTTTAACAATATTGAAAAAGAAGAAAGGTTTAAAGGTTCAAAGGTTCATTTATTGTCAGACACCAATTGGTGCAGTGAAATTCAGATGTCCTTGCAGCACATTAATAAGAATACAACATAACATTATAAAGAAATTTAACATTAAACATAAAAACACCCCGCCACAATGGTTCCCACTGTGAGGGAAGGCACAAAGTCCCGTCCCCATCCCCTTGTCCACCCATAGTCGGTCCTATTGATGCCTCCACAGTCGTTGCTACGGGCCCGATGTTTCAGGCCGTTCTCGGGTGATGGTGCTCCGGCGTCGGGAGAACCCTCTCAGCGGCTTGGGATGCCTGGAACGGCCACGTCCTTACCGGAGACCGCGGCTTCCGAAGCCAACAAGCCGCGCTGGTCGGAGCTCCACTACTGGTAATCTCGGCGAGAGATTCCAGGCTCCCGATGTTAAAGGTCAGCGCCGCCGCCCGCGGCTGGCCTGCAGCTCCGCAATGTTCAATCGGCGGTCTCAGCATTCCAGCGCGGTGACCCGGGCAAGGCAAGGCACCGCCCGCTCTGCAAGAGTGCTCCAGCGCTGTGTCGCCGCTGAAGCCGTGATTCTGGCCGGTCCCCTCGGGAAAGGCCGCTCCAGACCCGTTGGTAGGCCGCGAGGATGGGTCGAAGGCGCTGCTCGGAGGAAAGCCGCCTCTTCGACCAGGTAGGGACTAGGAAAAGCAGTTTCAACGCCCCCCCCCCCACTGGACAGAGAGAACTGAGATAGAATTACAGATCAGCATCAAAGTAGTGGGACACTAAAGTAGACACTTACTGAAGAATCACCCAGTTGCAACAGAACTGTCCTTGGCTTTGCAAGTTTACATTCTTCTCCAAAATATTGTGGCTTGTTTGAAGTATCCAAAATCTGTCTAGAATGTGTGCACACATTTTGCATGTCTGTAAATATTCAAAAAAACTATGTTGGATTTTCTAGGATTAGGAAGACTTTAGTTACTCAATTAACATGATGTTGCACTTCAGGAACATGCTGATGCAGTCAGAAACTGCCCACTAACACAATTGCAGCATTGATATTAAACAGTTAAGCCCTAATTGTCATGCTGCTGAACTATTCTGCAGCACACACAAATGTAACAAAGGGGTTTTCACAGCCAGCTATTTGAGAGTGGTTTGGAAAATAAGAGGGATTGAAATGATACACAATATGGCTGCCCACTTTGAGATTATTTTTTAATTATTTTTTAATTATAAAACTCCATAACCATTCCCTATTCATAATTTGCACCATTCCAACACCAAATAGTGTCACCCATTTGTTCTTCATGTCCAAGATTGCTAATGGTAGTTAATGTTAACTAGTCATGAAATCATGATAATTTCATGATATAATGTTCTCACCCCAATGCTCCTGCCTTTAGTCTCCAAACATCTACATCCTCATTAAGCACCAGTCAGGTGAGTTGTCAGGTGAGTTGGAATGCAAAAGACCCCCCCCCCCCCCCCGCTTCTTGATTGCATAATTCTTGATTGTAAGCCAAACCTATGCCCATCGCCATTATTTTTATAATGATTAAATAAATCTGTGAAATGAAAATGAAAAGATGGAAAAGTGCTACAAGATCTATTGTGGTATTTTCTTCATGATCGCTTACACTATTTCCCCGGGGAGCTGATCCTCAACTTTTGTTGAGGAGAAGGTACACAAAATTGCTGGAGAAACTCAGCGGGTGCAGCAACATCTATGGAGCGAAGAAAATAGGCGACGTTTCAAGCCGAAACCCTTCTTCAGACTGAGATTGAGGAGAGTTGGCTACCACAATGCAGGTGAAGAGAGGAATTTAAACCATAATAATCTAAAGGGAGGTGAAATCAATGGCACATGCTCAGCTTAACATCTATATAATTAAAAGTCCCATCTTGACCACTTCCTGTTTGCACTGTGCTTTGATTTTAGAAAAAACGCTACTACATATGGCTATGATTATTTTTGGCCATCTTACTCAGAGTCCTCCTCCGCTGCGCAGGCCCCAAGAATTTTTCCCATCGGTAAAAAATAAAGGACTTATTAGTGTTTAAAAAATCTTGAGATTTTCTCTCCTGTCAATCACCGCCATGAAGGCCACGCCCCTTCTGGCGGGATGGGGGAGGGACTATAAAACCCGGAAGTGTGGGCGTGGCTCAGTCTGCCTGCAAGATGGTGAGGGAGAGGTCACGACTCTCTGTCTGAGCTGGGAAACTACAGAACACTGTGGCAATGTACTTGAATAAATGATTCGTTAGCCCTTAATGAAAATGAAATGAGTTGTTTGGCCTGCCCTGTGCTTGAAACTGCAATGGCAATGGAAATGAAGTGAAAATGCAATGAGCTGTTTGGCTTGAGCCTGCCCTGTGCTTGAAACTGCAATGGCAATGGAAATGTAGTGAAAATGCAATCAGCTGTTTGGTTTGTGCTTGCCTTGACCTTGAAAGTACATTGGCAATGGAAGTGAAATGAAAATGCAATGAGCTATTCGGCCTGCCCTGTGCTTGAAACTGCATGGCAATTTAAAATGGAATGAAATTAGTTGTTTGGCCTGCCTGGGACAACTAATTTAGGCCCACAAGACCCCTATTAGCTGAGAAAACAGTCCCCGTTGCTCAAAATGCCCATATTAGCCCAGGAAAAGCATTTTGGCCCAAAAGGCCTGTGTCAGACCTGGAAAAGTCCAGAAAAAGTGACTTTCACTGAGATTTCACTGAGATGTTTTTTCTAAGAGCCTCTTCGGCCCATCAGGCCTGTACTAGCCCAGGAGTCCCTTCGGCCAACCAGTAAGTATTCCCCCTGCAAGTATTAAAACTCACCCCAGTATTTTTCTCCCTCCCTTCATTTGCTCCCTGTGAGATCCAGGCCGGGATAGACTTTCCTCTTTCATTGCTGTGATCTGCAGAAAAAGATGAAAAATGTCCAAAATTGATTTGCCACCTTTTCACCCTACTCTCTCACAGAGTCTCTCACCTGTTTTGGGAAGAGTTTCTGGCAGTTTCTGAGCTGCCAGTCCACCAGGCCTGAGTGACTGAGCTGCCAACCCACCAGGCCTGAATGACTGAGCTGCCAACCCACCAGGCCTGAGTGACTGACTGAGTTGCCAGCCCAAGAATCCATTTGGCCCACAATGTCCATACTAGCCCTCTGGAAACCAGTCCCATCTGCCCACAACACCCATACAAGCGCTCCAGAAAGTCCCTCCCCCTCACTGGCCAGCAATATAGGAATTGGTGGAGAGATGGAATATTGCGTTGGGGGACCAGCCTTCCCGTGTGAACATGGGACCCAACGGGTCCCACTTAGTCTAGTTACACAATATAAGTTTGATTGGCTACTCTCAATTAGCAGTGAAGTGATGACAGTTTACGTTACATTCAAATACTTCTGTGGCTTGTTGCAGTCACTCACTGTATCTTTGTCATGCAGATTCCCTGAAATGGCACTTGGAAGGGTATAAAATTCAATCTCTCCTCAATCAAAGTGGACATAAATCTTGCCACAGTTTAACCTAAAGAACACCCTATTTGCTGCCATGACTGCCTCTTTACTATAGATCTGCCCTGACATTCTCCAAGACAAAGCAATCACAAAGCAGGACATGCTTAAAGACCTCCTATAAAGAGGTCAGTCCAAAAGCTCATCTCTCAACATGCTGAAGAATTGGGTGACGCTGTGGCGCAGTGGGGGAGTTGCTGCCTTGCAGCGCCAGAGACCTGGGTTCAATCCTGACCACGGGTGCTGTCTGTACGGAGTTTGCACATTCTTCTTGTGACTGCGTGGGTTTCCTCTGGGTGCTCCGGTTTCGTCCCACATTCCGAAGATGTGGTTTGTAGGTTAATTGGTTTCTGTGAATTGTTCCTCGTGTATAGGATAGAACGGGTGATCATTGGTTGGCATGGATTCAGGGGGTCAAAGGGCCTGTTTCCACTCTAAACTCTGGCATCTGCCAGGTACATAACACAAGTTCATAGAGACCTATTATCTTTGAACTCAAAACAATCCTTTTCCACTAGTTCCAGCTGTGACAATGATCAGAAAGTGAGACGTGTTCTGTGTCAACTCAGTGGTTTTCTTCACGTGGACTTGAGCTCTTGACCACATATTTGTTCCAATTCCAAATTCTCACTTTGGCCACCGAACCAGCCACAGATCTTGCGATACTAAAACAAATATTCAAACCTTTCTTCTTCAAGATTGAACTTTCACTGCTTTTCTCTCTGATCTGGAATCATTAAACAAACCATTTCTCAGCCTAAACTCTGAAGTTGATTTCTTATTTACTATTTACTACAACTATTACAATTTATTCACCCATCACCATTGTTACTTCTGATCCGCACAGATTACCCCTCCGCCAACATTTTGTTTTATCTCCTCACAATCTCCAATCCTCGAAGATAGACACAAAACGCTGGAGTAACTCAGCAGGACAGGCAGCATCTCTGGAGAGAAGGAATGGGTGATATTTCAGGTTGGTGACGTTTCAGGTCGAGACCCTATTGAAGCGAAGCCGACGAGACTCCATCATCAAGTTCACTGACGACACCACTGTTGTGGGACGTATCGCTTATGAGGACGAGTCAGAGTATAGAAGTGAGATCGACCGACTGACCAAATGGTGCCAGCACAATAACCTGGCCCTCAACACCAGCAAAACCAAGGAACTGATTGTGGACTTTGGAAGGGGTAGGATGGGGACCCACAGTCCCATTTACATCAGGTGGAGATGGTCAAGAGCTTCAAATTCCTGGGCGTGCACATTTCTGAAGATCTCTCCTGGTCTGAGAACACTAATGCAATTATTAAGAAAGCACATCAGCGCCTCTACTTCCTGAAAAGATTACGGAGAGTTGGTATGTCCAGGAGGACTCTCTCTAACTTCTACAGGTGCAAAGTAGAGAGCATGCTGACCAGTTGCATCGTGGCTTGGTTCGGCAACCTGAGCGCCCAGGAGCGGAAAAGACTACAAAAAGTAGTAAACACTGCACAGTCCTTCATCGGCTCTGACCTTCCTTCCATCGAGGGGATCTATCGCAGTCGCTGCCTCAAAAAGGCTGGCAGCATCATCAAGTACCCACACCATCCTGGCTACACACTCATCTCCCCGCTACCTTCAGGTAGAAGGTACAGGAGCCTGAAGACTGCAACGTCCAGGTTCAGAAATAGCTACTTCCCCACAGCCATCAGGCTATTGAACTCAACTCAAACAAAACTCTGAACACTAATAGACCATCATCTGTTTATTTGCACTGTATCTGCTGATGTATTGTTGTGTGTATATATTTATATAATGGTATATGGACACACTGATATGATATGCTCTGTATTCGTTCCGTTGTGCTGATGCAAAGCAAGAATTTCATTGTCTTATCTTGGACATATGACAATAAACTCTTTTGACTTGAGACAGATGCCAGGCAGAGCAATGGTAGTAGGGGACTCCACAGTGTGAGGGACAGACAAGGGTTTCTGCGGCAACAGGCGGGATTCAAGGATGGTGTGTTAACTCCCTGGTGCCAGGATCCAGGACGTCATGGACTGATTGCAGAGCATCCTCAAGGGTGAAGGTGAGCAGCCGGAAGTGGTAGTGCATGTCGGCACAAATGACGTCAGGAAGAAGAGGAAAGAGATTCTGCAGCGTGACTTTAGAGAGCTCAGAAGAAGGCTGAAAAGCAGGACCTCCAGGGTGGTTATCGCCGGTTTGCTTCCAGTTCCTTGTGCGAGTGAGGGCAGAAACAGGGAGATAGGGGATCTAAATGTGTGGCTGGTGAGCTGGTGCAGGGGGCAAGGATTTAGATTCTTAGACCATTGGGTTCTGTTTTGGGGTGAGGATGAATTGTGCAAAAGGGACGGGTTGCACCATAACAGGTGGGGGACCAGCATTCTGGCAGGCAGGTTACGGTACAAAACTAAAAGAAAAGGTGTATAACACAGCAAAGATTTGTGTGAAGCCAGAGGATTGTGAATATTTCAAAGGTCATTAGAAGGTGAAAGGGTGAAGTGCGAGGGTAAGCTCGCCAAGAATAAAAAGAAGGATAGCAAAAGCTTCCTTTGGTATGTTAAGAAAAAAAGATGAGTAAAGCCAAATGTGGGTCCCCTGAACGCAGAAACAGGTGAAATTATTATGGGTAACAAGGAAATGGCAGAAATGTTGAACAGGTACTTTGGTTCTGTCTTCACTAAGGAAGACACAAACAATCTCACAGATGTGCTGGAGGACAGAGGATCTAGGGAGACAGAGGAACTAAAATAAATTTGCATTAGGTGAGAAATAGTATTGGGTAGACTGATGGGGCTCAAGGCTGATAAATCCCCAGGGCCTGTTGATCTGCATCCCAGGGTACTCAAGGTCGTGGCTCTAGAAATCATGGACGCATTGGTGATCATTTTCCAATGTTCTCTAGATTCAGGATCAGTTCCTGCGAATTGGAGGGTAGCTAATGTTATCCCACTTTTCAAGAAAGGAGGGAGAGAGAAAACGGGGAATTATAGACCTGTTAGCCTGACATCGGTGGTGGGGAAGATACTGGAGTCAATTATTAATGAAGTAATAACGGCGCATTTGGATAACTGTAAAAGGATTTGTCCGTCAGCATGGATTTATGAAGGGGAAATTCTGCTTGACTAATCTTCTGGAATCCTTTGAGGATGTGACAAGTAAAATGTATAAAGGAGAGCCGGTGGATGTAGTGTATCTAGACTTTCAGAAAGCATTTGATAAAGTCCCACACAGGGGATTAGTGGGCAAAATGGTATTGTTGGTAGGTATTAACATGACTAGAGAATTGGTGGGCAGAAAGGAAACAAAGAGTAGGAATAAACTGCTCCCTGTCAGAATGGCAGGCAGTAGCGAGTGTAGTGCTGCAAGGCTCGGTGTTGGGGCCGCAAATATTTACAATATATATTAATGATTTAAATGATGGGATTAAAAATAAAACTGGAAAATTTGCAGATGACACAAAACTGGGTGGCAGTGTGAACTGCGAATAGGATATTAGGAGGTTGCAGGGTGACTTGGACGGGTTGAGTGAGTGGGCAGCTGCGTGGCAGATGTAGTATAATGTAGATAAGTGTGAGGTTATCCACTTTGGCAGCAAGAACAAGGAGGCAGATTATTATCTCAATGGTGTCAGATTAGGAAAAAGGGAAGTGCAACGAGACCTGGATGTCCTTGGACACCAGTCACTGAAAGTAAACATGCAAGTATTGTATTGTATTGTATTGTATTGTATTGTATTCAATTTATTGTCATTATCTCATAAGAGACAACAAAATAGATTTTCCTTAAAAACAAGTAACATAAAAATAAATAATAAATAAATAAAACTTTTTTTTTTAAAAAGCACAAACACAGAAGGCCACGACACAACATAACCCCACAGTGGCACCAAAGTTGAGGAAGGTACCATAGTCCAGCCAGCCTCCCCCCACCGACCTTCCCAGATGTTCACCCCTGGTCGGGGCTTCCCGAGCACCTGCAGTCACCGCCACGGGCGGCCCGATGCTCAGGCCCTCACGCTGGGATGATGGAACCCCGACGCCGAACCTCGACGGTGAACATCCTCAGCAGCCCGGACCTCCAGATCAGCCGCCTCCCACCGGAGTCCGCGGCTCCCGAAGTCCACAGGCCAAGCCGGGCGGAGTCGCAGGACTCCGCCATGTTGGGAGCTCCGTGAACCACAGCTCCACGATGTCGGTGCCGCAGGCCCAGCACTCCGGGGCTCCAAACGGCGATCCCCGGTAAGGCATCGCCAGCCCCGCAATGTATCAGCGCTGCCCCGCCGCTGCTGGAGCTCTGGTCGGTCCCGGCAGGAAAGGCCGCGCCAATCCAGTAGGTAGGCCGCTGGGGGGGGGGGGGGGAGGACGCGACTCGAATAATAGTCACGTCCTCTCCAGGAAGCGACTGAAGGACGGTATCCCCCTTACCGTACCCTCTTCCCCCATAAAAGACATTAAAAAGCCCACAAAAAAACACACTTCAAACATAACAAAAAACAACAAAAAGTACCGGACTGAAGGCGGAGGCAGCTAGCAACAGCGCCACCAGATGTGCAGGCAGATAGAGCAGGCAGTGAAGAAAGCCAATGGCATGTTGGCCTTTGTAACAAGTGGATTTGAGTAAAGAGGTCCTTCTGCAGTTGTGCAGAGCCCTGGTGAGACCACACCTGGAGTATTGTGTGCAGTTTTGGTCTCCTAATTTAAGGAAGGATATCCATGCTTTTGAGGCAGTGCAGCGTAGGTTCACGAGATTGAACCCTGGGATGGTGGGACTGTCATATCAGGTGTCCTTGAGACTCTTGAAAGGCGCCCATAAATAACATTTATTATTATTATTATTATTATTATTATTATATGAGGAAAGATTGGAAAGACTGGGCTTGTATTCACTGGAATTTAGAATGATGAAGCGGTATCATGGAAATATATAAAATTATATAAGGACTGGACAAGATAGATGGAGGAAAATTGTTCCCACTGTTGGGGGAGTCCAGAACTAGGGGCCACAGTCTAAGAATAAAGGGGCCATTTAAAACTGACATGAGAAAAAACGTTTTCACCGAGTTATGAATTTGTGGAATTCTCTGCCACAGAAGGCAGTGGTGGCCAATTCACTGGATGAATTTAAAAGAAATTTAGATGGAGCTCTAGGGGCAAGCGGAATCAAGGGATATGCGGAGAAGGCTGGAACGGGTTACTGATTGTGGTTGATCAGCCATGGTCACTATGAATGGCGATGCTGGCTCGGAGGACCAAATGGCCTCCTCCTGCACCTATTTTCTATGATTCTATATGTTTCTATTCCTCTGGACAATAGCTCCTTCTTTAGCTTGGTACCCCTAGGCATTTTATTTAAAATCATCTAATTGCACATCTTGAGAATTTATTGCCTACTGAGAGTACAATATTATCATCGTTGCGGTGACTGTGGAGGCCTTAATAGGCTCGACCATGGGTGAACAAGGGGAAGATGACTGGACTTTGTGCCTTCCCTCACAGTGGGAACCATTGTGGGGGGATGTTTTTATGTTTGGTGTTAAAATCTTCTTTAATGTTGTGTCCTGCAAATGGCAACTCAAGTTTCGCTACACCAAAGGTGTATGTGACGACAAATGTCCTTTGTCCTTTGTCACTGATCCTCTGATCATTTTGACTGATATTTCTATTAATGTTATTCAGGGAATAGGTGCAAGGAAGGATCCAGTCATTTATAACAGGTGAAACAATCACAATGCATGATTTCTGATTGCGTTCATGGCATAATTCAATGTGCAAATTTAACATTCTCAGTGCATGATTTCTGACTGAGTTCATTGTATAATTCAGTCTGCAAATTTACCAATCTCGGTGCATGATTGCTAAACTTGCAGATTGAATTATATTGTGAACTCAATCAGAAATCATGGTTATTACTTCGACGGCGATCATGCAAGTTGATACAATGGGACACACTTTGATCACATTCAAAACCCAATGGGATAATGTCAATTATCATGCAAGGTGGCATTGACAGCACCCTGGAATCTTCTGGTCAAGTCAAGTCACTTTTATTTCTATAGCACATTTAAAAAACAACTCTCATTAGCCAAAGTGCTTTACATTGGTGGAGGTACTAATGTTATACAACATTGGTTCATAGATTAAGTACATACATAAATACATACATATAGCCCTCCCTCAGAGGACGTCAAGAAAGGCTTGAGAGTAAAAATGAGTTTTAAGTCTCGACTTAAAGGAGTTGATGGAATTGATTTACGCATATGCAGTTAGCACACTCAGGAAGTTAGGACTGATCTCCTGCACTGTTAAAAGGATTAGAAATTATTTGTAGGTTTGTTGGGAATTTAGTTGAAGTAGACCGTTTTGCCTCAGCAAAATAGTGTTTGGAATTGCAATGCATCTGGAGTGAAATCTATTTTTCTTTAAAAATAGAGAGCTCATTAATGATCTTGTTGAGGTTCCAGCATAAGTGGTAGCTGGAAGAGGGGAGCAAAAGCAAGGCTTCCTGGCTAGAGCTCCAGATATGTTCCTAAAAAAGAATCAAGTATTAAAATGATTTATCCCTACCTGCAGGGTTGTTTGGAAGACCTCTGTGAAATATTGTGGTTTGCAGCTCCATACTTCCTGCAAACATTACAGTTCCCTCACACCAAAGAGAGGAGAATTTATTTATTTTCCCTTATATATAGGACATTAGGCAACAGGAGCATGTGTTCTTGTCGAGACTGTGGATTTGCTGATGGGCCTTTCCCAATTAGGCAACTTTTTAGGTGACTGCAGGAGACTGTGAGGAATTCCCGCATTCTGGGAACTAGTCGCGGCCTCATTATGGTCGCTGCGAACTTTTCGATTTGTTTAAATATTACTAATGTTGAAACATTAGCGGCAACTAGAATGAAGCCACTCTGGAGAGTAGCAAAAATTCTCGAGCCGTAGGAGGGTCGCCTGGAGGTCCTAGTGGGTCGCCAGGAGGTCAAAGGTTCTCGTAGGTTGTAGCCAGTGCTGACTGGTGAATTTCATTGGCTCATTGGGAAAAAAAAACGTACTTTTCAGAACCAAGGATAACCAACCGGTAATGTTAAATGTCCACCGACCTTCACAGCCGCGTATCTCAGGCTTCTTAAAAGTTGTCTCCACTCCTTCTCCCTCCTTCTCCCCCCCTCTCCCTTCCCCCCCTCTTTTAAAAGACTTACCATATACTATGCTTTAGCCGTCTTAAGTACAGAGTCTTGACTTGACTTGAATGACTTGAACCTTCTTGTTCATCGCAGTGTGTGTCTGTATCACTTTGGCTCTGCACTGTGTGAATTTCACTCAGACAGCGCTCCCCCCACTTGCCCTGTCTCCCGCCTGCATAAAGGGCTGGTGAAGGAAGCGATGTGTTTGTGTTGAGTTGAGTGTTTGAGTGTGTGTTCCACTCTGACAGTCGCCGTTCCAGTTGCTGGTTTTACAGGCGACTGCTGGCAACTTGACAGTCGCCGGCAGTCGCCTGAAAAATCGCCTAAGTGGGACAGGCCCATTAGGGTTCTAGACAGCCCTCACGTGGTATTTAAAGTTTCACACGTCAGTCTGTTTCTTTTTTCGGAAACACTTCCTGGCCTGCTGAATGTTGCCAGCATTTTCAATTCCAATCGCATTATTTTTCAGTTTTTTTTCTAAAACTGGTTATTGAAATGAAAGTTCTGTTTTTATGTGACAGATTTGTCAATGAACCACTAAGGTGTTGGAGGAATGATGTAGATTGTACACAGGGATTTTTAGAAAGCATAGAAGATTACCAATTAAAACAAGGGCATATGGGATTGGAAACAACCTTGTGGCATATCTGTAAAATTGTTTTGGGAACAGGAGGCAAAAAGTTATAATAAAGAGACATTCATCGGGTTGACAGTTGAAATCTTCTGGGGCCTGCAGTTAGATCCATTACTTTTCATTCTATATGCAAATAACTTAAATTTAATAGTGTCAGGAACTATTTCCAAGGTCTGCAGATGATGCCAAGGTTAAGGTTTAAGAGTAACTTTTCAACAAGTGATGTTGAAATGGACCAGGGTCTGACAAACAGAGTGGAACTTCATCTGGACTTTGCATTTTGTGTTAATGTTGAGTATGCATTCCCAATGGAAGGAGGGTCTGGGATGGAACAAAAAGAGATGCAGGAATCAAAAGGGGACCTCAGAGGAAAGGTGACCAGCAAAAACAATGGACTACAGCAAAACCCTGGCTGATGTGTTGAATTCCTGTGCTCCAATTTTGTTTATTAATTTTTTTTAAAGAGATACATCGTGGAAACAGTCCTTCGCTCCACCGATTCTGAGTCGGACAGTGATCACCCATGCACTAGTTCTATCTTACCCACTAGGGACAGTTTACAGAAGCCAATTAATCTACAAACCTGCACGTCTTTGGAGGAAATGTGGGAGGAAACTGGAGAAAACCCACAGGGAGAATGTATAAACTCCATACAGACAGCACTCGTAGTCACGATCGAACCTGGGTGTCAGGTGCTGTAAGGCAGCAGCTCTACTGTGGTGTCCCTCTTGCCAAACAGCTCCCAATGATGTGGATATTAGCAAGAACATAAGTGCACTGAAAGCCAATCCAGCTAATTACTACCTTGTGAACTGCTTCCAAACATCAGTAAAATAATGGAAGGTACCATTAACAGTGCTATCAAACAATCCACGTGCACCAGTTATTTTAAGGCACAAGAGATTGCAGATACTGGAAAATGGGGGAAAAAAAAATGCTGAAAGACCTTAGTGGTTCATACAGCATCTGTGGAGGAAATGGAATGGGTGGCGTTTCAGGTCAAGACCCTGTATTGGTCCTACATTGTCGACATTTCCTTACCCTCCACAGATGTTGCCAGACCCGCTGAGTTCCTCCAGCCGTTTGTTTTTTCTCCACCAGTAGTTTGTTCACTGAGACCAATTCCACCAGGACAACTTGACTCCAATCCTCAAGGAAACCTTGCAACAAACATGGATCAAAGAGATAAATTCTCAGGGTGAGAGTGATTATCCATGGCATCTTTACAACATTTGATTCTGCCTTATACAGTGTGAAGGAATGCTAATGAAATGAAATGAACTCAGTGGGAATCCTGTGAAACATTCTACACTGGCTGGATTCACACTGAGCCCAATAAAAGTCGATGGTAATTGCTGGAGGCCCAATTACCTCACTCAGAGCATTGCTGCAGAGTTCTGTAGGGCTGCACCTGCTATCCAAACATCTTCAGCTGTTTCATCAGCAGCTCCCCTCCTTCATAAAACCATGTTTGCTGATGATTGTACGATGTTCAGTTCCACTCACAACTCATCAATTGGCATGTCATAAAGGTCATGCTGCGGTTGTTATGGGAGATTTCAACATGCAGGTAGTCTGGGGAAATCAGGTTGGTACGGGACCCCAAGAAAGGGAGTTTGTGGAGTGCCTCCATGATGGATTCTTAGAGCAGCTTGTATTGGAGCCTACCGGGGAGAAGGCAATTCTGGATTTAGTGGTGTGTAACGATTTGGATTTGATAAGGGATCTTGAGATTAAGGAGCCATTAGGAGGCAGTGAACATAATATGGTGAGTTTAATAGTAAGATTAAATGAGAACTTACCAATTTGAAGTTTGATCTTTATTTTATGAGGAGTTACGATGAGGGATTACGTGAAGAAGGCCGTCAGCCCGCATGCGTGTCAACCTTCAAAGCAGCGGTGTGAAATCACAGATAACAGTTGATGAACTGAATATAGTAAGATTCGGGAACCTAAAACTACCAGCTGATCTTTATGAGAGAGGGTTGGGAGCGGAGGGCACGTAATCCCTCATCGTTATACCTAGAGAGCTAATTTAATAGTCATAGAGCCATACAGTACAGAAGTAAGCCCCTCTGCACAACTACCCAAATGCCCCAAAGACTCTTGGACACATTGGTATTAAATTAGCTCTGTAGGAAAAAATAAGCAATGATAGGTATGGTCAAGTAAATGATAATAATATACATATCAATTTGTATGGCAATATGAATTATTTTTATATAGTGGCATCTTTTAATTTAATTTGTATTTCTTAACTCGAACTTCTGCCAAATTTCTGGCTTCTACCCTCACGATGGCTTTTCAGTGGTTGTCTAGCTTGGTCTCGACCCGAAAAGTCACCCATTCTTTCTCTCCAGAGTTGCTGCCTGTTCCACTGAGTTACCCCAGCTTTTTGTGTCTATCTTCAGTGTAAACCAGCATCTGCAGTTCCTATCTACACATTTGGTCTTCCACTTGTTACCTTTTCAGAATGGAGCAGTAAAACATGTAGCACACTATAACATCTTGGTCAGTTTTGTAATGTTATATTTTATGATATTCTAAGGCCATTAAAAAGAGGGGTCCTGCATTGACATTAGTGAGACATGAGGCTTGTTGTGCTTTGATTTCTTTTGAACCTTGGGGAGGTTTGGGCTCCTGCTCCGATTCATTGCAGGTGGGAGCCCCGGCACCTACAGGTCTAGCTCCTTAATTAACAGTATCACACTGGAATGTCATAGACTAATATCACTAATATCCAAGGTCAAATACAACTTTAACATCCATTACATGCCTGGGTTTAATGGAGCCCACTTCAGTCTCATAAATGCTCTGTTCCACAGGACTTTTATGGTCTCAAGAGTTCTATGATGCAAGTAATATAATGCGAACAGTTATAAAGAAAGTGCGCCAATTAAAATGTGTTAAAAAGTGGAAAATACATTGATTAGTTAAATGGAGAAATGAAATGCAAAGAAAATGTTCTTGAATTAACCCACACAACTATACTGCCAAGAGCTCCTGTTGAAGTGTCAAATCTTTTTGTTTGGCAATGACATTTCATTTCTGGACCAAGCCATGTGGAAAGCCTGGAAAATATGTTTTTCAGGCCAAGTATAAATGATCCAAAATTTCCAGCACAGTTTGCACCCTGATAATAATCATAACTCAAGGGCGGCCCAGTGCCTCACAGTGCCACAGAACATGGGTAGATCCTGATTACAGGTCTTGTTTGTATGGAGTTTCTATGTTCTCTTTGTGACTTTGTGGGTTTTCACCTGGTGCTCTAGTTTCCTCCCACATTCCAAAGACATGCAGGTTTGTAGGTTAATTGGCTTCTACAAATTGCCCCTAGTGTGTAGGATTCGAAAATTGGAATAACAACATGGAGCTAGTGTACAGGGATTCTTTTTTTTTGGCATGGACTGAATCAGTCGGGCAAGGGGCCTGTTTCCCCATTGTATTTCTAAACTAAACTAAACTAAACTAAATTAAACTAAACTAAACTATACTAAACATTGGAGAGATTTTAACAATCACATCACCTCTCACGTATGGGGGTAATTTATTGGTAGATTTTGAAACTGAAATACTCAGTAGCCTGAATACCTGTTTGCAAAACTAAATTAAGCGAGGCAGTTCAGCTGCTGTAATTTGTCAGTATCAAAAGTGCACCGATCAGCCATCTGACAATGCGGCATTAAACAGACAGAGCTTCTGTGACTTTTCATTGAATACCAGATGCTGTTGAAGTATGTATCAGCAATATCAGTGCATCTACGAGAACTTTCAAAGTCATTAAAATGGAGCATGCACCAAAGCGGCTGGAGAAGAAAAGGAATAGTACATTCCTTGTAAATAATTCACAAGACTAGTAACAAATTAGATGTTTCCTTAACTAGCTTTTTTACCTCAGGAGCAAATATGCACATAAACACAAGAACTGGCAAAGCATTTCAGTGCTCTATTTTCAGCCTTAAACAAACCAGGAGCAAGGTGGTGCCGTGATAAGGAATATGTGCTTTGGTTGTGAATAGTGATTAGGAGTCCTGCCAGAAATCTTACAGTAATTGCAGTGGAAAATTCCAAAGAGTAATGTGCTGGTGAAAGCACTGACTCTCTTTGTTTCTTATCACCCTCCAATTCCTGCTCTCATCATCAGCACAGATATTATCTGTCATTCCTTCTGTAAACTCTCAGTCTTAAAAATATTATTCTTAACCAAGCAGCCCCTCCCCCCTCCCCCTCCCCCTCCCCCTCCCCCCCCCTCCTCCCCCCCCTCCCCCCCTCCTCCCCCCTTCCTCCCCCCCCCCCCCTTCCCCTCCCCCCCCCCCCTCCTCCCCCCCTTCCCTCCTCCCACTCCCCCCTCCCCCCCCTCCCCCCTCCTCCCCCCTCCCCCCTCCCCCCCCCTCCTCCCCCCCCCCCCCCCCCCCCCCCCCCCCCCCCCCCCCCCCCCCCCCCCCCCCCCCCCTCCCCCCCCCCTCCCCCCCCCCTCCCCCCCCCCTCCCCCCCCCCCCCCCCTCCTCCTCCCCCCCCCTCCTCCCCCCTCCCCCCCCCCCCCCCCCCCCCCTCCCCCCCCCCCCTCCCCCCTCCTCCCCCCTCTCCCCCTCCTCCCCCCTCTCTTCCCCCCCTTCCTCCCCCCTCCTCCCCCCACGCGCGCACACACACCCCCCCTCCCCTTAATCCCTCCTCACTATATTTTGGCCTCTGTTGAGATCTAATTTATATCAGATTAGTTTATAATTTAATTTAAGGTTTATTGAAAAAAAAAAAAATTGCATCGGAAGTGATTACATTCTCACCATAGATTCAGATGGCCATGATTTCAGTCACCACTCCAGACTCTTCAGCTAGTCCAGTGCTAGCAATGAGCAACTGGTACACTGTTCACAATGCCACCAGTCGTGATATATTCAAGTGACGCCTTTGAGTGCATCAAAATGACCAAGTAGATCTATCTGAAGATGGACAGTTCTTGCAATTTTATCTCTAATATTTAACCTTTATCTAACGTCACCAAATAAAAGACCTGGACAGTTAGTTCACTGTTATTGTGGGCCTTTGCTGTGTGCAAATTGGATGTTATGTTTCCTGAATTACAAAAGTGAATTATATTTCAAATGTATAAAGGCAGGACATGATATGTCAACACCAAAAACACCACACAAAATAACCGTACCGCATTTCCAGGCAATGAAGATGCAATTTTGAGTTGCTAAATTTTGAATTTTTTTGAAAAAAGACTGAAAAAAATAGAATTTCTCACGATTTCTAACAATTCAATTTGCTCAAAGCTTCCAGATCTCCTCCATTCTGAATGACTGAATGGGTGGGGGGTTGGAGGGTGATGGCAGGTGGAGAGATGGTGGGAAAAACAGGAGCACACCGGGACAGGTTGAATCAGTTGTGATCTTATTGAACGACAATACTATTTCAATGGATCAATTGAAGTTACTCGAGCTGACACAGGAGTAAGCTCCACCACCCGCTGTCCTGTTATCCATCGCCCGCTGACCCGCTCCGCTCTATGATCTTTGCTCTTGAGCTGGTCCCCTCACTGTCAGATCTCCGAGCCAGGTCAAAAATTGGGATAACGAGAATTTCAAAACTAATACCAACTGCATTTGTGCACGTCTGTTGACAAAGCAGCAGCATTCTTATTCTCTCTGTTATTCCCACTTGACCGACAACCGCCACACACCTCCATAGCATGTCCCCATGCAAATTTACATTGAAAGATACGGACTGGGCAGTGAATGCCTTGCAGTGTCACCTAGCGCAGCAAGTGAGGCCATGTCCTGCTCCAGGCGGCAGTCGGAATTTAAGGATTTGCAGGAAGCGGCTGACATGAGTGAGGCCGGCGAGCGGTAGGAGAGAGGTGTTGAGATGGAGAGCACTGCCAGAGGTGAGCGGGCCGGCAGAAGGCGCTGAGGTGGCGGCCGGTTCCGCTGTTCGGTCCCTGCGGCCGCTCGCAGCCACCCGAGCTACTTACCTCCCCGGCCATAATACGCTAGCTTTACAGCCACTTCCCATCAGCTGCCAGCAATATGGGATAGACTTGGTTATCCCTCAGTACAGCAACATCGTTCTTGATGTTGCTGTAGTGATGGATAGCCAAGACTATCTTTCTTGGCTAACAACCTAACCTTCAGTCTCCAAGACGCAGGTAAATTTCCGTGCCTTATTTTTGGGTAAAAAATAGTGTCTTCATTGTCGGGAAATACGGGTAAGTTGCTTATTTTCTTTCTTAGCCTGTTTGTCAGATGTCAGTGTATACATTTTTGTTGTTACTCTTTTATTGGCTACAAGAGTGAAAATTAATTCAGATACCAGATTTGTTTAGAGTTTAGCATTTAGAGATAAAGTGCGGAAACAGGCCTTTCGGCCCACTGAGTCCGTGCTGACCAGCGATCACCTCGTACACTAGCACTATCTGATACACTCGGGACAATTTACAATTTGTATCAAAGCCAATTATCCTGTTTGGGTGGGAGGACACCGGAGTACCCATAAAAAACCTATGCAGTCTAGGGAAAACGTACAAAATCTGTGCAGATAGCACCCGTAGTCAGGATCAAACCCAGGTGTCTGGCACTGTAAGGCAGCAACTCTACCGCTGCACCACCAGAGCCATGAAAAGAGGTGATGTGTGCTTGGCAGAAGGAACTATGAAAAGTAAAATATGATCGGGGAGAAGTAGGTGCAGGGGGTAGGAAAAATGAGGTTGGTGTCTCTAGCTGAAAAATTGTGTTTGTATTCCATCCTTAACCTAAAAGGAAATATAGGGTCGCCTGCATTATTGATCCCCTTCTAATGCCGGGAAAAGAAAACAAGTGAGTGTATGGGTCCAGCATTATTAAACATTTTCAAACACCAAGGCTTCTTTCAATGTCTATCAATGTGACCTATTTTGGATGATTTCTAAAAAATTATTGACGTGCAATGATTATTCCACATTATAGTTTGTGTGAATAATTGTTACAGCCAAATGCTCATTTGAGTTCAGGGCTGTCATTATGGTTCAGGGGCTGTTTAAAATCATTAGCAACAATTGGGAATTAAGAAGTGAGTATTAATCCTGACAAGCCCTGAAGTGAATGTTACTTAAGCAGTTAATGTATTTAATTTGACTAAGCACAAGACTATATAACAAGTTATGGTACCATGCCACTGCTTCTTTGCTTCAGGCCACAACACTTAAGTCAAACAGCGTGTTACCTGCTTATTGCAATCTCCTTGACATTTTTTTGTCCTGCCTTTCTTAGTCTCATTCCAACATGCCTTTCGAAATGCCCAGCTCTATTAAAAAATCTGTGCTGGGTAGAAATGGATGTTTGCTAAATAATGTATCTTGGATCAAGTTAAACATTTTCATTCATGATCCGCAGTCAGTATTGCGGTAATCAGTTGAAACAGGAGTTCTAACTGAATGCTTTACTGAAAAACAGGTTCCATCGTTTGAATACAACCAGAAAGATCTGGAAACACAAAATTAGCTTTAGTGTCTATGGAGAGAATAGATGACCTTCACCTCTCCTGGCCTGTTCAATTTACCCTGCAGTCTCTCTAAACCTGTTTATTTCCTGAGGTTGTGGCAATTACACCTGCCGAACTTTAATGGGGCCCTTTTAGAAAAGGTAGATTCCTCCACATCTCTCTTCTCTTTTAATATTCCCTCCCCAAACCTCTTTTCACTGATCAATCTTTTAATCATTCTCCCTAATGTTACTTCTTTGGCACGGCATTGATTTTAATTATTCACACTTCCAAGGAGTAGTTTGTGCTGTTTTTCTAAAGTAATCGGAGCTGTCATTGAATTATAATTACAAAGACTTAAATATTAGCCAATGCAGTATTCACAGATAATTTACATATTTTATATATTAATTCGCATTTCAACCTGTAAAAAAAAAGAATCCTTGCCTGTGCCCTCAAAACCAGACAAATGTCAAGGAGAATTTAATCTTGGTGAATGGCAGATGGACTGTTTAAATTGCCTAGGAGATTTACCTGCAAAGTTCTGCTCAGTTCACACTGTCATCTCTCTAAACCTGGTCTTCTGAGTTGGTGCCAAGGTGACCTGCTTAATGTCAATAGGGATTGAAGATGAGTCCTGACCCGATGCGTCACCGATCCCTTTTCTCCAGAGATGCTGCCTGACCTGCTGAGTTACTCCAGCACTTTGCGTCTATTTTTGGTATAAACCAGCATCACGAGTTCCTTGTTTCCACATAATATCAGCAGGATCCTGCTTTAAAAATGAAAATGAATTCCAGGTATCTTACCAGAACCTGACAATCATTTTTAACTTGTGACCTGGTTGGACAAAGTATCGTGGTTTTACCAAAGTTAAAAGTCGTGAGAAAAAACACAAACTGCTGGAGTAACTCAGTATGATTATTTTTTAGTTTCTGAACACATTGTTACATTTTGGTCAATATTTTGCAGTTTGTCATGTATGCACTGGCAGTGCCATTGGATGTAATGCAGACAGGGTGATCGAGAAAGGGGAGTGAGGTGCCAGGCATAGTCCAAGTGAATTTGAGGGCAGGGTGAAAATAGTCCTAAAGTTGATCAAATGAACGAGTTCTGCACAAATGTAGAAGGTAGTGCTGATGCAGTCATCGATATAGCCAAGAAAGAGTTTGGGAATGACTCCTGGATATAGAAAACATAGAAACATAGAAAGTAGGTGCGAGAGCAGACCACCAGGTCCATCGAGCCCGCACCGCCATTCGCTCATGGCTGAACACTAAACAGACACACTTACCCACAAACAGTAGACACAAGACACAGAACACAAGACACTACCCTCCCCTTTATACCGCTATCACCCCTCTCCACCCCAAGAACCTCGTGATCTCCTGGGGGAGGCAAAAAACCGGATAAAAACCCAGGTCCAATTCGGGAAAAAAATCCGGGAAATTCCTCTCCGACCCCAATCTAGGCGATCGACACTTGTCCAGGAGATCACTCAGGTCTTACTATACTAACCATACCTAGGTCCATATCCCTGCCCTCTCCCCGTAGCCCCTTATCCCCTTGGCAGCAAAAAAACCATCTATTTTAGTCTTAAATATATTTAAAGTTTCTGCTTCCACTGCTCCCTGGGGCAGTGAATTCCATAAATTAACCACCCTCTGGGTGAAGAAGTTCTTCCTCATCTCAGTTTTAAAAGAGCCCCCCCTTATTCTGCAACTATGTCCCCTAGTTCTAGTTTCCCCGATCATTGGGAACATCCTCGGTGCATCCACCCGATCAAGGCCCCTCACGATCTTATATGTTTCAATGAGATCGCCTCTCATTCTTCTAAACTCCAAAGAGTAGAGTTCCAGCCTACTTAACCTTTCCTCATATGTCAATCCCCTCATTGCAGGAATTAATCTTGTAAACCTTCGCTGCACTGCCTCCAGGGCTAGTACATCCTTTCTTAAGTATGGACCCCAGAACTGTACACAGTATTCCAAATGTGGTCTCACTAATACTGTGTACAGCTGCAGCAAGACCTCCGTGTTTTTATACTCAATCCCCCTAGCAATAAAGGCCAAAACTCCATTGGCCTTCCTGATTGCTTGCTGCACCTGCATACTAACTTTCAGTGATTCATGTACTAATACCCCTAGATCCCTTTGCGTTGCATTACAACGCAGCTCCTCCTCATTTAGAAAATAACTTGCCCTATCATTTTTTTTCCCAAAGTGAATGACTTCACATTTATTAGTATTAAATTTCATCTGCCAAGTTGTTGCCCACTCACCTAGCTTATCTATATCCTTTTGCAGACTCTTCCTATCCTCCTCATCCCCTACTTTTCCTCCCATTTTTGTATCGTCCGCAAATTTTGATATATTACACTTGGTTCCCTCCTCCAAATCATTTATATAAATTGTGAACAACTGGGGTCCCAGCACCGACCCTTGCGGAACCCCGCTAGTTACCGGTTGCCATCCCGAGTATGAACCATTTATCCCCACTCTCTGCTTCCTATTTGTTAGCCAATCCTCTACCCATGCTAATATATTACCCCCAATCCCATAATTTTTTATTTTTAGCAATAGTCTCTTATGTGGCACCTTGTCAAAAGCCTTTTGGAAGTCCAAGTATACCACATCCACCGGTTCCCCTTTATCCACCCGGGTTGTTACTTCCTCAAAGAATTCGAGCAGATTCGTTAAACAGGACTTCCCCTTCACAAATCCATGCTGGTTCTGTCCGATGAAGTCATGTCTATCCAAGTGCCCCGTTAGTGTTTCTTTAATAATTGTCTCTAACATTTTACCCACCACCGATGTTAGACTAACCGGTCTATAGTTACCCGCCTTCTGTTTACTTCCTTTTTTAAATATAGGTGTTACATTGGCCATTTTCCAATCCACTGGGACCGTTCCTGCCTCCAGGGAGTTTTGGAAAATTATCACCAATGCATCCACAATCCCCACCGCTATCTCCCTCAAGACCCTTGGATGTAATCCATCAGGCCCAGGGGATTTATCCTCCTTCAGTCGCATTAATTTCCCTAATACCACCTCCTTGTTATGTTGAGAACAAGGACTGTTCAATGTAAGTAACACAAGGACATAGTCAGGGCCCATGCGACTACCCAAGGCTACACGTTTGACTTGAAGAAAGCAAATGAAGTCCAAAGAGAAGTGTTAACTGAGGGGAACTGATTAGCTCTCTGAACAAGAAAGTGCCCGAGGGCCCTGAGACTACTTTCCTGATGTAGAATGGAGGTATAAAGGAACTGGATGTCCATAATAAAGATGAGGGGATGGGGATGTAGAATTTAGAAGTTATTGAAGTGGTGAAGTGCATATGAAGTGCCTCAGACCTAGGTCGGAAGGGACTGGACAAGGGGCAACAAGATAGAATCGAGGTGTTTGGAGATGTTTTGTCGGGCAGGAACAGGCAGGCGGAAACAATGGATCTGCCAGGGCAGTCCTCACACATTTCACTCGCTATCTCCCACTACTTCATCACCTTGCCCTTTGCCCCTCTCCGTACACTCATCCCCCATCCCTGAGCCCCATGTTTCCCTTTTATCCTTCTTCTTCCAGCTTCCCCCTCCCCCCCCCACTGTCCACATCCCCCAGGTTTTACATTTCTTTCCTCATCTTTCTCTCCTCCTCCCTCCCTGACATCTTTTTGTCCCCTTTTCACCTCAAGCCATTGTCACTTGCTCCACTCCATTGCCTATCACTCCCTCTCACATGAAGCCACTTGTCACTTGCCAGGCTTTCCCCCACCCCTACCTCTCTCTTCCAGCTTTCTCAGCACAGCATCCCAAAATGTTGTCTGTCCATCCTCTCCCCAGATGATACCTGGCCCATTGAGTTCCTCCAGCAGTTTGTTTCTTACTCAAGATTCCAGTATCTGCAGTCTCTTATGTTTCCGAATCATGCAACACATGAGTACAATCAAACCATACACAAGTACAAGAGGTACTGTAAAGTGAAAAATACGAGAATATAGTGATACAGCATGAAGGCGTTACAGCTCCAGAGCCAGTTCAGATTTAAAATGTGCACTGGCCACACCCAATTAGTTTTCTGGAGTGCACTGGCCACACCCAATAAGATAGGGTTGGTGATTGAGATCACGCTCTTGCCTAATGAGAGGACAGTTCTGATAACAGTGGGGAAGTGGCTATTCCTGAATCTGGTGTTACGTACTTTCACAGTTTTGTTTCTTCTTCCTGATGGGAGAGGGAAGAAACGGGAATGATCATGGTGTAAATTATCACTGATTATGTTGGCTCCTTTCTTGAGTCAGTGTGAGGTGTCGATAGAATTGATGGGAGGAGAAGTCTGGTCTGTGTAATGGACTAGGCCGTGCCCACAACTCTCTGCGATTTCTCGTCATCTTGGGCAGACCTGTTACCAAACCAAGTTGTGTTGCATCTCAATAGAATGCAGTCAGAAGAAGGCTTCTGATTCAAAATCTTGCCTATCCATGTACTCCAAAGATGTTGCTTCACCCGCTGAGTTACTCTGGCACTTTGTGTCCACTTCTGTAGATGTGTTCCATTAGCTAAGTGGCAAATCATTCACACCAAAATGTTAACAGTAAACTACAAATAATGACAGCAGCGCAATTACTTGCCTCTGTAAATCTATATTTTTATATATTGCATGGATATGGTGCGTGTAAATCATTCATGCTTTTGATATATTCAAATGGTGATGTTGCATTATAAAAACAAGGGAAATGATCAGATGATACCATGCAGAAATTGTGATGTTCCACATATTTAGAAAGTTATAAGAGGCTTTGTACAAAATCTGCACCGGCAACAAAAAAACTGCTCTACTGGAGGTGATCGTTACAGATAATTGGACATGTGGAACTATAATTTATATTGTTTGAGTAAAGGTAATACTGCCTACAAAAAACAGGAAACATGCAATTTTCAGTCTATTTCAATATGTGAGCCAGGATCAACCGTTTTAATACCTATTTAATTAAATTCATGGTTCTTTCCAATGAAAATATTTGTTTTCCTGATGAAGCAGTGATAGGAGAATGGCTTTGATGTAAAAGGTTCTTCACCTGGATTAGTTCATTATCTTATCCTGCCAGAATAGACGGTGTTTCAAGAATATAATTTGAGCAAATACAATTCAGAAGGAAAATATTCCTTTTGCAAGACGCACCTAATCTTTAAGCCAGAACCTCTTATCAGAAGTGTGTGCTGTCATGCATTCCATACCGGCTGGGAGCTGTGCTTATTGGAAATGTTCTTAATGGAGCAAGCCATTTTGCAGAAAATGCATTTAGTTAGACTTCATCCAGCACCCTTCAGCTCAGTGTTTTTGTTTTGCTATGTAACTTTTCAGTGGTGCAAGCTGATAATGACATGGCAATGGCAAATGGCACCAGCTACTTGTAGTAGTTTTGCTGAATGCACTCTGACATTGGATTCCTGCTGGAGTTGTGTGTGAATTTGCAGTGATGGTAAATCTCCAACGATTGTAAAGGGGAATCTGCGAGAATAAATTGTTTAGAGATACGGCATTGAAACTGATCCTTCTGCCCACGATAAGTCCACGCCAAACATCAATCGCCCATCCACCCCATATCTATCTTTTCCCACTTTCCCATGCATACTCTACACTCTAGCAGCAATTTACAGAGGCCAATTGACCTACAAACTTGCACATCTTTGGGACATAGTAGGAAACCGGAGCATCTGGAGGAAACCCACATGGTCACAAGGAGAAAGTGGAAACTCCACACAGACAGCACCTGAGGCCAGATTCAAACCCGGGTCTCTGGCACCGCGAGGCGGCAGCTCTACCAGATGCGTCACTGTGCCAATAAATTGTATTAGAAAAACTGTTAACTATTTCTGGATAATCAACAATTTAAAGTGGTTTTATATTGTCTTCCTCTCATTTCATTATCGAGGCTTGCGTTTGTTGCTGGGTTTTTAGAATCTCTTCCCACTGTATCGTGGGACGTCTCACCGTTCCCGAAATCCCTTCAGTAGCTCATCGTGTTTGGCTAATTATTCCTTATTTCCTGGTTACGTAGCTCCAAGGAAAATCCAGCTGCAAACCTGTGACAACAGTTTATTTGACACCTGTAAACATCAAATGATGTGAACTAACATAGACACAAAGTGCAAGAGTAACTCGGCCGGTTGGCAGCATCTCTGGAGAAAAACGACAGGTTACATTTGGGGTTGGAACCCTTCTTCAGAACAGAAATAAACCAGAGATGCTGCCTGACCCGCTGAGTTACTCCAACACTCTTCAGTATTAACCAGCTTCTGCCGTTCCTCCCTACAAATGATGTAAACTATCTGGATGAGTTCAGTGACGGTAGTGGAGACCACGTGAGCTGTGATAACTTATGTTGTGAGGTGTATAGATGGCATGGAATGTTTTCCAAATGTTTATTTAAGGCAACTAAAAAAAATCAGTGTTGCCCTTTAAAACGGTCCTTGCATTTCATTTTGTACAGCTGTATGCCACTTCTTAAGTATGTTTTTTCCTCAGTGCAAAAGCAAGATGTGGTAGCTAGCAATATGGTGGATGGCACATGTCTGTAGAGCAGCACATGGCACTTCAATCTCACTGAACCAGAGACCCAGGTTTGATCCTGAACTTAGATGCTATCTGTGTGGATCATGTTCTCCCTGTGACAGCGTGGGTTTCCTCTGGATTCTCCGGTTTCCTCCCACATCCCATAGATGTGTGGGGTTTGTAGGTTAATTGACCTCTGTAAATTGCCTTTCGGGTGTAGGAATCGGATTTAAAAGTGGGTTTATGTAGAACTTGTATGAATTGGTGATCATTGGTGGGTGAAAACTTGGTGGGCTGAAGGACCTGTTTCCATATTGTACTTTTCACTCAATCATTCAAATTATAACTGGCAGGCCAAGCTGCATGTGAAGTTATACTATCACATTCTACGCTGGTCACATTGAAGTGAAAAAGTAACTATAACAATTCTATGAGGATGTTACAGAAAGGCAACCTTTCAAGACAACTGAATAGTATTTCCAATGTTTAGTGAGCGTTGATGTTTCTGATTCTAGCAGTTTGCTGCAGCAGCTACATCAAACATACAAATTAAAGGCATCTGGAGACTATATAAATAGGGCAGACTACTTAGGAATGTGTTGCAGATGAATGGCCTGAAAATATTGAACTAGCAATAAAATGATATTTTCAGCAGGACGATCTTCTTTACTTTATTTTCCCGATGAATCCTGGCCTCTTTTCTGAAAGCTGCAGCATTCCCTTAACATCGTGAAGGTCAATGTAGAGATAATGCAATCCCAGGGGCTGATTCATGTTATATTTTCTGAGAAAGTTGTGTGTGAGTTTCTTTGCTCCTTGGATCGCCCAAAATATTGTTTTTATCATTTGAGAATGGAGGACTGGCTGGGAATCCTGCAGCTGTGAGGGTGTCAACATCATAGCCTCAACTGCCAGTGAATGATTCATGTCGCCCTGCACCGTACAAGTCTCTCTGGGCCTTATTTTCCAATCAGTGAGCACAAGGTTTTGCCACCTGAAAAGATAAACTCTATCTCAGCCGGGTAATTTATTGTTAGGCAGAATGACCCACAGGCAATTCAAGTGCTAGTAAAACATGTGTTTTTTATTTGCAGGAAAGTTAAGGGGAACCACCTACTCTTAAGAATTGGAAGTTATTTCATAACAATAAAAATATTTCTGGGTGTTACCATTCATGCGTTGATAAATTGGATTAGATTTTATCTTTCACCATTGCAACAGTGGGGTGGGGCGGCACAGTGGCGCAGCGGTAGAGTTGCTGCTTTGCACTGCCAGAGAGCCAGATCCGATCCTGACTACGATGCTGTCTGTACAGAGATTGTACATTTTCCCTGTGACCACGTGGTTTTTTCCCCAGGTGCTCCAGTTTCCTCCCACACTCCAATGGCGTACAGGTTTGTACGGTGAATTGGCTTTGGTAAAATTGTAAATTGTCCCTAGTGTGTAAGATAATGCTAATAGACATTGGAGATCAATGGTCGGCACAAACTCAGTGGGCCGAAGGGCCTGTTTCCACACTGTATCTCTAAAGTCTAAAGTCACTGTTGAGAAAATCAATTTAGAATACAATTTACAAGTAAAAATTGCAATGCTTGGTCCAAAATATAATGGTCAATGCAACAATAAGGCATTCTGTTTTGAAAATTAACGTGGAAGCCCATTTTGGGAATAATACACTGAAGTTTGAAGACACTTCAGGATAATCCATTTTACATTGAATTTCCTATATACAGTCCTAAGGAAAGGAATTTTGTGCTGTATAAGGGCTTGAAGTCTTATAGTCCAGTATTGAAGAAAGGTCTCGACCTGAAACATCACCCATTCCTTCTCTCCAGAGATGCAGCCTGTCCCGGTGGTTACGCCAGCATGTTATGTCTACCTTTGTAATTTTCTCTATTTATATAAATGATACAGTTAATATTGGTTCAATAGTTCAACAGTTACTTTATTGTCACATGTAGCTAGATAGAGTTAAATGCTTTGTTTTGCATACCCTCCAGTAAAATCATGCTATATATTAGCACAATCATACATAAATAAAATAGTGCAATGATTGTAGTATTAAAAAAAGTAGATTCCTTCTGAGGTAGTACATAACAAATCACAATCTTTCCAGCACCATCTGTACCTTTCAAGTATCAAGTTCTTAAAAATAATGAGTCTTATCTTGGTCTTAAAGGCCATTGTCCTGGCTTTGGCATTTAATTGGTGATGTAGGGTATAGATTTATTGCATCGTTTCTTGTTAATGCAATGAAGGTGTAACTAATATTGCTGCTTTTTTTTATATAGAGTTCATTTTTCTCAATGGAGAAAAGAAAGTTGACAAATGCAACAATATTGAGCAAACCAATTACTTTTTCTAATAAGAAAGTATTCAAATACAGAGCAGCATCTGCAGAAAAGTTGGGTAGGAAACCAAAGACAAATTCAAAACCAATTTTAATGTGGTACTGGGGGAGGGATGTACTGAAGTGATTGTGCTGATAAAGGGAAATCTGTTGCAGCGGCTAATGGGTTGCAACAGAGGTAAAGGAGAAAAATAAAGGATTGGATGCAAAACATTCAAATTTAGAATGCAAGACTGGAGAAAGTAACAGAGATCCTCAACGGAATGTAAAATCAACTAGGCACGTACGTTGTGTGGCTACAATGGTATCCTATAGGAAACATTTCACCCCCTGACTTCCTAAAGCCTATCCGACATCTACAAGACACATGGCAGGAGAATTTGATGTGGTGAATCAGGAGAATATGGTGCAAGAATATGATCCACCCTCCTGGATGAGTGCATTAAATAATATGCAAGCATGACACAACCCAGCCAAAAGGAGTTAGTGTGATTGCTACTCCATCCACCATCGTAAGTATTCATGCTATCCACCACCAATGCAAAGTGGCTGTGCTACATACCACTTGCAAAATGCACTGCAGCTATGTAACAACATTACTTAGACAGTACTTCTGAAAGTTGTGATCTTTACTGGCACGAAGGACAAGGGCACTGGCATGACAGTAGACAATAGGTGCAGAAGTAGGCCATTCGGCCCCTCGAGCCAGCACCACCATTTAATGTGATCATGGCTGATCATGACAAGGACAAGATCTAAGGAAGGACCTGAAACTTCACTCATTCCTTTTCTCCAGAGATGCTGCCTGACCCACTGAGTTACTCCAGCACCTGTGTCTATCTAGGGCACTGGGAATCTTGTTTCAAATATTCACCACTCTACGTGAAACACATATGCATCTGATCATCTTTAAATTTTTCGCCTCTGACATGTAATCAATAAAAGTTCTCGACGCCTCTGCTCCGCAAAAAAAAGATTCTCTAATCTAAAGACTACCGCCCTAACATACTGGATTATACACACTTTCTCTGAAACTCCTTATTGAAAACATGTCACTGTTTTATTGGTTTTCAGTTAAAGGAAGCTCATTACAGCAAGAGAGAAAAACGTTAGGTCTGAGATCTATGGTGCCTGTCCCGTTGAGTAACTCCAGCTTTTTGTGTCTATCTTTGGCATTTCTTCACTCTTTGCCTGCTGGAGACTACAGTAAATTCAGGTGAGATAAATCATTGTGTAGCGAGTTAAATTTAGGGGCGTCACAGTGGTACCCAGACGTGGCGCCAACAGACAAGAAGCCAAAGCAAAGAAGAAGTCGAAGCCAAAGAACCGAATGGAAACGAGGCCGAAACGCCAATAAACCGAAAGAGTCAGAAGACAAAACGCCTACTAACCGAAAGGATGGGATGCCTAAATGCAAACTAACTGAAAGGGCGGGACGCCTAAAAGCCAATGAACTGAAAAGCTGCATCGCCTAAAAGCAGACTTATCGATTGGCCGCTCTGTCGAAACGCCACTTAGCCGAAAGGCGGCGTCGCCTACAGGCCAAAGGACCGACTGCCGCTCAACAGAAAAGTCCAATAACAAACATGACTTTGCCGGCGGCGGGACTTGTCAGTGATTGGTCCCAGACCCCCACGTCCATCACATCATTGTGAAGGCATGAACATCGTCCCAAACCTCCGCTCCATCTGACCCACAGCCCGCGGAGGTTGGCCGTGGGAGAGTGGGGGCTGTCCCGAGGGATGCACACCTTTGGCCGCTTTCAACTTGGCGCTTGGGTTCAGATTGCCCAGTCACCTATGGCTTGTGTGGAAAAATGAACCCCACGCTCCCATCTCCCCCTTCTCTCTCTCCTCTCTTCTGTCTCTCCCCCTCTCCCCGCACACAGTCATAGTAGTGCAGCGGTAGAGTTGCCTCACTGCATCAGAGACCTGGGTTTAATCCTGACTACGGATGCTGTCTGTATGGAGTTTCTATGCTCTCCCTGTGACCACGTTGGTTTTCTCTGGGTGCTCTGGTTTTCTCTCACATTGCAAAGACGTGTAGGTTTGTACGTTAAATGGCTTGTGTAAATTGTCCCTTGTGTGTAGGATAGAACTAGTGTACAAGTGATCGCTAGTCGGTGTGGACTCTTTCTATGCTGTATCTCTAAAAAAAACTAAACGAAACTAAGCTAAATGGCGCTTGGACTTCCAAGAAACACCCACTTACCTCGGTGTAAAGCTGGACAGGTCACTTACATTTCGTCAACACCTGGCTGGTCACCGCGACAAGATCATGGCAAATAGCAGCCTCATCCGATGCCTGGCAGGAACAAGTTGGGGAGCCAGTCCATCAACTCTTCGTACCTCTGCCTCGGCTCTTGTGTATGCCCCAGCTGAGTTCTGCGCACCCGTGTGGAGTAGGAGTAGACATACTAGCCTGGTAGACACAAGCCTTAACAGCACCTTACAAACCATCACTGGGTGCCTTCAACCTATGCTAGTCGAGCAGCTCCCTATACTTGCAGGCATTCTGCCTGCAGGGATCCGAAGGCAAGCAGCAACTCTGGCACTATCTTGTCGTGCCATGGACCCAGATCACCTCCTCCATCAGGCTATCAGCTGAGAGCAGAGGCCACCCTGACTGAAGTCCCATCACAGGAGTGGAAGGCAACCTCATCTCCATTACACAGCTACATCTCATCACCGGATGAAACTGTCCAGGGTCTGACCTCCCCAGAGGAGCATGGGTGAAACTCAACAGACTTGGTACTGGAGTTGGGCGTTTCAATGCCAGCATGTGGAGATGGGGACTCCACCAGAGCCCAGCCTGTGAATGCGGAGCAGAACAACAGGCAGCCACCCATGTCATCTCTGGGTGCCCGCTCTACCACCCACCAAATGAAGCTCAGGGCCTGGCAGACATTGACGCAGAGACAACAACCTGGCTGCTCAACACCCAGCTTGAAATCTAACTATTCCTTTGGTTTATGTTTCATTCACAAGAAGAAGAAGGTTCTTTACTGAGTTGTTTTGGTATTCCACTAAATACCACAATGCACCTCTGATTCCCTCGACTGCTCCTGTTTGTCCAGTCTGAACACTTGTAGGTATGAAGCCCCATTGTTTAGTTTAGTTTAGTTTAGAGATACAGCGTGGAAACAGGCCATTCGGCCCACCGGGTCCGCACCGACCAGCGATCCCCGCACATTAACCCACTCGGCACAATTATTTAACATTTACCAAGCCAATTAACCTACAAACCTGTACGTCTTTGGAGTGTGGGAGGAAACTGAAGATCTCAGAGAAAACCCACGCAGGTCACGGGGAGAACGTACAAACCCCGTACAGACAGCACTCGTAATCGGGATCGGACCCGGGTTTCCGGCGTTGCATTCGCTGTAAGGCAGCAACTCTACCGCTGCGCCACTGTGACATGTATTTCAAAAAGACATCTGTTGTTGGGGGTTATGTGCTGCTGTGCCAAGATCCCATGATCTCCACTGGCAATCCCCAGCATTGAATTGCTCAAAGACTCTGTGTGGAAAGGCTGCCTCTGAGGGTCAGGATTCAAGAGAGAAAGAAGGGTTTAATTGTCATATGTGCCTGAAATGGAACAATGAGATGGTCTCGACCCAAAATGTCACCATTCCTTTTCTCCAGTGATGCTGCCTGTCCCGCTGAGTTCCTCCAGTATTTTGTGTCTATCTTTGGTTTAAACCAGCATCCGCAGTTCATTCCTACACAATGAAACTCTTACTTCATCTAACGTCTTCATCTAACAATACTCATAGATAGCATAACGAACAAAAAATGCAATAAACTGAAAAAAACCCCAACATAACCCCTGGCCTGGACTGTATGCGGCCCTTGACAAAGTTGGGTGCCTTTTTTAAGGCAGTGCCCCCTAAAGATCCCTTTGATATTGAGGGCTGGTGTTAAGGGGTGAGGCAGAGGGTGCAGCTTCTCAGTGCTGAGCTCAGGAGAGCAGGGGCCATTGCCCAGGCCCGACAGAGCCTGCTCCATCGTGACACAGGCCACTAGATCCTACAGCTCTCTCATCAGCATCCTGTGGATGCAATAGAAGCTGCTGTTTCTCCTTCCCTTTCTCTGTCTGCACAATCATCCCCAGCCCAGAGATTTCTCCATGGCAACACCCTCAACGGGCAGCATCTCAACACACATCACTGTGAGACGATTTATTGTTGGATTAATGTCACGTTCCGGGCACAGCAATGCACTGCAACTCGGAGGGCAAGAGCATACACTTGGCTCTCAGCACGTTGCTCTCTGCTAGTAACTCGTCTTTCCAGATATAATGCTGTAATAACCCAATTTTGCTATTTGCTCTCTTGCTCCAGGGAATGCATCCTGCCCGCCCAGTCATGTACCAGTACATTAGAGAGGGTTGGTGATGGGAGTTCACATCATGATGTACACGTGTATTTGCAAAATTTAAAATGTCAAAATAGATGTTAACACAATTGAAGCACATGAGATTAATGAGTCAGTAGCTATGTGGACACAAAATTGGCAAAGGAACAGAAAGCAAAGATTGTTGTCTTTCCTGATTGGAGTAAAGTGCAGTGATGATCTCCAGGGATTGTTGTGGGAACCTACAGTCCTTTTGATAAACATTTGAGAACTTGGGCATAACTACAAACTTTGAACACAAAACTTGCAGATGTAGTAAATAATGAACATCAGTAATACTTCAGAGGTTAAAATGAAAAGTTACCTAAGAGAAAAACAAACAATGCAATGACATTTACAATGATTAATTTTGGTGGTAAATGAGAGGGCAGCTGTATAAACTAAAAAGTACAATTTTAAACAGGAATAGTTTTGAGAGTGTTATGAAGGAGAAAGCCTAGCAGTAGTGGGTCAATAAAAATGGATACAATTGGAAACCGATTGAAAGAAGAACCAGTGGCAATTTGAAAACATATTTTCTGGAGTAACCTATTAGGTTCTGAAATGCACTGTCTGAGACGAGAGTGTAAGAACATCCACCATTTGTTTAAAAAAAAAACTGTATACATCCATGAATTGGAAACGAATCTGCAAGCTGGAGGAAAAGAACGAAAGAAAGAGATCCAATTGATTAACTCTGCCAATCAGCTGACACTGGGGCAATGAAACATCTGAACGATGGCTTCCTTTTCCGCACCTGCTCCTGGTTATACTTCCAGGGGATGGGATCGAAGTTGTCATCTCACCAATTTCCACAGATGCGCTGTAGAAAGCATTTTATCGGGATGCATCACAGCATGGCTTGGGAATGGGCTCCATGCAAGACTGCAAGAAATTGCACAAAATTTTGGACGCAGCCCAGACCATCACACAAACTAACCTTCCTTCCATTGACTGCATTTACACCTCATGCTGCCTTGGCAAGTCTACCAGCATAATCAAGGATGGGTCTCACCACAGTCACTCCCTCTTCTCCCCTCTCCCAACGGGCAAAAGTGTGAAAACGCTCACTCCAGATTCAGAGACAGTTTTGTCCCAGCTGTTATCAGGCAACTGAACCATCCCACCAACAACTAGAGAGCAGTCCTGAGCTATTATCTACCTCATTGGAGACCCTCGGACTATCTTTGAATGGACTTTATCTTCTACTAAACCTTATTCACCTTATTCACGTTATTCCCTTATCGTGTATCATTGTATCACTGTGCACGGCTCAATTGTAATCATGTATTGTCTTTCCACTGACTGGTTAGCACACAACAAAAACATTTCACTCTACCTGTGACAATAAACTAAACTCAAACTCATTCTAAACTGCACATGATGCGTCCTTGTGAATAGAGGTTACTGGGACAATTCTGAGCAGATAATCAAAGGGGTGGGTGGGACTGTGCTAACTTCAAGGCTAGTATCACTCTCGACACTTGATTGTCCCATTATCCACTCCCTCACACAAAGGTGTACACAGCAGTTCATCACACACACAGTATCTTGCAATATAGTTTCAACGGCAGTCGCAAGGGCTCCGTAGCCAAGGTTTTAAACACTCGGGTTTCACAGAGATCCTTGTTTTTGCTGACTCTTTTTGGAGGAGGAATCCCAAATATTTTACAATACTTTAACAATGTCATAGAACATAGAACCGTAGCCATAGAAATAGGCATCGTCCACACACAATGTCTGTGCCAATTTATCCTGCACATAATCCATATCCATGCTCTTATGATATCTAAATGGCTCTTAAATTCCACTATTGTATCTTTCTTCACTACTACCCCTATCAATGAGTTCCAACCCACCCCTCTCAGTTAAAAACTGCACATCTCCCTTAAATTTGTTCCTCTCACCTCATCTTAAAGCTACATCCTCCCTTGAAATTGTTTCTGACTGTTTACCCTATCTGTCCCTCTCTTAATTTAACTTACTTCTATCAGGTCTTCCGTCAACCTCCGATGTTCCAGAAAAAGCAAACCAAGATTGTCCAAACTTATAGCTAATACTACTCTAATCAAGGCAGTTTTATAGTAATGCTTCTGCGTCCTCTCCAAACCTCTATATCATTCCAACACGGGGCGGTCAGAACTGCACACAATACTACAAATGCGGCCTTATTAAAGTGGTATAAAGCACTCAGAGAGAGTGGGTATATGGAAATGACTGCCATTGGAGGTACAGTAGTTAAGGCAGATACTATAACAGCATTTAATAGACACTTAGGAAGGTACATGGATAGAAAATTAAAGGGATATGGGTCAAACGCAGGCAAATGGGACTAGGTTAGATGAGGCATTTCGGTTGGCATGGCCAAGTTGGGCCCAAGGGCCTGTATGATTCTGTGACTGTAAGACTGCAACATAACCTTCTGACTCTTGCACTCAATGCACTGACTGATGAAGGCAAACATACTTTATATCTTCTTTAGTACTCTTTTTACTTGCGATGTCCCTTTCAGGGGGCTATGGACTTGGACTCCAAGATTCCCCTGTACATTAAAGCTCTATATCAATGTTGTTAAAGATCTTGCATTTAACTGAATACTTTGCCCTTACATTCAACCTCTTAAAGTGCAGCACCTCACTCTTGATCAGATTAAACTCAATCTGCCATTTCACTACCCGTTTCTGTAGGTGATCTAGGTGATCTGTATCACACTACATACTTTGACAGCCTTCCGTATTGTCTGAATCTCCTCCAATTTTGCAGCCGTCTGCAAACTTATTAACCAATCCATCCAACAATTATGGCGTTCATTTATATCACAGAAAAACAAGGTCCACGCTCAGATCCCTGCGAACCTCCACTGGTCACAGACCTGCAGCCAGAATAACACCCTTACATCACAACACCCTGTCTTGTTTGAGTAAGTCATTTCAGAACCCAAACAACCAAGTTACCAAGGATCCCATGCATCTTAATCTACTGGATCAAACCTACTTTATTAAAGCCTTACTAAAATACCATTGACAAAGTCATGCCAACTGTCCCTAATTAACCCATTCTCATCCAAATGAGAGTAAATCCATTTCCTAAGAATCTTCTTTGATGTGTCTACAATTCCCTAGATGACCTCTACTTCCCTTCTTAAACACAAGCACAACATAGGATACTCTCCAGTCCTCCGGGACCTCGTCTGCAGCTAGCGAAGATACAAAGATCTTCATCAATGGCCGTGCAATCTCCCCTCTTGCCTCTCTCAATAACATGAGATAGATCCCATGAGGTCCTGGAGATTGATCCCTTAATGAATCACGAGGAGCCCCACTCGTCTTGATCCCAAATCACCCTAGCATATTGGCATTCTGCACACTACCCTCCATACCCTTCTCCTTGGAAAATACAGATACAAAGTACTCATTTAATACTTTACCTACATTCTCTGACTCCAACCATAAATTTCCTTCTTTAAACTTGAGCTGCCCTACCTTCTCCCTGGTTACTCTCTTTTTTTTAAATGTACGTATAAAAAGCCTTCATATGTTCGTTAATCCTACTTGCCATTTATTAATATTTTATTGCCCTGTTTGGCACTTGTAATTACCCCTTTGAGATTTTCCTGCTTATTTTATAAGGTTCCCTTACCTTGCCATCCTTATCCTTCCTCCTAACTGGAATATGCCAGTCCTGAACTCTGATTAGTTGGCCTTTAAAAAACTCCCACATATCGGACATAGACTTACCGAATAACAACTCCTTCAATTTATTCTCCCCAGCTGCCTAATAATGTTGTAATCTGCTCTAACTCAATTTAGTAACTTCCCCAAAGTCCATACGTATTTATAACTAAGGAGAATCTAAGGTGTCATTCTTAATTGGATCTTTGTCATCATAAAATATCAAGCATAAAGTTAGACATGTCTGAACTGTGCTCACGGTTGAAGTCAAAGTCACCCACAATTAACATCATAGATTCAGGTTTATTGCAGCCTCCAGCAGATAATAGAAGCTACGTGCCACTGTTTGCTGCTCACCCTGTATCAAAGAGGTCATTGATGCCTTCTGATTTCCAATATACATAAACGATTTGGATGAAAATGCAGGTGGTCAGACTAGCAAGTTTGCAAGGCAATACAAACATTTGGTGGAAATTGGTTGGAGAGGGAGAGTGAACGATACAGCAGAGTATGGATCAGTTAAAGGGCTTTCTGATGGTGCGACCTAAAGCAAGACTTAACAAGAGTTTAACATCGTGGGAACCTTCTGCGATAGCAGTACGGCATTTGTGGACCCCTGAGGACCTCCGTGGCACTAACGTCAGGTAGTCGTGATACTTTTTGAGGTCGGGAGAAAATTCAAACATTTTTGAATTTCTCCAAGAGTGACTGGGTGAGCGTTGCAACATTGTTTGAATGCAGTGGCCCGTGCGATATCCGTGCGATATCCGTAATAACTCTTACGAGTACCGTGGGAACTCCTGCGAACAGTAAACCCGGAAGCCTGACAGAGGGGACATAAGGTGAGGTTAAATAAATATATTTTTTACTATCAGATTGATGTCTGCAACTCTTCATTAACACATCACTACAAGAGGAATGTCTCTAATGTTATAATCCCTCTCATGCTGAAACACAAAATAGTTGAAGGGAGGTGAAATAATCACATTTTTATTCTTTTTCATTTTTGAGTGTCCAAGTACCTCACTTGCTGAGCTATTTTACTCCAGCAGTTTGTGTCTCTTTTTGTCTGAAAGCAGTTTCTAACTGGAGGAACTCCGCGGGCCAGGCAGCATCTACGGAGGGAAATTGACAGGCGAGCCTTTCCTCAGGCTGCCTTATCTCTCTACACCCCCCCCCCCCCCCCTCCCCCCAACTGCCACCCACACACACAAATGCTGGAGAAACTCAGCGGGTGCAGCAGCATCTATGGAATGAAGGAAATAGACAACGTTTCGGCCCGAAAAATTGCCTATTTCTTGTGCATGTGTCGGAAGGAACAGCAGATGCTGGTTTAAAGAGAATGAGCAACTCGACAGCAGGCAGCATCTTTTGGGAGAAGGAATGGGTGACATTTCGGGTTGAGACCCTTCTGATATGCTGCTTGTCCCGCTGAGCTACGTTGTGTCTATCTTCGTTTTAATCCAGCATCTGCAGTTCCTTCCTGGCCGAACCCGATTGAAAGATGAGAGGCTGGGCGATAGAAATCATTAATTGAATTAAATAACTAGATACCTGTCTAATGGTATCTACAGGATTGGACAGGCTAGATGGAGGAAGAATGTTCCCGATGTTGGGGGAGTCCAGAACCAGGGTCCCAGTTTTACAGTCTACCGTGGGAACTCTTTAATTACAGCGGGAAACCTTCAGTTTCCCAGGGGATCGGGACGGGACTGGAGTTGGGAGGGAAAGGTGGGGGAGTCGAGGGAGAGGAGGGGGAGACAGATGGGGGTGTCTTCATTTAGTGGCGGTGGGTGTCTGGCACTGAAACAGGCAGGTGAGATTTCACATTCACCTTGTGTGTGCCTCTCTCTCTCTCTCCCTCCCTCCCTCTCACACAGGCCTTATGTCTCTCTCCTCCCCCAACTCCCACCCACACACACACGCGAATGCTGGAGAAACTCCGCGGGTGCAGCAGCATCTATGGAACAATGGAAATAGACAACGTTTCGGCCCCGCTGCACCCGCTGAGTTTCTCCAGCATTCGTTTGTGTGGGTGGGAGTTGGGGGGGGACACTAAATGAAGACACCCCCATCTGTCTCCCCCTCCTCTCCCTCGACTCCCCCACCTTTCGCTCCCAACTCCAGTCCCGTCCCAAGTTCGGTCTGTGAAACGCAACACGCCAGCCCCGACAACCAGCCCGGTGGTCAGTCCTTTGAAGATAGACACCAGTTGCTTGGAGCAACTCAGCTGGACAGGCAGCATCTCTGGAGAGAAGGAACGGGTGGCGTTTCGGGTCGAGAGCCTTCTTCAGACTAAAAGTTACACCTCTCAGTAGATCATAAAATAACACAATCATTACGGTCAATGTGAGACACAGTCTTTATTCATATTTGACAAAATAAAAAGACGACTTCTTGCACATATTGAGAGATGGTGCATCACACCAAACACCATTTGTCTAAAAAAACACAGATTATTCTTCAGCTCATTAAAGAGCTCGGATGAAAAAAACCAATATAGTGTGTGACACAAAGTAACATCATTTGTGCCACGTGATGAACTACACTACAGTCCACGATGTTCATTCACGATTAACGGGAAAGATCGGGAGACGGACAAGTCACTCGCAAAAATGACAGAATTGCAGAGTACCGTGGGAACTCTTTATCTACCTCCCGCTATATCGTGCGGAACTCTTGCTGGACCACGACCACTTCACTCTGGTGACATCTTGCATCAGGTCGCACCGTGAGAACTGGCCTTTAGATGTAGGAAGAGAGCAATGGCAGATGGTTTTAATCTGTACAAGGATGAGATGATGCCTTTTCAAGAGGTCAAATGCAAGAGGAAAATGCACAGTAAATGATAGGAACCGTAACAGTATTGATGCACAGAGGAATTATGTGGTGCAAGGCTATAACTCCTGGAAAGTGGCAACATAAGTAGGAAGGGTGATAAGAAGCAATATGACATGCTTTCCTTCATCTGTCAGGGCATTGAGTTTAAAAGTTGGAGTCATGGTGTAGCCATATAAACATTTGGTGAGACCATATTTGAGTATTATGTGCAGTAATTGTTGCCATGTTATAGGAAGGATGCGGAGGCTTTGGAGAGGATGCAGAAGAGGTTCACCAGGATATTACCTGGATTCGAGAATATTAGTTATACTGAGAGGTAGGACAAAGTGGCACAGTGGCACAGCTGGTAGATCTGCTGCCTCACAGTGTCAGAGATCCGTGTTCAATCTTGAGGTTTAGGTTTTGTCTGTGTGGAGTTTGTACATTCTCCCCGTGATCGTGTGGGTTTTGTCCGGGTGCTCTTGTTTCCTCCCACATCCCAAAGAACATTCTCCCCGTGAGTCGTTGTAGGTTCTGTCAAATAACCCCTAATGTGTAGAGAGTGGGCTAACATTGAACTATTGTGAACAGGTGATTGATGGTTGGCGTGGACTCGGTGGGCCGAGGGCCTGTTTCCATGCTGTATCTCTCACTCACTCTTGACTCTTTTAAATCCTGACCTTCTGCTTCCATTTCCTCCTAATTTGCCCCTCCCAATTATCTCAACTTCATCTGAATGTATTTAAATATTGAAGACAGCAAAATGAAAGGCTCATTTTGAGGGGATTTTAAGGCCTATTCTACAGGAAGCAGCTGGATCAATCATTAGGTGCTCCCAGCACTTCAGTTCAATCACTTTAAGCTTGGACGCCCAACTTCATTCATGCCTGCACCCTTTCTATCAACTGCTGGTACTGTTCCAATCACGTTGTGTGCCCAATTCTCCAACCAGCCTCAATCCCAACCCCAATAATAAACTAAACTTCCTAGTGCCATTGCAGTCTATTTATTTTCCTTTGCTACTATCTTGTCTCATTGGGATGTAATGCCAGAAAACTCAACTTGTCTTAGTCGAACAAAAAACCTTTCTGAAGGAAAGTCATTGAAAGTGTGACGCACTTCATTTTACAATGAAAGGCGTCTTATCCATGTGAGGCACATGCGGAGGATGAAAATTGTACCTCCAGTTCCAGCGCACACCTCCACAAAGAGATGCTCCTTTTACTTTGAGCAACCAAATTTCCACTATTGCCTTGGTGGCTTTCCTTGAAACTGCTGTGGTTTCCTGTCCTCAGGGGCACGATTTACTGCGGCAGGCGGTATAGTCTGTGGTCAGCCGTTCACCACAACTAGGCATCAGCACGTTGAAGAAGCAGGATTGATTTCAGAAACGCAATATTATACCGCCCACATGGTTTCCAAAGTGGTAGGATGCTTCACTCTGAATTTTTTGTGTCTTGAACTGGTGCTGATGCCTTTGATCAAACTAGTTTCTGCAGTGAAAAAGGATACAAAGTGCTGGAGTAGCTCAGCCGGTCAGGCAGCATTGGTGGACAACATGAAGAGGTGATATTTTGGGTTGGGGCCATTCTTCAGTCATGCTGGTTGTGAATAACATTAAACAAATTTATATTTGAATAACATCAAAAAAAAAGGAGAGCTGCTGGAGGAACTCAGCACATTAGGCAACAGTTTTGGAGGAAAATGGGCAATCCATGTTTTGGATTGAGACCCTTCATCTGGGCTGAAAGAGTAAAAGGGAAGGAGATAATATAAGAGGTGGGGGAGAGGGGTCGGGCAAGAGTTAGCATTTTAATTGCAATAATTGCACTCTTCAGCATTTTTTGTGGTAACATATAATTGGGCCAACATTTGCTATTAACATAATTCTGAAGTTAAAGCTGCTGACGTCTATTTATGAATAGTGATAAAGCAACTTCTGGAAAGTTACCAATAGGTGGATGGGTGTTAATGTCTAAAATCAGCTGTCCCATTTAAACCATTCTCACATTAGCTTTGTTGCAACAGAGTCCCTCTCTCTGGTGCTGAATACTGAATGTCTGCTTCTGTACAGCACATGTAAATTAAAGAACACAAGAGGATCAGGAGTACATGGATAGGTGATGATTCGGGTTGGGACCCTTCATCAGTCTAAAGGCCAATTTGCCCCAAAACTTTTACACTGCCGTTCTTCACTTTCTCTTCTGTGTCAGTTCCCCATAACCATCAATTTCTCGATCTTTCAGATATACCTTACTTCAACTTAAATATATCGAATGATTCAGAGCAGATAATTCTAAAGACTCGATGCTGTCTGTGTGACGAGATTTCTGCAAATCTCAGTTTTAATGACCGGCCTCTTATTTTGCAGCCATGCCCCCTTTATCATGACTTACCTATGAGTGAAAACATCCCAAAGTGTCTAACTTCTCAAACCCCCATAGGATCTTACATGTTTAAATAAAGTCATTCCTCATTCCAAGGAATACAACTCATCGAAGAAAAACCCAAAGGTTGACTCAAAATGCTGGAGTAACTCAGCGAGTTAGGCAGCATCTCTCGAGAAAAAGAATAGGTGACGTTTTGGGTCAGAACCCTTTTTCAGACTGTGAAGTTTGGGTCTGAAGAAGGCTTCCGACATGAAATGTTGCCTATTCTTTTTCCCCAGAGACGCTGTATGACCTGCTGAGTTACTCCATTTTGTGTCTATCTTTGGTATAAGCCAGCATCTGCAAAGAAAAACTCTCATTTCAAGGCAAATAACTATTAACAATGTGATGAGTAGATTTTGCCAGTCACTCACTGCGCATGCGAGGTTGATTGGCCACAAGTGTGTAGGCAAGTGGTGGAATCTGGGGAGAGTTGTTGGGAATACGGGGAGAATAAAAATGGAATTTGTTGAAATGGGTAATTGATGGTTGGCTATTGTTGAGAACAGATGCTGTAGTCTACACCGACTGCCACAGTAAATCTTGTAGTCTACACCGACTGCCACAGTAAATCTTGCCCCTGAGGATAGGAGATCACAGGGGATTAAAGAAAAGCTTTAAAAACAGTGGAAACTTGGTTGCTCAAAACAAAAGAAGCATCTCCTCATAGATGAGTGTGCAGGGACTGGAAAGGCAATTCTCAAACTTTGCTGATACCACAAATGGGATTAGTTTAGAGAAACATCTTGGTCGCCACAGATTAATTGGGCCTAACAATGAAGCAATCTATGACTATCAGTGGGTCAAAAAGATTGTTTCTGAACTGTATGATTCGGCTCCCTCGGCACTTCTCCATTGATTCATCTTTCTCCCATTAATAATCCAATCATTCCTTCTCTGTCATGCGTTTCTTGTATCAGATTCCACATTCAGTTTGCCCCCTTTAATTCTCCATCTGCTGTTTCTTTCACAATCCTATAGTTTGACAATTTACAGTGATAATCAGTTGCTGGAATCGACGGAATCACATAGACAAGCATGGGAAAATGAATTGGCTCACCCCATAACGAAAGATATATGGGATGAAAGTTTACAACATATACATCATTGTTCGTTAGATGCCAGACACTCTTTAATACAATTTAAAGTACTACATAGATTACACTACTCCAAAACAAAACTAAACAGAATTTTTCCAAATAACTATCCTATCTGTGATAAATGTCAATGCCTAGAAGCTAACTTAACTCATACCTTTGTAAACTGCATAAAAATTAAAACATTTGGATAAATATTTTTAAAATTATCTCTGAAGTTGTTAACATTCAATTGGATCTTGATCCAAAACTAATAATATTAGGAATATCAGAACAAAGTATAAAACTCACAATAAATCAAATACATTTTCTTGATTATAGTATAATTGGGAAAAAATTAATAATAAAATTTTGGAAAAACCCAACAACCTCCACAATTAAAATGTGGATTACGGAAATGTCTGAGACCTTACACTTGGAAAAAATTAGACTTGTCTTAATTGACAAATCAAAACTACTTGCTAGAATATGGTCTCCATTTATTGATTTTCTAAAAGGGTTCAACATGGAAGCTGAACTGAAACTTGAGTCCAGGACTGGATGAATAACTACACCTTATGATCTATGGACCTATCTCCAAAACCGTGTTATTGGTAATTTCCTTTGTTTTTACCCTTCCCTCTCTATTAGTTTATAGTTTTTTTCCTCTTATTTCTATCTTTCTCTACAGCTTTATCTTTCAAAAAAAATTGTATAAAAAATTGAAGCTTTGCATGTATGTAATTGGTAAACAAATCGTGTTTTGCTATCATATGTATATGGTTCTAATAAAAATATTAAAAATATTTTTTAAAAAAAGAAAGAATTAGACGTACATTTGCTTATGCTATTGGGATATGAAGATATGAAGTAACTTCATCAGAGGTTCTTAAAAATATTTAGGTTTAGGTTTAGGTATAGCTTTATTATTGTTATGTGCACTGGGGCACAGTGAAAAGTTTTGTCTTGCATCCTATACAACTGTGCAGATCTACCCCACATAAATACTATAAAGACCAACTCAATTACAATTGATAGAGCAAAGGGGAAGATTCAAGAGAGTTTATTGACATGTATCCCAGATAGGACAATGAAATTCTTGCTTTGCTTCAGCACACCAGAATATAGTAGGCATAAATAAATACAGAACAGATCAGTGTGACCATATACCATTGAATATATACACACACATAAATAAGCAGATACAGTGCAATGGGCTATTAATGTTCAGGGTTTTGTTTCAGTTGAGTTTAATAGCCTGATGACTGTGGGGAAGCAGCTATTCCTGAACCTGGATGTTGCAGATTTCAGGCTCCTGTACCTTCTACCTGAAGGCAGTGGGGAGATGGTCAGGATGGTGTGGATCCTTGATGATGCTGGCCGCCTTTTTGAGGCAGCATCTGCGATAGATCCCCTCGATGGTAGGGAGGTCAGAGCCGATGATGGACTGGGCAGTGTTTACAACTGTTTGCAGTCTTTTCGCTCCTGGGCGCTTAAGTTGCCGAACCAAGCCACAATGCAACCGTCAGCATGCTCTCTACTGTGCACCTGTAGAAGTTCGAGAGAGTCCTCCTTAACATACCGACTCTCCATAATCTTCTCAGGAAGTAGAGGCGCTGATGTGCTTTCTTTATAATTGCATCAGTGTTTTTGGACCAGAAGAGATCTTCAGAGATATGCACGCCCATGAATTTCAAGTGCTTGACCCTCTCCACCATCGACCCGTTGATATAAACGGGACCATGGGTCCCCATCCTACCCCTTCCAAAGTCCACAATCAGTTCCTTGGTTTTGCTGGTGTTGAGAGCCAGGTTGTTGTGCTGGCACCATTTGGTCAAACGGTCGATCTCACTTCTATACTCTGACTCATCTCCATCTGTGATACATCCCACAACAGTGGTGTTGTCAGCGAACTTGATGATGGAGTTCACACTATGACCGGCTACGTAGTCATGAGTATAGAGTGAGTACAGCAGGGAGCTGAGCTCGCAGCCTTGAGGTGCTCCCGTGCTGATTATTATCGAGGCTGACACATTTCCACCAATATGGACAGACTGTGGTCTGTGAATGGGGAAGTCGAGGATCCAATTGCAGAGGGATGCGCAGAGACCCAGTTCTGAGAGTTTGGTAACCAACTTGGAGGGGATGATTGTGTTAAATGCCGAGCTGTAGTCAATGAATAACAGCCTGACATACGAGTTTTTGTTGTCCAAATGGTTCAGAGTGGAGTGACATAAGATACAGAATGCAGAATTTAGTTCTCAGAATTGTGGCGCATCATTTCCATAGACGTCTGGAGTTCACGTTAAAAAATGCCACAGAAGTTCTAACATTCATCATCTGGCATAGCTACTGTGACAAAGAAATTGACATTGGATTTGTGCCTGGATTCACAGCCATTTTTCAAAGGGAAGCTGGACACATTCCCTAGTGAGGAGGCTTTTTCAAATTTTAGAAGGTGAAACTGGCTCAAGCAGGAAAGGGTGCAGAGAACACAAGGATTTTGCCAGGACTCAAGGGCCTGAGCTATAGTGCGAGGTTGAGCAGGCTAGGGCTTTATTCCTTGGAGCGCGGGAAGATGAGGAGGGATCTTATAAAGGTGTACAAAGTCATGAGAGGAATAGATCGGGTATGTGTACAGTGTATTTTGCCCTGAGTAGGGGAATCGAGAACCAGAGGACATAGGTTTAAGGTGAGGGGGGAAAGATTTAATAGGAATCTGAGGGGTAACTTTTTTACACAAAAGGTGGTGGGTGTATGGAACAAGCTGCTGGAGGAAGTAGTTGACATGACATAAGGAATAGGAGTAGAATTAGGCCATTCGGCCCATCAAGTCAACTCTGCCATTCAATCATGGCTGATCTATCTCTCCCTCCTAACCCCATTCTCCTACCTTCTCCCCATAACCTCTGACACCTGTACTAATCAAGTTGAGGCAGGTACTATCATAACATTTAAGAGACATCTGTACATGGATAGGATAGGTTTAGAGTGTTATGGACTTAGTGCAGATATGTGGGGCTATTGTAGATGGGGCATGTTGGTCAGCATGGACAAGTTGGGCTGAAGTGCCTGTTTCCATGCTGTAAGGCGCTATGACTATGACACTATGAACTGTGTGGCATTTTCATGAGGTGATGATTTATCCTGGTTTTATGGCCTAATTAAGTTTCATTTGCTAGTTAATGGTACTCTGTGTGAAGCAGATTATTCATATCCTTTTTGAATAATTGCATTGATGTATGTTATGCCTTTTAAAAAGAAACATATAAGAACGATGTGGAATTCAACCAGATAAATGAGAATGGAATCGGGACTCTTGTTAAAGGACTATCACAGGGAGTTGAATGGCTTTCTACGCTATTATTTTGATGGAAAAACATGCTGTAAGAACTCTGCAGGCACTTCCTGACCTGAAGCCAGTTGCTCAACCTTAAGAGGTTTTCCTTATCTGCGCGTTCATTCTGTTGAAATGCTATCCATATAAAGGTTAATGGGTTTCAGTGGGTTGCTGACAGTGAATGCTGCAATGTAGTAGCACTGGATTCAGCACTATCATAAATATTAATATCAATGTAAGGTCCGTGTTGTCCAACTGAAGGTACAATGTACCAGCACACATGGTTCTACTGAAACATAGTCATAGATTAATACAGTGTGAAAACAAGCCCTTTGATACAACTCGCCCACACAGGCCACCAATGTCCCAGCTACCCTAGTCCCACTTGCCTGCGCTTGGTCCATAACCCTCCAAACTTGTCCTTTCCATGTACCTGTCCAACATTTTCTTAAATTATGGGATAGTCCCAGCCTTAACTACCTCCTCTGGCAGCTTGTTCCATACACCCACCACCCTCTGTGTGAAAAAGTTACCTCTTAGATTCCCATTACATATTTTCCCCTTCACTTTGAACTTATGTCCTCTGGTCCTCAATCCCCCTACTCTGGGTAAAAGATTCTGTGCATCTACCTGGTCTATTCCTCTCATGATTTTGTACACATCTATAAGATTTCCCCTCATCCTCCTACGCTCCATGGAATAGAGTCCCAGCCTACTCAACCTCTCCATATAGCTCACACCCTCTAGTTCTGGCAACAAGCTCGTCAATCTTTTCAGAACCCTTTCAAGCTTGACAATATCCTTCTTATAACATGGAGTCCAGAACTGAACACAATATTCTACATGCGGTCTCACCAATGTACTATACAACGGTATCATGACCTCTATACTAAACACTCTGACTGAACATGCATTGAATGTCAGGATATATAAAGTAAATACATCCTTCTAGCACAATCTTTTCACGTAATTGCAATAGAGATTACAGGGGCTCTCTTGTGAGAGGATGATTTAAAAAAGACAAACAAATTGAATATTATTGTCTGCTGCATCAGAAGCAGTGTGGACCATTCATTCCCATGAGACTGTCCCACCATTCAGTTAGATCACATCTTTTAGTATCCCCTTTCCTATGATGCCTTTTGCCAACAAAAATCTATCTTAGTTTGAAATTTAAATTGATTCAGTAGGACCTTCAGTTTCGTTAGGGCACAGAGTTCTTGATTTCAATTACCTCCTTTGTAAATTCTGCAAAGAGCATCCATTGAGTAAATAGTACTGTCAATGTACATTTGATCAAATGCTCTCTCTCTCCATCTCTGTCTCTGTCTCTCTGTCTCTGTCCCTCTTTGTCTCTGTGTCTGTCTCACTCTATCCGTCTCTCTCTGCCCCTCTGTCAATATATCCCTCTTGCTATCTTTCTGTCAGTCTGTCTCCCTCTCTCTCCCACTTTCGCCCTCAGTCTTCCTCACTTTCCCTCTGAGAAGTCAAGTTATATTCATATTATTTTCACGTTAAACTTTTGGCCCAATCGATGGATCCCCAATATATTAGCATCGTTTCACCGGCAGCTGGTGAGTTGCTGCGACTTTTTAAACGTGGAGAATAATGAGGTTGCAAATTTCTTGGAGAACTCTGCTGCCCTTAACAAACTACAAGCCTTGTTTAGCTGCCACCTTCATGCTTACCCTATTGCACCAGCACAAGGTTCACGAACACCACAATTTTGAATCTTTATCCTTGTACATACGTACCTCGGTGACTGCCAATCACCACCCCCCCCCGGACACTTATTATTTTTTTATTCAAATCGTTTGCTATGTCGCTCTTCAAGGGAGATGCTAAATGCATTTCGTTGTCTCTGTACTGTACACTGACAATGACAATTACATTGAATCTGAATCTGAATCTGAATCTGTTCTGATGTCTCTCCACAGCCTTGTTTCCTCACCATCTCTACAAAATCTTGCAGTCCTATTAGCCTTCGTGTTAATCCTCAAAATCAGGCCCATGCATCCAATAGTAATGGCCATGGATAAATCACTAAGTGCTGGAGGAACTCAAGAGGGCTTGCATACAAAAACAGGGATGTAATGTTGTGGTTCTATAATGCGCAGGCTTGGGCTGCATTTGAAATATTGTGAGCAATTTTGGGCACCATACCTGCTGGCTCTGGAGAGTGTCCAGAGGAGGTTTACAAGAATGGTCCCAGGAATGAGTAGGTTAACCAACAATGAGCGTTTTTCGGCCTGTACGCACTGGAGTTTAGAAGAATGAGGAGGGGACCTCATTGAAACATACAGATTAGTGAAAGGCTTGGATAGAGTGGATGTGGAGATGTTTCCACTAGTGGGAGAGTCTAGGTCATAGCCTCAAAATTAAAGGATGTTCTTTTAGGAAGATGAGGAGAAATTTATTTAGTCGGAGGGTGGTGAATCTGTGCAATTCTTTGCCACAGACGGCTGTGGAAGCCAAGTCAGTGGATATTTTTAAGGCAGCGATAGATAGATTCTTGATTAGTACGAGTGTCAGAGGTTATGGGGAGAAAGCAGGAGAATGGGGCTAGGAGGGAGAGATAAATCAGCCATGATTGAATGATGGAGTAGACTTGATGGGCCAAATGGCCTAATTCTACTCCTATTCCTTATGACCTTTGACCTTATAACTCAGCGGGTAAGGTCGTATCTAGGGATGGGAATGACAGACAACAGTTCAGCTCAGGACCCTTCTTTGGAGTCTTCCTCTGAAGTATCACCTGACTATTCCCTCTGGTGTTGCCTAACCTGCTGAATTTCTCCCGAATTTTGCAATTTGCTCATGATTCCACCAAATGCTGTCTCTTGTTTCTTCATATTATTGACCATGTTTTTCAACTGCGTTAGTCATCTCTGAAATTCTGGGCCTTAAATTCTCTCACTCTATAATTCTCTCTCCCCTTTAAGATGCTCCTTAAAATCTGCTACTTTTGACTAAGCCTTTAGTCATCCATCCTTCTCATTCTAGGATTTAATGACAATTTTTGATTAGAAAATACTCTTGATAAGTTCTTTGGACATTTCATTACATAAGCGGCATTGAATAAATATGGGTTGCTGCTGCGCCATTGATTAATCAGCATCGTACACTGACATGATGGGTCACATGTTTGAAGCTTCTGTGGTTGTTTTACCTCAGTTTATATCCATCTGTATCAATGCCATCATTCTGCTGCATTTCCCAAGTACAGGAATTGCAAGATAATCACCACATTGTTTTTATCTTTCTCTTCCACCCCTAAAATACCTTTCAAATAGCTTCCATAATTGTCACTTTGATTAGCCTTCCTCCCCATTATCAGCCCCTCAAACAGATCTATCATGTTAAGGATGTATCCCTGGTCTATCAATCCAGCTCATTGTAGTCCTTGCACTTTAATTTTATCGGCACTATCTCTGCAGCTGTGTCACTCTATTCTGCATTCTCTTTCCTTTCTCGTTTTGCACTACCTGTTATACTGGTATATGCTAGGATTTGCTGGACAGCAGACAAACAACAATTTTTCACAGTATCTCAGTACATGAAATGACAATAAACTAATACCAGCGACTGCATAGCTATGTGCTTCTGGCACATGTCAGTGAGAGGATCCGGCAGTGATTTTTGTCAACACATTACCATTGTTGCCAGACTGCTGACTTTGGCTAAGAAAGAAATAAGACAATGTTGTTTCCAAGGCGTAACTACAAAGGAAGCTCACAGTTTACTAAATGTGTGTGTTTGAGTGTACCCCTCCTCTGCATCACAAGCCCCCTGTATGTATAAGCTTGATCATATTATCCATTCCTCAGGAAACCTCAGGTAGACACAAAATGCTGGAGTAACTCAGCGGGTGAGGCAGCATCTCTGGAGAGAACGAATGGGTGACGTTTAAAGTCGTGACTTGAAAGGGGGCGGGACAACGGTAGAATGTTGGTCAAGACAGTAGGACTATTGGGTGAACTGGGAAGGGGAAGGGGATGGAGAGAGAAAGCAAGGGCTATCTGAAGTTGTTCGGTGCTGCTCCAAAGTGAGCGGAAGGCTATACGTTCGGGGGGGGGGGGGGGGGGGGGGGGGGGGGGGGGGGGGGGAGGTTAGAGTGAGTAAGGGGATTGGGAAATTTGAGGCGATTGATGTCCTGCTGATTTTTTCCCTCAGGAAACCTCTTCAGCATAAGGAGTAGACCATTCAGACTCGAAGGGCCGAATGGCTTACTCCTGCACCTATTTCCTATTTTCTATCACCATGAGCTGTCATACAACTGAAGTTTGTTGACGTTTGAAAGATTTTGCCGTTCAGGGAGAGAAGTTTTATTGACATCTCTTAAATTTGAATGCAAGGCAAAGAGAATGAAGATAGCTGTATTCGAATCTGTATCCTTATTAGATCAATGAAGACATTCTTTCAGAAGCTCAGATGATTCATTCATTGCTAATGTTCAATTGCAAGAATTTTCAAATCATCCTTTGTGACATGGTTTCACATGACGCTATTCTTTCTCTCCTTATTCTCCCTCTCACAGCAACTTGTCCAACTCCATGTGCTCTTTGCTCAACCCATCAGCTGTGCTGTGTTCCAAGGGATCTGGGACCTGGTTTGTGCAGAAGCCTTGAAGTCAGGACAATGCCCGTGAGTATTTCCAAAACCTATGGGTCTTTGCAACTTGAAACAATTATAAAAAGCACCAAGTGCATGTAAATTGATAAAAAAGAGACAAAATAAAAGCAACCGGTAATTAACCCATTGCCAGTTTAGTTTAGTTCAGAGATACAGCGCGGAAACAGGCCCTTCGTCCCACTAGGTCCGCGCGACCAGCGATCCCTGCACAACAACACTATCCTACACACACACTAGGGACAATTCTTACATTTACCAAGCCAATTAACCTACAAACCTGTGCGTCTTTAGAGTGTGGGAGGAAACCGAAGATCTCGGAGAAAACCCACACAGTCATGGGGAGAACGTACAAACTCGGTACAGACAGCACCCGTAGTCGGGATCGAACCCTGGCGCTGCAAACGCTGAAAGGCAGCAACTCTACCGTTGTGCCACTGTGCCGCCCATAAATGATCTCTTGATGATCTGTTTATGCAGTGTTGCTGCCTGCTAGGCTAAATGAAAATCACTGAACTTCTCCAGTTTTCCCTTACATTTAATGACAAGGAACTGCAGTTGCAGGTTTACACTGATGGTTTATATTACTGCAATCAGTCTGGAAGTGGGGTTCCAATCCAAAATATTGCCTATCCATGTTCTCCACAGATGCTGCCTGACCTGCTGAGATATTCCAGCATTTTGTGTATTTCGTTAGAGTTCATCTCTGTTACTTGTTGGTCTAATCTACAATACCCCTTTACTATTGTTCTTCTAAATTTCTTATCGTAAGAACTCAACACAAAACTTAAATTGCGATTTATATAAAGCCTTTGAGAATTTTTAATTTGAATTCAGTTTCTTTATATATAAAACAAAGGATTCTTTTCATACTCTAAAGAACTGAAAATGTTACCAGGGGACTCAACTTCCAGATTAAAACCTGGCTTGGCTCTGCCAGGGCCCAGAAAAGTACATTAAAACTTATCCTCCAGATTTTAACATCATTAAGCAAAATCTTGATTAATTACAGTACTGATTGAGAAAGCAACTAAAGAGGAATGGGGACAAATATGAACCTGCTGTTTTGGGTAATGAGTTTTGTAATGTGCAAAATACATGAATCATCGAGCCAGCTGTATAAGGCAGTTTCAAAAGTAGAAAATCGGATTAACAATATTGAAATAGAAACAATTGCAGCAATTTAAGCCATCAGTTTTATTTTGCAATGAGCTTGGTCCCTACTGGAAAAATTATTTCTGGCAGATGTCCGCAGTTGCTAAACTCCTGCAAGATAACATGAAGTTCAAACAACAATATTTAGGCAAGAGTGCTGCAGTACTCATACCATTTGCAGCTAATCTTCAATTAATCATACTGGATGATTTTGAAACCAGCTCTCTGCCTTTGAAGTCAGAACTGTGGGGTTATTTCAACGTAAAAAGTTCAAAGGTTGAGGCTATTGTTTCTTTGTGTGAATGCAGCATTGGAAGTGCAAACTTTTCCACAAATATTTTCAGCAATGTTTTTTCTTTAATTAAATCAGAAGCAAAAGTAAACAAATGCTGAAAAGCAGAAATGAAACAGAAAATGCAGGAAATGCTCAGCAGGTCAAGCAACATCTGGGACTGAGAAACAGAGTTAACACTTAAGGTTGTTGACCTTTCAGATTATTTTCCATGTTTATTTATATCTTTATTTAGAGGTTACCCAAAAGATAATGTGCCATTACATTCTGGTAAACATACTGTATTAAAAGTAGATCAAGACGGCATGGGACTGTATATTTGGTATCACTGACTTCACAGTGTCTGCTGCAGTGACAGTAATCTTTGAAATTACTGTCTTATCCTAGGTCACATCATATGCACTGGTAAGGCAAAGCCACACACCAAGTTTATTAAAATCCCTGGGTCCAAAATGTATTCTTGTTCTCATAGAACACTACAGTACAAAAACAGGCCCTTCAGCCCACAATGTCTGTGCCAATCATGATGCCAAGACCATCTCTTATCAACGTGCGCACAATACACATTCTTCCATTCCTGCATATCCATATGTCTATCTAAAAGCCTCTTAACTGCAACTATCATATCTCTACCACCAGCTGCAAACAGATCTTGAGTAGTAATGCTTGATCCCAAGTATTGAAGGCAGTAAAGGTGAAAATCTAGAGGATACTAGACCAAGTGCAGACCCGTTGGGTCTGTTTCCCCAACGGTGTTTGCGGGGGGGGGGGGGGGGGGGGGGGGGGGGGGGGGGGGGGGGGGGGCTGCTGCATCAAACTCACATTAACCACCCCCCCAAACACACAGGTGGGGGGGGGGGGGTGAGAAGAGGGAGGGGGAGGGGAGAGGAGGAGGAGGAAACGGGACAGATTTGGGAGGGAAAGGAGAGCGGGGTAGGGGGTGGGAGAGGGGGAAGGGGAGAGAGATGTGGGGGGGGGGGATGGGGAGGAGGTAGGGGGAGGAGGGAGGAGGGAGGGGGAGAGGGGTGGGGGGAGAGAGAGAGGGGAAAGAGTGGGGAGGGAGGAGGGAGGGGGTAGGGGGGTGGGGGAAGAGGGACAGAGGGGTAGGAGGAAGGGGGCGGGTGGAGAGAGGGAAGGGGGTGGCGTAGAGAGGGAAGGATTTGATTAAAAACGTGTACTTAAACATGACGAAATGTAATGAGGAGTGGATACTTAGAAACAAAAGTGAAATCTCTACCGAAATGGAAAAGATGTCGGCGATTCTGCGTCTGGTTTCGGAGTTGCAGTGAATCAAAGGAAGAAAGGCGGCTGGCAGCCGTCCATGTAAATAGATCCATTCCGATTGGACATCTGCGAGTATTGGGCATTGTGACATTACACGATGGAACGAATCAAAAGGCAGAAAGGCAGCCGGCCGTCAGGCACACAGTTTTATATATTAATAGATAGATAGATAGATAGATAGATAGATAGATAGATAGATAGATAGATAGATAGATAGATAGATAGATAGATAGATAGATAGATAGATTCCAAAGCAATGGCTGGTATTCAGCACATATTTTAACATTAAAGGAAAAATATGAAACCAATATTTAATCAATAATCCATTGATATGTGATAAAACTGATTTACCAAAGTGAATATTTCTTCCTCTGATTCTCAGAATATTAAAAAGAGTAAGTTATTTACATTTCACTTCTGCGTTTAAACATGTTTTCATCTTCTTACAATTCACTGAATATGATTTAGCACATGCTAAACCAGGTTGTGCAAAAGAAAAATACTGTAGTTGGAGGAAATCTGAAGTAATAATAGTTTATGCCAGAAATACACAGAAGGTCAAGTAGTATCTGTGAAGAGAGTGACAGATTTAACAGTTTAAGATGCATTTAGTTCATACATTGGTCAATGACAATATTCCACTCGTATAGTGTCAAAATCTAACGATGATCAGTTGCTTATTATTTTTAATAGGAAATTATTCAAGGGAATGCTGGGACTAATATTCATCTTCAGTAGTACGGCTAACAAGATGGTAACAATCTGTCAGCTCTTTTACAAAGCCTGAACAACACAGCTCGTACCAGCTCACTTGAGGTGAAAATATGAATTGAGAAAAGATACTTTTATTTTCTTTCCTTATTCTCTAGCTTCTATTTCAAAATGGACTTGAAGAATTACCCAATACGAACGACTGGTTGATGTGCGACTTTCTCCATCATTCACACTCATTCCCGTTCTCAGGTTGGCCTCAATCTTGATGTCCAGACTGTCTTCTTGAAACAAGTGGGGTCATGTTATTGAAAGTGCCTTGGGGATGGACAATATAGGTATAGATATGTAGGACGGAACAGCAGATGCTGGTTTAAACCAAAGATAGGCACAAAAAGCTGGAGTAACTCAGCGGGACAGGTAACATTTCGACGGAGAAGGAATGTGTGACATTTCGGGTCGAGACCCTTCTTCAATTCAATTCAATTCAATTCAATTCAATTCAAAGCACTTTATTCGTCCCCGAGGGGCAATTTAAAAAGGCGCATTACAGTAGCTTTTTAAAAAGGGACACAATCAACAAACATAAGCAGCACGCATACTGCACAATCAACCAGCACACGCATTTCACAGACACACTGCACAATCACACATCAACATTCAACACATAGCAATAGTTTTAAAATTCAGAATCCGGACCTGAAACCTCATCCATTCCTTCTCTCCACAGATGCTGCCTGTCCCGCTGAGTTACTCCAGCTTTTTGTGTTTAATATAGTTATAGATGTTCAATACACAATTTTCACTGTACTCATTGCTCTTGACAACCCCTGTTCCTTTCATAATCCACAGGTGATTGTAGCTGGGAAGCCACCAATCCCGATAGCGGTTAAAAGAATCAGCAGCAGCTCCAGGCAGAAATTGTAGAATATTTTGGGACATGTTTTATATTGCAAAAGGGGTAATTTTTTACTTAGATAATTTTTAAAGTAGCCTCTGGTTGAAATAAAATGAGCTTAACTCTTATGGGGCTTCCGGCATCATATATTTTCATCAGAGAGTTTCTTCAGAGGCGGGCAACAGCAGGAAGGAGCAAAGAGTGCAGCAGCTGTGGTGAGAACAAATAGACAAGTGCAATGCACAGAGGAATCCTGCCCCCTTAACGGAGATCAGAGGCCCAGGAAAACATCCCTGTGGCTCTCTGTGCAGTGGAGTGTAAATATGATTTGTTTCTGCAGTGAGGTTGCAATGGAGTAGGATCAGCAATCCCTACAGAACAAATTGCTGTCAAGTTCAATGCACCCTGAAGTTCATTGTCTCCGGCACCTTCCCCACAGCCTCAGGGGATATTTACACTGTCAGTCAGCATCGCATGCTCCCACTGAGTGCTGATTCATGTTTACTTTCTCGAGCAAACATTTGCAGTGTCCTCCCTGTGGATAAGAGTAAGCAATAGTGTGGACCTCTGGGATCTCTTTAGGTTGCGGGCTTCACCCAGCTGCCTTCCAGGCTCCTTCTTTTAATTCATTTGAGCTTGCTTCATGAAACACTAGAGTCTGTGCTCCACTTACAGGCAACTGTGTGTACGCTGGCTGCACATTGGAGCTTATCCAGACTCAACCATGATATGGGGCCTGATTTCCAATGTTACTGGTTCTAGTGTTTCTCATATAGCTGCCAGCAGTACATTGGCGCAGTGGTACTGTTGCTGCCTTACAACCTCAGAGTGCCGTTGAGTATGACTATGGGCGTGCTGTCTGCGTGGAGTTTGTATGTTCTCCCTGTGACTGTGTGAGTTTTCTCTGAATGCTCTGGTTTCCTCCCACATTCCAAAGACATACTGGTTTGTAGGTTAGTGTACTTTGAGGACGATCATTCTTGTTATTGAGGGAGTGCAGCGTAGGTTTACAAGGTTAGTTCCCGGAATTGCGGACTGTGATATGCTGAGAGAATGGAGCAGCTGGGCTTGTACACTCCGGGGTTTACAAGGATGAGAGGGATCTTATTGAAACATATAAGATTGTCGATGTTGGAGGAGTCCAGAACCAGGGGCCACAGTTTACGAATAAGGAGTAAGACATTTAGAACGGAGACGAGGAAACACTTTTTCTCACAGAGAGTTGTGAGTCTGTGAAATTCTCTGCCTCAGAGGGCGGTGGAGGTAGGTTCTCTGGATGCTTTCACGAGAGAACGGGATAGGGCTCATAAAGATAGTGGAGTCAGGGGATATGGGGAGAAGGCAGGAGCGGGGTACTGATTGGGGATGATCAGCCATGATCACATTGAATGGCGGTGCTGGCTCGAAGGGCCGAATGGCCTACTCCTGCACCTATTGTCTATTGTCTATTGTCTATTGTCTCTCACATCCATCCACCATTCCTCGATCTATTGGCCCAGTTGATCCCATTTTAATCTTAGATCATTCCTTCTGTGCACACTGTACCGCCAATTTTAGTGTCATCTGAAAATTTACGAACCATACCATCCGAGTTCACATCTAAATAGTTAGTATAATTAATTGTAGACTCAATACCAATTCCTAGGTCACACTAAACATTACGGTTCTTTCCCTTCTACTTTCAGTCTGAAGAAGGGTCCCAACCTGAAATGTCATCCATCCTTTTTCTTCAGAGATGCTGCCTGGCCCACTGAGTTACTCCAGCACTTGGTGTCAATCTTCTTGTTCAAAACTCAATCAAGTTTGTGAGGTAGGATTTGCTATGCACAAAGCCATACTGACTACCCTAATCAGTCCTTGCCTTCCTCAATGCAAATAGAGTCTATCTCTCAGTTTATCCACCACCGAAGCTGGGCTCACCAACTTCTTGCAACCTTCCTGAAATAGAGGCACAACATTAGCTACCTTCCAGTCTTCCAGCACATCACCCGTGACTAATGATGATTCATATATCTCAGCCATAGTTCTTCTCTCCAGCTTCCCACATCATCCTTGGATATATCTGATCAGGTCCTCAGGATTTATCTACCTTTATGTATGTTAAGACCTCTGGCATCTCTTCTGTAATGTGAAGTCGCTTCAAAACATCACTATTAATCTCCCCCTGAGTTCTTTAACATCCCTGTTTTTCTCCACGGTAAATACAGACAAGAAATACCGAACATAGACACACAATGCTGGATTAACTCAACGGGACAGGCAGCATTTCTGGAGAGAAAGAATGGGTGATGTTTTGGGTCGATACCGTTCTTTAGTCTTCAGTTACTCCAGCATTTGTTTCTATCCATATAGGATCCTATTAACTTACTAGTTACCCTTGTGCACCTGATATACTTCTAGAATCTCTTTGGATTCCGTTAACTGCTAAACCTATCTCGTGTCACTTTTGTGCCCTCCTGATTTCTCTCTAAGCCCAAGGTATACTCCTACACACAGATATTTACTTGATCCCAACTACCTACACCTCTCCTACAGAGTCATGGCATGGAAATAAGCAGCTTGTAAAGAACCAAACCCATGCATTGAGTCATCTTTACAGACCTTGGCAATGAGGTCCCTGGTCTTCTGAAGCTGCAGTTGTAGCTACCACAGATGTTACATATTGAAATGCAGTTGTCCATCTCGTAGCTCTTTGCTGAGGTCCAGGCAGCATTGTGCCCTATATATCATGTAAGACAGGCATCCTGCTGAAAGTCTGTCTCAGTTGAAGTCTACTCTCTCTCTCTCTCTCTCTCTCTCTCTCTCTCTCTCTCTCTCTCTCTCTCTCTCTCTCTCTCTCTCTCTCTCTCTCTCTCTCTCTCTCTCTCTCTCTCTCTCTCTCTCTCTCTCTCTCTCTCTCTCTCTCTCTCTCTCTCTCTCTCTCTCTCTCTCTCTCTCTCTCTCTCTCTCTCTCTCTCTCTCTCTCTCTCTCTCTCTCTCTCTCTCTCTCTCTCTCTCTCTCTCTCTCTCTCTCTCTCTCTCTCTCTCTCTCTCTCTCTCTCTCTCTCTCTCTCTCTCTCTCTCTCTCTCTCTCTCTCTCTCTCTCCTCTCTCTCCTCTCTCCCCTCCGCTCTTCTCACTCACCCCTCTCTCTCTCTCCCCCCCCTCTCTCACACCCCTCTCTCCCTCCCTCTTGCCCCTCCTCCCCCCCCCCCCCCCCCCCTTCCAACTTCCCACTAGTTTTCCTGCTGTGCCTCTACTTATTCACCCTTGCTGTGTTCTAAAAAGAAGCTATGCTAATGTGGCTATAACTGGGAGCAAGTGACTTGTGCAGAGGCTTAGAAGTCAGCAGGATACCACAGTCTGTTGACATATGCACTTGAAACAACCATGGAAAGTGCCAGATTCTTGCACCGCCTTGTCAATAGTCAAAGGAAATCAACCTGAATTGAACTGTAAACTGTTTTTGATCTCTTTAAATGGCCTTAGTTGCAGAACTCTTCTTCTGACTCTGCATTCAGCTGCAAGAAGGGGTTTGTTCATAAAGCAGTGTTGGTGGCGAACCTGCCCTGCATTGTCTTTTGAAGTTATGGTTTGCCTGCTCTGCGCACTTCTGATGGGGATTCACTGCACTGCTGTGGTGTAAACACTCACAACTTTGTCACCAGGTGCAAGTTGGACAATAAATATGCGTGCCTGCAGAATGCACAAGGGACCTGAGCCCCCAATAATCATCAAAAGATTATGTATGTGTTTACTTGTTCTCCCCATAATTCGCAGGCAGTGTGCATAGGCTTTCAAAAGCCTGAAAGTTCCCCACACATTCCCCACCCAACGTGTTGTCATACTGGTCACACCATCCCCAATATTTAAGAGCCCTTTGAATGCTCAATAACTCAATAACCCTGAATCTTATGATAGTTCCGTTTCCACCGTTCCAACTGCATTTAGTATGAAATTCAAGAACAATTTCTCCTCCTGTTACTGCACGCCCTGTCCTGAAATTTAGTCTTAGCACCTGTTGTCGCCTCCTTTTTGTTAGCATATTTTCACAGCCATATTATTCCACGTTCCTTTTTTGAGTCACTTTTGCAACACTTTTTTTGTATTTAGCTTGAGGTGACATTATCATACAAACCAATTTTTCCCCATTTTCTGGCAATGTTTAGAAACTTTGTATCCACTTCTAATATTCGCCTTACAATAAGGCCTTTTAAAGTTCTTTTAGCATGTTAGGCATGATAAAATTAAAGGACAGTGAAGAAGAAAATATTTATCTGTCAAAATAAAATAAAAAGGAACTGAAGATGCTGGTTTATACCAAAAATAGACACAAAATGCTGGAGTAACTCAGCGGGTTGGGACCCTTCAAGGTTACCCAGGAAACGTAACCCTGAACGGTACCGACCCAAGATATCACCCGTCCGTTTTCTCCAGAGATGCTTTCTGACCAGTTGAGTTACTCCATCATTTTGTGTCTATTTTTATTTGTCACAAGGTAGTTTTGGAAATATAAACAACTACTTTGTGTTTGTGACATTCACATAAGTTAACTAGCAATTTCGGGAAACTTCGAAGGAAATAACTGTATTTCATTGCCACTATTTTGTTGGTTTACTTGGCTATTTCTGAGTCTATTCAGAATGAACTCTCAGAACAACTATTAAAAAAAATCAAGAAGAGTGGCAGCTTTTGATCTCGTAAAATTGATTTGAAATTGTTTTCGGTTTCACTCTGATACTGATCCATGGAATATCTCAGGATCCCAGAGGACAGCAAAGTCTTATTTACTTGTGGGATTCAGAGTAGTTCTTCCTCCTGCGGTCTTGGATCAAACAGCATCCAATCTGAATGAAGCATTGTAACTGCTCAAATATAAACTCGACATCCAAGGGGCATTTTTACAAATTTGCACAGTCAGCATGGAGCTTTGCTCAGCAGGAAGGTGAATTCATAATAGCTAACCCTTAGAAGTCCATTTTATACAAAAATAAGTAGTCTGTTTGCCTATTTAATTCTATGCCATGCAACATTAATTACTAAGCTGCTTACAAGCCTTCAATGAGCTTTACGAGAAAGAGCGAAAGAAAGTGAGGGTATAACACCCTTCCAGACCATTAATTCTTTTCCCAAATACTTCACAGCTCATGAAATACATTCTAAAGTGTTGTCCCTGGTGAATATTAGAAAAACACACAAGGATTCCACAAACCACAGTGAGATAATCAACCGGGTCATCAAATGTTTTGTAAATTGATCAAGAGGTTAACTACTGTCCAGAACACTGGGAGAACTCGGAAAGTTTGGAGTGTAGTAGCTCTGGCACAAAGGTGTTGAATGCAGAGCTAAAATCAACAAACAGGATCCTCGCATAGGTCTCCTGGCAGTCTAGGTGCTGGGGGATGAAGTGCAGGCCTAGGTTGACTGCATCATCCACAGTCTAGGTGCTGGGGGATGAAGTGCAGGCCCAGGTTGACTGCATCATCCACAGATCTATTGGCCCAATATGCAAACTGCAGAGGGTCCAGCAGGGAGTTTGTGATATTTTTCAGCTTGGCCAGCACAAGCCTTTCGAGTGTCTTCATGACTACAGAGGTCAGTGCGATAGGCCTGTAGTCATTAAGCCAAGTAATCCTTGCCTTTTTGGGTACAGGGACAATAGTGGAGACTTTGAAGCAGGCAGGGACACTACATGTTTGCAGGGACTGGTTAAAAATGTCTGTATCAACCGGTGCCAGCTGTTTGGCACAGAGCTTAAGAGTAGAGGGGGAAACATTGTCAGGTCCTGGAGATTTCCGGCTCTTTTGTCCTCTGATAAGCCTCTCCACCTCCTCTATTTTTATTATTGATATTGGATAAGTTATGAGGGTACTTATACACACTAACACACTACACACTAACACTTCATCTGCCCACAGGTGATTGGGTGTAAAGTGGTGATTGGAGGGGGGTGGGTGTAGAAAGGCCCAGTCTTTGCAGACTGAGGTCAGGCTGTGAGTGGGTGTGAAGTGTTGGTTGGGGTGGGAAATTGTCCAGTCTACTGGAGATAGATAGATAGATAGATAGATAGATAGATAGATAGATAGATAGATAGATAGATAGATAGATAGATAGATAGATAGATAGATAGATAGATAGATAGATAGATAGATAGATAGATAGATAGATAGATAGATAGATAGATAGATAGATAGATAGATAGATAGATAGATAGATAGATAGATAGCCTTTATTGTCATTCAGACCGAAGTCTGAACGAAATTGCAGCAGTCATACATATAATACAATAAAAACAACAATAAACGCATATTAACATCCACCACAGTGAGTCCACCCAGCATCTCCTCACTGTGATGGAGGCAAAAGTCTTAGGTCTGCAGTCTCTTCCCTCCTCTTCTGCCGAACCCCGGACTCAGGCCACCACCGCCAGAACTCCGCCCCAGCCACCCTCACGTGAGGACCGCACCGTCTTCAGCCACGGGCTGGGCCGCCCCGACATGGGCGCCGAACCTCCTCCGGGCCGGGCCGCCCCGACATGGGCGTCGCTTCTTCCCCGGGCCGGGCCACCCCGACATGGGCGTCGCTTCTTCCCCAGGCTGGGCCGCCCCGACATGGGCGTCACTTCTTCCCCGGGCCGGGCCGCCCCGACATGGGCGCCGAACCTCCTTCTGGCTGCGAGCGCCGCACCTCCCCGAGTTCGGCCGCTCCGACGGGAGCCTCGTTCCACCCTCGGGCTGGCTGCCCTCACGGGAGCGTCCCAACCTCTTCCAGCCCTGAGCCGGACCACCCTCACGGGAGCGAGCTCAGGGCGAGTCCTGACGGGCTCTGCCTCCGGAGCCTCGAGGTCGTCAGCTCCATTTGGCCTCAGCGCAGACAGAGGCAGAGAAGGGGAATACGGCAAAAAGGTTGTATTCCCCCGCAGGGAGAGACTGCAAACCCCGTTTCAACCCCCCCCCCCCCCCAAAACACAAACTAAAAACCAAAAACTAGACTAACCAAAACAAAATAAACAATACAGAAAAACACAAAACAAATGGGACTGCCGGTGAGCCGCTGCAGCCAGAGCCGCACAGCCACTCCGAAGTAGGTGTGAAGTGGTCAATGGGAAGGGGAGGGTGCAGGGTCCATTCTTTGTAGACTGGGGTCTGGCCTGTGTTGGTTGGGTAGGGAGGGAGGGGGTACCAGGGTTACGTTTCTGATTTTCAAACCTGCAGTAAAACTCATTCAGGTCATTGGTCAGCTGAGGATTGGGCGGGGAGAAGAAAGGAAAAAAGGAAGAGGAGGAGCCCGAGGGCTAAGGGAGAGAGGAAGGGGAGGAGACAGCAAGGGCTAACAAAATTGGGACAATTCAATGTTCATGCCCCCAGAATGCAGACTCCCCAAGCGCAATATGAGGTGCTGTTCCTCCAATTTCTGGTGGTGCTCACTCTGGCCATCGAGGAGACCCAGGACAGAGAGGTCGGATACGGAATGGGAGGAGGAGTTGAAGTGCTGAGCCACCAGGAGGTCAGGTTGGTTAATGCAGACCGAGCGGAGGTGTTCAGACAGTACCGTGGTGTCAATGCACCAGTCCTGGTTGGTATAGAAGCATATTCTAATAGCCTATTGTAATATTCTATATTAACTAGCTCTTGTTTGTTTTTGAGCTGACCAAAAGATGGTGACACTTCTGTATCAATAACTCTTTACATATGTAAATCAAGGGGCTTGCTTTCACAGAGGCCCAGGGAGCCGTTGGTGCGAGGGGAGGAGTACCTGCGCTGAAAGTATAAAATACATCGCGGGGCTTGTTTTCACAGAGGCCCAGGGAGCTGACACCACAATCGGCAACGTTCCAGAGAAGGAGTCTGGTGGAAGCCTCTGATTGGTGGAAGAAAACCGGGTTTACATTTTTACATTTCTGCCTTCAGGTTAAGGATTCTGGGAGTTAAGGATTCTGGGAGTCGAGTGTACAGTATTTATTAGTATTTATTAGTAAAGTTTAAAGGATAAAGTTTTGTGTTTTGTAATATTTAATATAGAGTTAATTTGGGAGTAAGATATGCCAGTGGAGATTGGCCCTAGGTTTGTTCAGCCTGCAACATGTGGGAGATCAGGGATATGGTCAGTGTCCCTGGTGACTACGTTTGCAGGAAGTGTTTACAGCTGCAGCTCCTGGCAGACCGCATTGAATGATTGGAACTGCGGCTGGATTCATACTGGAGCATCCACGATGCTGAGAAAGTCGTGGATAACACGTACAGCGAGTTGGTCACACCGCAGGTAAAAGGTAAGAGGGCAGAAAGGGAACGGGTGGCCAATAGCAAGTACGCAGGTAGTGCAGGAGTCCCCTGCGGTCATCTCCCTCCTAAACAGGTATACCATTTTGGATACTGTTGAGGGAGATGGCTCATCAGGGGAATGCAGCAGCAGCCAAGTTCATGGCACCATGGGTGGCTCTGTGGCACATGAGGGGGGGAAAAAGAGTGGAAGGGCAATAGTAATAGGGGATTCAATTGTCAGGGGAATAGATAGGCGTTTCTGCGGCCGCAAACGAGACTCCAGGATGGTATGTTGCCTCCCTGGTGCAAGGGTCAGGGATGTCACTGAATGGCTGCAGAACATTCTGGAGGGGGAGGGTGAACAGCCAGTTGTCGTGGTGCATATTGGCACCAACGATATAGGTAAGAAAAGGGATGAGGTCCTACAAGATGAATTTAGGGAGCTAGGAGATAAACTTAAAAGTAGGACCTCAAAGGTAATAATCTCTGGATTACTACCAGTACCATGGGCCAGTCAGAGCAGAAATAGGAGGATATTGCAGATGAATACGTGGCTTGAAAAATGGTGCAAGGGGGGAGGGATTCAAATTTTTTGGGCATTGGAACCAGTTCTGGGGGAGGTGGGACCAGTACAAACAGGACGGTCTGCACCTGGGCTGGAATGGAACCAATGTCCTTGGGGGAGTGTTTGCTAGTGCTGTCGGGGAGGATTTAAACTAATGTGGCAGGGGGATGGGTACAAGAGCAGAGGGGCAGGGGGGTGTAAAATGAGGGTAGAAGCAATAGGTAGCAAGGTGAAAAGTAAAAGTGGCAGGCAGACAAAACCAGGGCAAAAATCAAAAAGGGCCACTTTTCAACATAATTGTATAAGGGGTAAGAGCGTTGTAAAAACAAGCCTGAAGGCTTTGTGTCTCAATGCAAGGAGCATTCGTAATAAGGTGGATGAGTTGAACGTGCAGATAGCCATTAATGATTATGATATAGTTGGGATCACGGAGACATGGCTCCAGGGTGACCAAGGCTGGGAGCTGAACATCCAGGGATATTCAATATTCAGGAGGGATAGAGAGAAAGGAAAAGGAGGTGGGGTAGCGTTGCTGGTTAGAGAGGAGATTAACGCAATGGAAAGGAAGGACATTAGTTTGGAGAATGTGGAATCGGTATGGGTAGAGCTGCGAAACACTAAGGGGCAGAAAACGCTGGTGGGTGTTGTGTACAGGCCACCTAACAGTAGTAGTGAAGTTGGAGATAGTATCAAACAGCAAATTAGAAATGCATGCAACAAAGGCAAAACAGTTATAATGGGTGACTTCAATCTACATATAGATTGGGTGAATCAAATTGGCAGGGGTGCTGAGGAAGAGGATTTCTTGGAATGTATGCGGGATAGTTATCTAAATCAACATGTAGAGGAACCAACGAGAGAGCAGGCTAATTTAGACTGGGTATTGAGTAATGAGGAAGGGTTAGTTAGCAGTCTTGTTGCACGTGCCCCCTTGGGCAAGAGTGACCATAATATGGTTGAGTTCTTCATTAGGATGGAGAGTGACATTGTTAATTCAGAAACAATGGATCTGAACTTAAAGAAAGGTAACTTTGAGGGTATGAGACGTGTATTGGCCAAGATTGACTGGCAATTAATTCTAAAAGGGTTGACGGTGGATATGCAATGGAAGACATTTAAAGATTGCATGGATGAACTACAAAAATTGTTCATCCCAGTTTGGCAAAAGAATAAGTCAGGGAAGGTAGTGTATCCATGGATAACAAGGGAAATCAGGGATAGTATCAAAGCGAAGGATGATGCGTACAAATTAGCCAGAAAAAGCAGCATACCAGAGGACTGGGAGAAATTCAGAGACCAGCAGAGGAGGACAAAGGGCTTAATTAGGAAAGGAAAAATAGATTATGAAAGAAAACTGGCAGGGAACATAAAAACTGACTGCAAAAGTTTTTATAGATATGTGAAAAGAAAGAGATTAGTTAAAACAAATGTAGGTCCCTTGCAGTCAGAAACAGGTGAGTTGATCATGGGGAACAAGGAAATGGTGGACCAATTGAATAACTACTTTGGTTCCGTCTTCACTAAGGAAGACATAAATAACCTGCCGGAAATAGCAGGGGACCGCGGGTCAAAGGAGTTGAAGGAATTGAGTGAAATCCAGGTTAGTCGGGAAGTGGTGTTGGTAAATTGAATGGATTAAAGGCCGATAAATCCCCAGGGTCAGATAGGCTGCATCCCAGAGTACTTAAGGAAGTAGCTCCAGAAATAGTGGATGCATTAGTAATAATCTTTCAAAACTCTTTAGATTCTGGAGTAGTTCCTGAGGATTGGCGGGAAGCAAACGTAACCCCACTTTTTAAGAAGGGAGGGAGAGAGAAAACGGGGAATTACAGACCAGTTAGTCTAACATCGGTAGTGGGGAAACTGCTAGAGTCAGTTATTAAAGATAGGAGAGCAGCACATTTGGAAAGTGGTGAAATCATTGGACAAAGTCAGCATGGATTTACGAAAGGTAAATCATGTCTGACGAATCTTATAGAATCTTTCGAGGATGTAACTAGTAGCGTGGATAGGGGAGAACCAGTGGATGTGGTGTATCTAGACTTCCTGAAGGCTTTCGACAAGATCCCACATAAGAGATTAGTATACAAACTTAAAGCACACGGCATTGGGGGTTCAGTATTGGTGTGGATAGAGTACTGGCTGGCAAACAGGAAGCAAAGAGTAGGAGTAAATGGGTCATTTTCACAATGGCGGGCAGTGACTAGTGGGGTACCGCAAGGCTCAGTGCTGGGACCCCAGCTATTTACAATATATATTAATTATCTGGATGAGGGAATTGAAGGCAATATCTCCAAGTTTGCGGATGACACTAAGCTGGGGTGCAGGGTTAGCTGTGAAGAGGATGCTAGGAGACTGCAAGGTGACTTGGATAGGCTGGGTGAGTGGGCAAATGTTTGGCAGATGCAGTATAATGTGGATAAATGTGAGGTTATCCATTTTGGTGGCAAAAACAGGAAAGCAGACTCTTATCTAAATGGTGGCCAATTAGGAAAAGGGGAGATACAGCGAGACCTGGGTGTCATGGTACACCAGTCATTGAAAGTAGGCATGCAGGTGCAGCAGGCAGTGAAGAAAGCAAATGGTATGTTAGCTTTCATAGCAAAAGGATTTGAGTATAGGAGCAGGGAGGTTCTACTGCAGTTGTACAGGGTCTTGGTGAGACCACACCTGGAGTATTGCGTACAGTTTTGGTCTCCAAATCTGAGGAAGGACATTATTGCCATAGAGGGAGTGCAGAGACCGTTCACCAGACTGATTCCTGGGATGTCAGGACTGCCTTATGAAGAAAGACTGGATAGACTTGGTTTATACTCTCTAGAATTTAGGAGATTGAGAGGGAATCTTATAGAAACTTACAAAATTCTTAAGGGGTTGGACAGGCTAGATGCAGGAAGATTGTTCCCGATGTTGGGGAAGTCCAGGACAAGGGGTCACAGCTTAAGAATAAGGGGGAAATCCTTTAAAACTGAGATGAGAAAAACTTTTTTCACACAGAGAGTGGTGAATCTCTGGAACTCTCTGCCACAGAGGGTAGTTGAGGCCAGTTCATTGGCTATATTTAAGAGGGAGGTAGATGTGGCTAAGGGGATCAGAGGGTATGGAGAGAAGGCAGGTGCGGGATACTGAGTTGGATGATCAGCCATGATCATATTGAATGGCGGTGCAGGCTCGAAGGACCGAATGGCCTTCTCCTGCACCTAATTTCTATGTTTCTATATGTGAATAAGTGGTATGGTTATTTATTGAAAAAGGGAATGTCCTTCATTTAATTTTTTTAAATCTGTTGTTTTGTCTGCCATCTCCGTCCTGTCCATCAATGTTTTTCTGCAACTGTAAGCTTTCTCACTCATTATCAAGCCCACAGACAATTTTGGAATCACCAGCAAATTTAATTTTAACCCCTATATAATTTACCCTTCCTCAATGAACCTGATATTTAGATTGAGTTGTGAAAGGAGTAATTTTCCTGATGGGTTTCCAGAAAATGTGATTTTAATCCTTTTAGTTTAGTTTCAGTTTAGAGATACAGCAGAGTCCGTAAGAACCAGCGATCCCCACACTAACCTACACACATTAGGGACAATTTACACTTATATAACAAGCCAATTAACCTACAAACCTGTACATCTTTGGAGTTTGGGAGGAAACCGAAGATCTCGGAGAAAACCCACGCGGTCACGGGGAGAATGTACAAACTCCGTACAGACATCACCTGCAGTCGGGATCAAACCCGGGTCTCCAGCGCTGCAAGTGCTGCAAGGCCGCAACGCTACTGTTGCGCCACCATGCCGCCATGTTCATCTTCTTTCAGTCTCCACTGTACCACTAATGTTAGTGTCATCTGGAAACTTAGTAACCATACCAGCCAAATTCACATCCAAATAGTTAGCATATCTTTTAATCCTGGTCAACTTTCTTTAATTAAGAAATTAAAATAAATGAAGTTTGAATAAAAAGTTGTCATCAGCGAGGAACACAATTAAGTTTCCAATCAAGATCACAGGATGACCAGACACACACAAAGCAGAAGGTTCGCACTCAAAGAAATACGCAACTTCTCGTTATGTGATGGCTTGCTTCTCAATAGTGAGACATTGTCAGAGAAATTCAATTTGCAAAACAGCCTAAAGTCTCAGCACAAATAGTTTATAAAGATTCTGCCTATCTAAATAAACTCTAGGTCTTTGGAGATAAATATTCTGTGGTCTCTCTCCATTTGATAGGACATTACAATCTTTTCACAGCTCATCACTATTACAAGTGGTTTTATAATATTGGGCAGCAATATTTGCATGCAATATTTGATGCGTGCAGTTTTGGTCTCCAAATCTGAGGAAGGACATTATTGCCATAGAGGGAGTGCAGAGAAGGTTCACCAGACTGATTTCTGGGATGTCAGGACTGTCTTATGAAGAAAGACTGGATAGACTTGGTTTATACTCTCTAGAGTTTAGGAGATTGAGAGGGGATCTTATAGAAACTTACAAAATTCTTAAGGGGTGGGACAGGCTAGATGCAGGAAGATTGTTTCCGATGTTGGGGAAGTCCAGGACAAGGGGTCACAGCTTAAGGATAAGGGGGAAATCCTTTAAAACCGAGATGAGGAGAACTTTTTTCACACAGAGAGTGGTGAATCTCTGGAACTCTCTGCCACAGAGGGTAGTTGAGGCCAGTTCATTGGCTATATTTAAGAGGGAGTTAGATGTGGCCCTTGTGACCAAGGGGATCAGAGGGTATGGAGAAAAGGCAGGTACGGGATACTGAGTTGGATGATCAGCCATGATCATATTAAATGGCGGTGCAGGCTCGAAGGGCCGAATGGCCTACTCCTGCACCTAATTTCTATGTTTCTATGTTTCTATTTAAAACTATTCAAATAAATATAGAGACTCACACACACAGAACAGAAGTATCCTACTGAAAGGTACACTCAATGCTTGACGACCTACATGTGTTTCATTAAGGCATATGAAGACTTATTTTAGAAATTTTTCACTCGTACATGCTTCACTAAACACTGAACATGCTTAACTTCATTGATCCCCACTGACATACCTGGGTGTAATGCATGAACAGGGAGATACGAGTTCAAATCCAACCTTGAGCGATGTATATTGGAACTTAGAGCATGATTTAGGAGCAATTTGTATCGTTCCATAATATCAACTTTGGGTAAAATATAGCATTGAGTAATTTTTATTTTTCCCATCATTTTGTGAAGAGAGGATTAGGATGTTTAAATTCTTTTTAAAAAGGGGGAAATGGTTTCAAATCCCCTACCTTTGTTTCAACCAGGGGTCAACCTGATGATTGGGGTCAATCTTTAGATTTTACCAATCATTTGAATACATTGACAACAGGTCTGATCAGAAAGCCCAGCAGTTAAAATGCGATGTGAAATTTTCTTTGCAGCCAATCAGTGCATTGCCAGCAGTGCATGTGGACAGAATGGAAAAAAAAAGACTTCCCCTCAATGTTATTCACTGGAATTTAGAAGGATGCGGGGGGGTCTTATAGAAACATATAAAATTCTACAGGGATTAGACAGGCCAGATTCTGGAAAAATGTTCCCGATGTTGGGGGAGTCCTGAACCAGCGGTCATAATTCAAGAATAAGGGGTAGGCCATTTAGGACTGAGATGAAGAAAAACCAAAAAGTTGTGGAATTATTTCTCTGCCACAGCCGGCAGTGGAGATGTATTCAAGAGAGATTTAGCTCTTGGGGCTAACGGAATCAAAGGATATGGGGAGAAAACAGGAAGGGGTACTGATTTTGGATGATCAGCCATGACCATATTGAATGGTGGTGCTGGCTCGAAGGGCTGAACTCCTGCACCTATTTTCTATGGTTGTATGTCTATGTCTATATGGAAATAGGTGGAGGGGCAGGTAGTGTAGAGAAAGCAGGGACTTTGCAGAAGGACTTGGACAGGTTGGGAGAGTGGACAGAGAAGTAGCAGATGGAAGATAGTGTCGCAAAGTGTGGAGTTGTGCATTTTGATAGTAGGAATAAAGGCATAAATTATTTTCTAAATAGGGAGAGAATCCAGAAATCGGAGGTGCAAGTGCAGGATTCCTAAAAGGTTAATCTGCAAGTCGAATCAGTAGTAAAGAAAGCATATTCAATACTAGCATTTATTTCAAGAGGGCTTGTATACAAAAACAGGGATGTAATGTTGAGGCTCTATAAGGCCACATTTGGAATATTGTGAGCAATTTTGGGCACCATATTTGAAGAAGGATGTTCTGGCTCTGAGGATCAGGAGGAGATTTCCCCTGGCCCTCAATATATCAAGCAAACCTCCCATCCCATCCCACCCCATACATTGATCTCCCACCCCCATAACCTCCTCCCACATTTAAATCTCTCTTCCTGTCTGATTTTCACTCTCAACTACACAATCACTTCCACCCTCTATTCCTGGATGGAACATTTTCTCCCAGTGTTGCCATCCAGTAATCTTCCTGTTGAAAACTAACTGGAAAGCAAAGCATAAATCTGGTTGCTATTGGCAATCTGTTATCAGGTGTCTATGAATATCAGGAAATGGCTCCATTTTTATAGAGATGCAGCATCATAGAGTAGAGTTATACTATGCAAAACCAGGCTCTTTGACTCACAGAGTCAATGTCAAACACATGAATCCCATTTTACTTTCTACACATTCCCCTCAACTCCCTCCAGATTTGACCTCTCACCTACATTCTAGGGTAAATTTACTGGGTCTAATTAACCTACCAACCTGCATATTTTTGAAATGTGGGAGGAAACCAGATTACGCAGAGGAAATACAGTCGCTGGGAGAATGTCCAGACTCCGCACATAGAGCAGCTGATGAGGATTTAACCTGGATCATTGAAACTATGAGGCGCTTTTGTGCCACCTTTAATTCAGTTTAGTTTATTATCACCTGTAATGAGGTAGAGTGAAAAGCAATTGTTGTGCGCTAACCAGTCAACAGAAAGACAAAACATGATTACAATTGATCCATTTACAGAGTACAGATATATGATACGGGAATAACGTTTAGTGCAAGGTAAAGGCAGCAACGTCCGATCAAGGATAATCCAAAGGTCATCAAAGAGGTAGATAGTAGTTCAGTACTGCTCTCTGGTTGTGGTAGGATGGCTGTTACCTGATAACAGCTGGGAAGAAACTGTCCCCGAATCTAGTGGTGTGCGTTTTCACACTTCTATACTTTTTGCCCGATGGGAGAGGGGGGAAGAGGGAGTGGCTGCGTGAGGTAATGTAGTCAATAGAAGGGTAGTTGGTTTGTGTGATGGTCTGGGCTGCGTCCACAATTCGCAGCAATATCTTAGTGTCCAGCATGGATCTGTTCCCAAACCAGCTGTGATGCATCCTGATAACATGCTTTCTATGGTGCATCTGTAAAGGTTGGCAAGAGTTGTAGGGGACATACCAAACCTCCATGCCTCCCAAGGAAATAGAAGCGTTGGTGTGCTTTCTTGGTCGTTGCTTCAATATGGGTGGACCAAGAGAAGTTGTTGGTGATATTGACTCCTAGGAATTTGAAGTTTGAAACTGTACCTTTACTAAAAAGCACTGTACCCTTAACTCACTGAACTCTTAACTAAAAAGTGCGAACAGAAAGCAGAAATACAAACCTGGGGTTACTCCCAATCAGTAGCTTCCTCTAGTCCGCTTCCACCAATCAACGGCTTCCTCCAGACCACTTCATTTGAAGTGTGATGGAACGTTGTACAGTGGGCCTCTGTGCTGCACCATGCTGCACCAGCCGCTCCAACCGCTCCTGGGCCTCTGTCCTGCACCAGCCGCTCCAACCGTTCCTGGGCCTCTGTGCCGCTCCAACCGTTCCTGGGCCTCTGTGCCGCTTCAACCGTTCCTGGGCCTCTGTGCCGCTTCAACCACTCCTGGGCCTCTGTGCCGCTCCAACCGCTCCAACCGCTCCTGGGCTTCTGTGGAACAAAACCCCGCGCTCGGCTTTTAAACTCACCGCCGGACGCTGCACCAGCCGCTCCTGGGCCTCTGAATGAATTAACCAGGGAATTCTGGGGTTATTTGAAGCTAGAGAAATCAATATTCATACCACTGGGTTGTGAGCTGCCCAAGCAAAATATGAGATGCTGTTCCTCCAATTTACATCTAGCCTCACTCTGACAATGGTGGAGACCAAGGACAAAAAGGTCTGTGTGGGAATGGGAAGGAGATTTAAAGTGTTTAGCAACTGGCAGATCAGGTTGGTTCAGGCGGACTGAGCAAAGGTGTTCAGCCAAACAATCGCCCAGTCTACGTTTGGTCTCGTCAATGGATAAGAGTCCACATCTTGACCAACAGATACAATAGATGAGGTTGGAGGAGGTGGAAGTGAACCTCTGCCTAACCCGAAAGGACTGTCATGATCCCAGGACAGAGATGAACTGGGAAGTATAGGTGTTGCATTTTCGGCGGTTGCAGGAGAAGGTACCTGGAGAGGGGATTGTTTAGGTGGGAGGGAATGAATTAACTGGGGAGTTGCAGAGGGAACGGTCTTTGTGGAAGGTGGAAGGAGGTAGAGATGGGAAGACTAGTGTTGGAATCCCATTGGAGGTGGCGAAAATTTCTGTGGATTATGTGTTGTATGCGACGGTTGATGGGGTGAAAGGTAAGGACTAGGGGACTCTGTCTCTGTTGTGACTAGGGAGAGGGGGAGCAAGGGCGGAGCTGTGGGGTACCAAGGGGACACGTGTGAGGGCCTCATCTACGATGGGAGAGGGGAATACCCGTTCCCTAAAGAATAAGAACATCTCGGATGTCCGGGAATGGAACACCTCATCTTGGACACTGATGTGGCGTAGATGGAGGAATTGGGAGTGGGAGATTAGAGTTTTTGCAGGAAGCAGGGTGGGAAGACGTGTAGCCGAGATAGTTGTGTGAGTCAGTGGGTTTGTAATAGATGTCAGTCGATCACAGTTTCCTGTGAAGGAGACTGTGAGATCAAGAAAGGGAACTGGAGGTGTCGGAGATGGTCCAAGTAAATTTGAGTGCAGGATGGAAATTGGTGGTGAAGTTGATGAAGTCCATTGCATTGCAGGACTCTGACCTGAATCTTCATTAGAAGTCACTGCCTGAAATGTTAAACAGTTCTCTCTCCACGGGTATTTCTGTTCTTGCTGATTATTTCCCAACATCTTCAGTTTGATATTAAAATTAGTTCAGTGAATGATTCTAATTTCTGTTGAGGCTAAAATGTAAATAGGATAACAGATAAAAACTAAGATGTTAAATTAAGTACATTAAACAAATAGCCTTGTCATGTTACATTTCATTCGCAGTTTATCTTAATTTTGTTAGTTCTCTTCTTCTGTGCCCTAAATCGGGCGGCACGGTGGCGCGGCGGTAGAGTTGCTACCTTACAGCGAATGCAGCGTCGGAGACCCGGGTTTGTTCCTGACTATGAGTGCTGTCTGTACGGAGTTTGTACGTTCTCCCCGTGACTTGCGTGGGCTTTCTCGGAGATCTTCGGTTTCCTCCCACACTCCAAAGACGTACAGGTATGTAGGTTAACAAAAGTGCTGGGGAAACTCAGCGGGTGCAGCAGCATCTGTGGAGCAAAGGAAATAGGCAACGTTTCGGGCCAAAACCCCTCTTCAGACTGATGTAGGGTGGGGGAGAGGGTGCGGGGAGAAGAAAGGGAAAAGACGGGGGGGGGAAAGAAGAAAGGAAGAGGAGGAGCCAGAGGGCTGAGAGAGAGCTGAGAAGGGGAGGAGACAGCAAGGGCTGCTGGAAATTGGAGAAGTCAATGTTTATGCTTCTAGGTTGCACCCTAGCGGCATAAACATTGACCTCCTATTTCCGGTAGCCCTTGCTCTGCTCTCCCTCAGCCCTTGGGATCCTCCTCTTCCTTTCTCTTTTCTTCTCCTGACCCCCCCCCCCCCCCCCCACCCTACATCAGTCTGAAGAAGGGTTTGACCCGAAACATTGCCTATTTCCTTCGCTCCATAGATGCTGCTGCACCCACTGAGTTTCTCCAGCACTTTTGTCTACCTTTGATTTTCCAGCATCTGTAGTTTCTTCTTAAACAGGTATGTAGGTTAATTGGCTTGTTAAATGTAAACATTGTCCCTAGTGGGTATAGGATAGGGTTAATATGCGGGGATCGCTGGTCGTCTCGGACCCTAAAGGGCCTAAAGGGCATGTTTCGGCGCTGTATTCCTAAACTAAACTAAACTAAATCACCTGCACAATCTTTTTTTTGCAGAAGCAAATATATATTATTTTTATTACCGCTGTCAGATATAATTTAACTGGAGCATATACAAACTGATGGTGTCTTGTATAATCACGATATAACTAAGAATGTACCAAAAGTATGAAACCAGTCACACTGAGTAAAATCTCACTCAGTCGATTTAATAATAGTTGTAATCGTAGCATCACTCAAAAGGAAGTCTTGCACCTTATCTATGTGTATCTCCAAAGCCACAAACAGGAGAACGATTCAAATCACTGGTTCGATATCAAGTTGTCAGTAAAATGCCTTCTTTGCATTTTTTATGTGTCACAAACAATGCAGGAACGATACAAGTTAACCAGCTGAACAGTTTATTCCAAGACATTCTTCCTGTCAATAAACATTGGTCCTTGTATAAATTGTACTGTTCCACATTATGGTAATAAAGTAACTCATGCAAGTGTGATAATACCCATATATAATGTTGAAAGTTACTTTAATACAAATGAAGCTTTTTTAAACAACATACTAGAAATGGTTTTATAACAGGATGTATTTTGCAATTATACTTGTGGTCTTTACTATATTGATTACAAACAATCAAATTTCAGAACAAGGTTGATTTGCAACTGGGCAACAACCAGAGATATAAAACCACACTGTGCATCTTGGACTTGTAGTTATCATCTTTCAAGATTATCCCACCATTTTTCCATCAGATTTGGAAGTCAGAAATAAATATGGTATCATATTTCCTTTGGTGTTCTCCAAATTAGAATATTAAAAAAAACAGCATAGTACTGTACAGGAACAGGCACTTTGATCAACCATGTCTGTGCCAACTATAACGCAACCTAAACTAATCACAACTGCCTGCACATGGTCCATATCCCTCCAGTCCATGCCTGTTCGTAGTGTTTGACTAAATGCCTCTTAAACGTTGCTTTCATATGTGATTAGTTTGGTTTATTCAGTTTAGAGATACAGTGTGGAAACAGGCCCTTTGGCCCACCGACTCTGCGTCACCCAGCGATCCCCGTAAACTAGCACTATCGTATACACTGGGGACAATTTACACTTTTTACTGAAGCCAATTAAACTACAAAACTGTATAGCTTTGGAGTGTGGGAGGCAACCAGAGCACCAGGAAAATCCACATAGCGAAGTGGAGAACGTACAAACTCCATACAGACAGCACCCGTTAGTCAGGATCGACCTGGGTCTCTGGAGCTGTAAGGCAGCAACATTAATGTTGTGCCACCCTTCCACTTCCCCTGGCAGAATGTTCCAAGCGCCTACCAAAGTTGCCTTGTGCCTTGCGTTCTCCTCTCACTGTAAACCAATGCCCATCATATAGCAATGTTACAAAATTTTGAGATTTAAAAGATCAAGTCTGCAATTTATCCCACCAGATAAAGCATAACAATAAGTTTAATTTGACACCTAATTCACTTTCATATCTCAAGTAATAAAAAAGTTATGGCCATTTTCATACTCGGAAATTAGCATCTTGTTCCCTATTGATTTTCTATGGACATAACAAAAAAGCTGTGATCGAGGACAGTCAAAAGCCCATAACCTCTTAAAAATTAAGAGAACTGAATGAAATGTTCAGTTATCATAGATTGAAGCATTCTGAAACAAATATAAAATAATCTTACTTGGATGACCTGAAATTAAAGCATATAATTAGTTAGTTACCCAATTGTAGCTAATTTCAAACTTCATTTACTAGATCTAAACATCTATCCATTTCTTAATAAATGATTAACATTTTTAAATAGCCCAAGTGTCCAAATAATATTCACAAATAATTCACAATAAAACATGATTTTTAAATCTCATTTACATCAATTTATAGGCCAAATGGAAGGAATTTAATGTTCATTTGCTGTAAATTAAAGTCAATTTAAATCGGCTTTCTAGTGGGTTCCCGTGAACGCGCTGGTTTAGAACGTTCACATTGCGCTGGATTTGTGCCCTCAAGTGCCCAGAAAAATACTGCGGGATATAAAGAGCCCTAAATGAACTACTCGCTATAGAAAACTTTAATAACAGGGTTATATACAAGCCCCATTTAATGTAAAAATAAGGTACATACCTTTAATTGTTTGCTTTATAAAACCCTGGGGCTGCGAGAGGTTGCGGAGTGAGAGAGTGATTTTTAAACTACTATAAATATTATACAAGGCCATAAAAACTAATAATACCTTTTGCGACGGGGTCTTTCAGCGATTTTCCATTAATGATTTACTAGGCTGAACATTTTCGATTGGACCAGCCTAGTAAAAATCGCGTTTTAAACCCGCTTCCTCTAAACAGCGCCAAAATCACACACACGGGGTGGGGGCAGATGCTCAGCCACGATTCAGGTAGGTTTTGTAACATACCTACATCATAACATTTCCATCCTGGGAAACAGACTTAGACCATCTACCATATCTATGCCCCTCAGAATGGTCTGTCAAAATCTTGATAGTAGATCACCGGATGCCCAGTTGTAAATCTCAATTTGGTCCTTTCATCAAACTAATGATAAATATCTATTTGAGAAGATCACTCTCTGACATTCAATAAAAATGTTTTCACATCCATTACAAAACACAGAAGCAAAGATAATTAACTGTTAAAATGGAGAGCACTTACGTTTTCCTCAATAAGTGAAAGACAATAACAAATTAATGAGTCAGCCAGGATAGTCAGTGTGTAGGAAGGAACTGCAGATGCTGGTTTACACCGAAGATAGACACAAAATACTGGAGTAACTCAGCGGGACAGGTAGCATCTCTGGATTGAAAGAATGGGTGACGATTCGAGTCGAGACCCTTCTTCAGTCAGTGAATGTCTCCACTCTCCAGCTTGTTCACTCTCAAGGTGGTTACCTCGGTGGAGGCTTCAGTCTTCAGGCCCTACCCCCTCCACAAACACACCTGCTACATACTTCACACACGCTATAGACACTGAGCTCTCTGTACACTTTAGACATCAAATTATTGGCTCTCCCGATGATGAGCTGTCCATGTACTGGGTCTGGCTGCAAAACCTTCTTCTTGACTGATGATCTTTAATTTCTGCTCTGACCTGTCCATTTTAAGCATTTTATACTCTAGCTATCAGCATGCAAATATTATTCTCTTCTTTCCAGCCCTCCCCCTGATGATATACTTCAACTGACTGGCCATATTCATTTTATCAAAACAGTTCAGAATTTAAAAAAATCTGTTAAATATTATTTTATGTTCCTGTGGGAGCAGCAAGCGTCTTTAGTTTCCTTCCAACTATGGTTTTCCATTCCTAGTTAAATATTGGTGAATCTAAACAATAGTTTTGTTGTATTTTGTCTTCAATCTGCTTAGTTTAGTTTAGAGATATAGAACGGAAACAGGCCCGACCAGCGGTTCCCGCACATTAACACTATCCTACACACACTAGAGACAATTTTACACACACACCAAGCCAATTAACCTACATACCTGTATGCCTTTGGAGTGTGGGAGTAAACCAAAGACCTCAGAGAAAACCAACGCGGTCACAGGGAGAACGTACAAACTCCGTACAGACAATACCCTTAGTCGGGATCGAACCCGGGTCTCCGGCGTTGCAAGCGCTGGAAGGCAGCAACTCTACTAAAGGAAATAGGCAACGTTTCGGGCCGAAACCCTTCTTCAGATCTGCAGTTCCCTCTTAAACACTGCTGCTGAGGAGTTTGTTCGCCCAGAACCATGCCTGGAATTCACAAACATAAAAAGGAAAACAGCAGAAACACTCGGTAAGTCAGGCAACAACGGTGAAGAGAAAACGAGCATCAACGTTTCAAATCTGTGACCCTTCTGCAGAACTGAGAAATTAATAAAGCCAGACACCTAAGTTTCTCTTTTGAAATCAGCCTTCAACACTCTGGAGGTTGCAGATGCTGGAGCAAAAAATTAAAGTGGAGAAACTCAGCAGATCGGATGGCATCTGTGGAGGGATCAGACAGATGACGTTTTAGGTCGCGACCCTTCTTTGATCCGCAGCACTTTGTTGTTTGTTCATAGTTTCCAATCAGGCAGCTGCAGGTCTCCTGCTGTGCTCAAAGTATAAGGTGCCCATCTGGTGAATTAAAAACTTGTGGGGCTTGAGTGAACGAGATGGATTCTTGTAAGTATTGTAATGGAGAAATACACCTTGTGATACATTTCTGATGTTCCATGACTCTTTAGACTTTATTTTAGACTTTAGAGATACAGCACGGAAATAGGTTGTTGGCCCACCGAGTCTGCACCGCCCAGCGATCACCCCGTACACCAGCATTATCCTACACACTTGGGACAAGTTACAATTTTTACCAACGCTAGATAGATAGATAGATAGATGGATAGATGGATAGATGGATAGATGGATAGATGGATAGATGGATAGATGGATAGATAGATAGATAGGATAGATAGATAGATAGATAGATAGATAGATAGATAGATAGATAGATAGATAGATAGATAGATCCTTTATTGTCATTCAGACCTTTTGGTCTGAACGAAATTATGTTGCCTGCAGTCATACACAGAATCAATAATAACAAAACATACAATAAACACAAATTAAACATCCACCACAGTGAGTTCACCAAGCACGTCCTCACTGTGATGGAGGCAAAGTCTTAGCATCCGTCTCTTCCCTCCTTATTCTCCCTATGCGCTGAGGCAATCGATCCAGGCCGAAGACGCCGCTCTCCAGTCCAGCGGACCTCCTAGTGATGTCGCCGCCGCCGAAAGCCGGAACGCCGTCTCTGCCACAGCATCAGCTCCAGGCCGCCGCCCCAGCTCCGGGTCCCGCAGTCTCCGCTCCAGGTCCCGCAGTCTCCGCTCCGGGCCGCCGCCCCAGCTCAGGGCAGCCGCCCCAGCTCCAGGCCCCAGCTCCGGGTCCCGCAGTCTCCAGGCTGCCGCCGAAAGCCAGAACCCTGCCCCAGCAAGTCGGGCCACCGCTGCCTTAGCCCCGAAGACGGCCAGCCTCTCGTTGGTAAGTCCTGGCTGGCTCTGCCTCCGGAGCCTCGGGGTCAGTCGCAGGTTGGAGGCCACCAGCTCCGCCATTAGGCCTCAGCGCAGACGGAGGCAGAGAAGGGGGATACGACACGAAAAGGTCACATTCCCCCGAAGGAAGAGACAGAGAACATGTTTCACCCCCTCTAACACAACCCAACAAACTAAAACTTAACCAAAACAAGACAAAAAAGACGTGCAGGTTAACCTGCAAACCTGCACGTCTGGAAGGAAACTGGAGCACATGGAGAAAAACCATGTGGTCACAGCGAGAACATATAAACTCTATACAGATAGCACCCATAGTCAGGATCGAACTCAACGCTGTTTCCTCTTCACTGATGCAGTCTGAGCTGCCGAGTGATAAGGCAATTTCCGTTCTAGTTTCAATTATCTAACATCTGCAAATTTTTGCTTCCGTTTCTGAAATTCAAGATTACCTCTGTAATCTTTTGAAATGTGCAGCAGATGGGCAAGATTCCCTGCCAGACACACACACAAAAGTTCACCGCATTGGGGAACTGGAAATCAAAACAGCCCATGGAAAATTGTCTGTGTTAAGTGCACTGAATTGACACAATATCATAAGGGTACATTAATGCAAGTCGCTCACTGCAATATGCCCTTAACATTTTATGTGCAAAGTCAAAGTTATGAATTAATAGCCTAGAAATTCAGTGACATGGCCTTGATGTGGTGAAATCATTTACTTAAGGAGTAAAGCAAATGCAACCATTCCTTGATTGAACCATGCATTACAGAAGCCCCATTGGCCATATCCAGTAGACGATGACACAGACACAAAGAACTGCATATGCTGGTTTATACCAAAGATAGACACAAAAGGCTAGAGGTCAGGCAGCATCTCAATCTTTAACGAGCAATGAAATACGGTATCAAACTTTGGAATTGAAAAAAAGCCAGCACCTGAACCGGGACTTGAACCCTGGACCCTCAAATTCAAAGTCTGATGCTCTACCATCAGTAACTGAGCTACCCAGTCTTTCACAAGCCAATTGCATGTGAAATGGCACCATTCTCTAGGCAATAATCCTTTGGAACTTTGTTCTGTAGTTAAGGCTACATTGTTCTGAACACAAACTCACTGGCCACTCATGAAAAGGCACCAATTCTATTTAAAGGGGGGAGGGTGTCCAGCATTGGGAAGAAGGCCATCTTGGGACTCCCCTTCATTGTTTAACAATTGTTAACTTTTCTTTATTGTGCCAATTCCCATGATCTCTGAACAACCGTCTATCAGATCCTGATCTCTGGGCATCACGCCAGGTTCTGGTTTTTTACCTTGCTGCCAGCTCTTTTTACCCATAACCTCTCACTCCTCTAACATTCCCTGGATCCAGACTCACTTGATTTACTTTGCATGCTTCACACTGCATGAAGGAAAGTGAGCAACCGAAAGCCAAAAAAGACACAAAGTGCTAGTGAAACAGTGGGTCAGGCAGTATCTCTGGCGAACATGGATAGGTGACATTGAGGAGAGGGAAATAACCAGAAGGTGGATGCCATTCTATCTTCATGCAAAACTTCAAAAAGTACTTCAGGTGGAGTACATGCCCCAATCAGCATCAACGGGGCTAAAGTGGAAAATGCTGTGAGCTTCAGATCCCTTGGTGTAAATATTACCAACAATTTGTCGTGGATATGAAAGCTTGAAAGTATGCATCATCCAGCTCTCGAACAGTATCTTCCCCTTTGTTATCAGCTTTCTGAACAGCTTTCCATGATCTAGGGTGCAGTCCCGATTCTCCTGTACGTCAATGCGGACATTGGACATTTTCTCTGGACCTGTTATGCTACAATGCTGAGAATTATATTCTGCAGACTGTTTCCGTCTCTTTGCTCTACAAATTGTGCTTGAGTTTGGATTGATTGTATTGATGTATAGTATTATCTGATTTGATTAGATAGCATAGAAAACAAAGCTTTTCACTGTACTTCAGCACGTGACAATAATAAACCTAATCAAATTCCTAGAAAACAGATTTGAAAGGTGTAAATCTAACAAGACTTCACACATACTGTGTAAAGAAATTAAAATTGTAGGCCCTATAATATTCTGATTCCCATCAACTGCTGTTGATGTCTTGTTAGTAACACTTGCTAGTGTCTTATGAAATGTATCCTTGGATACAGTTGATGAACTTACGGTGTCAATGTGAATTTGCACAAATAGAGGATCATGTTTTATATTTCTCTACAGATGGGGCTGTTTGAATTCCAGGTGGTTTAAAAGCTTTTTTGGGTAACCTGTGATAAATGATGGTGTCAGAAAATCAAGAGGAGTCATTAATATTCTTTAATATTTGGCACTGCCTCAACATCGTATTAGAATGAGGAAGCGTGAATTTCCTTTGGAAATTTTTCAGAGACTCCAGTTGCAGTTCAGCCCATTTGACAGGAAAGAAAAAACTGTCCGCAGAGACCAGGAATGTGAATTGGCAATACTCTGAATTCTCTATTTGTTAGGATAAAGCCAAGAAAATCTGATTATCTTTAAATTAGGCCATTTGACCTTTGTTATTTATCTGTGTTGGTTTTTACACCAACCCTTACCCTAACCCCAACTCACTGAGAATAAAGACTTCTAAATTAGTGACCACAATGTTTGTACACCTGCAAATCAGGCACACTGGAACCTTCATCCAACTTTCCAAATTCAACTGCCCCTGAATTAGGAGCTGTGTTTGGAGCAGATAATCTGAAAATATAATGCATAGATTTCTATGCTCATCAGAGTCAAGGATCTAGCTCTAGGAATTGTAGATTGACCACAAGAATGTTTTAGTTCTTGCTCACTGCTGTGTATGCAGCAGTGGTGTTCTGCATACACTCAATTTATCTCACCCATCGTTGATAAAATGTAAGCCGGAAGCTTGTATAACTCCAAACACGTTTAACAAATTAAATGCATAACTGACAGAAGTTGCGGAGAGACCTGATAGAAGTATACACAATTATGAGAGATATAGAAAGGGTAGACAGTCAGAATTATTTACCAATATGGATAAATCAGCATAGCATGGCTTTAAGGTGAGAGGGACAAACGTTTTTACACAGAGGGTGGCGAGTGCCTGGTTGGTGGTTGAGGTATAAACAATAGTGGTGTACAAGAGAGTTTTGGATAGGCATATGTATATGCAAGGAATGGAGGGATATGGATTATGTGAAGGTAGATAAGATATGGTCTCGGCATCTTACTCTGGGGTGAATGGTCTGTTCTTGGTGCTGTACTGTCCTATGTTCACTAAGGCATTGCAAAATGCATGACTTTGAGTTTGGCCATGCAGCTATGATGGTGGGGTGGGATATTTTGCTTTAATGCTTTTGCCGTGTCACTGAAGTTGCAGTAATATGGTAAAGTGCCTGAATGGCACTACAAAAGCTCGGGTCCCTCCTTTGTATAAAATTAATGCTACAAATTCATATGTTTTCTGATGGGCCTTTGCTTTTACAAAATGGTCCAACCCACTTTGATCAGCATTGAGAACTATTTCCCTATCTACTGCGACAGCCAAACCTATAGTTAGCTTCTTAAAACTGAATCTGTAAGTTTGTTTCTTAAAAGATTTTTCATCTTATGCTGCATATATGTTTTAGAGATACACTGTAGAAACAGGTCTTTTGGCCCGCTGAGTCCACAATGGCTATTAATCACTATTCACACTAGTTTTATGCTATCCCACTTTCCCATTCACTACACACGAGGGGCAATTTACAGAAGTCAATTAATTTACAGGCCTGCATGTCGTTTGGATGTGGGTGGAAACCAGAGGACACCACGCGGTCATTGGAGAACGTGCTAACTCCACACAGACAGCGGCTGAGCTCAGGTTCACACCCGGGTCGCTGACGCTGTGAGGCAACGCCTCTACCAGCTGAGCCACTGTGCCGTCCGACAAAGAAGGAAATAGAAGAAAGACGTATATCTCTATGGCAGCATCATTGTAAAACCTCAGGATGCTCTGAAGGATTTTTTAACAACAAAATACTTCTTAAAGTGCAATCACCTTGCGAAGGCAGCAGTAATTTACACACGCGTAAGAGCTAATAAATACCAAATGTAATAACTATCTAGTTTATTTTCATGTCATTTGAGGAATTAAAATTGGTCAGGACAACAGGGAGAATTAATTGAATCAGAGAATCATAAAAATAAATAAGTTTTCATTGCAAAAGGCCTGAGATCTGGGACTAGGTATGAGTGGTGGTGCCGTCGAGTGTGGCAGCCTCACCAGCAGCTGTCCGTCCTTTCATCCATTTTGTTATTTTTAGTCTGTCTTAAAGTTTGTTTTTGGAGGTCTTTTAGTCTTTATTATGTGTGGGGGGGGGGGGGGGGGGGGGGAGGAGGAGGAAAAACCGTTTTTCTCAGTCACTACATGGTCGAGGATGCATCTTTCCTCCGGGCCGCATCTTTGCCCCCTCCTCGCGGCCTACTGTCTGGATTGACGCGGCCTTTCCTGCCGGCCAGGGCAATGCCTTACCGGGATCGCCGTGTTGGAGCTACGGAGTGCTGGGACAGCCGACTTTGACACCATGGAGCCGTGGTCTGCGGAGCTTCCAGCTGCGTGCGGCGCTGATTTTAACATCGCGGAGCCTGGGATCCTTGCCGGGGTCGCCAGCGTTGAATCTCAGCCCAGCTCGGCCTATGGACTTCGGGAGCCACGGCCTCCGGTGGCCTCAGTAGGCCCCGACCACGGGTGAACATGAGGAAGATGAGTGAACTTTGTTGCCTTCCTTCCCTCACAATGGGAAATGTTGATTCCGTTTTGGGGGGATGTTTTTATGTTTTATGTTTTATGTTTTATGTTAAATTCTATAGTGTTGTGTTTATCTTATTTGTGTGCTGCATGGTAATTCAAATTTCACTGCACCAATTGGCGTATGTGACAATAAATGTCCTTTGTCCTTCTCCTTGTCTTTTGTTCTTCGTCCTTTGAGATCTTTTGTGTCCAAGAGACGAAGAAAATTAAAAAAGAACTGCAATGGAAGGAGAACCAGATTGGAAATAGTAAAGGGGCTGTCCCACTTGGGCGACCTAATCCGTGAGTTAAGAAGAGTGTTTTCAACCTTCAAGCTCTAGGGCACTCGCCTGGAAACCTCGAGCTGGATCGACCGTCCACGTTGAAACCGCGAGCTGGATCGACCGACCACACACCACACACACACACACACACACACACACACACACACACACACACACACACACACACACACACACACACACACACACACACACACACACACACACACACACACACACACACACACACACACACACACACACACACACACACACACACATACACACACACACACACACACACACACACACACACACACACACACACACACACACACACACACACACACACACACACACACATCACAAAGGCGGGGGGCGGGGGCCATGGAAGCGGGTGAGCGCTGTCAGAAATTCACACCCATGATGAAGAGGAACATAAAACGGCTGCATAGTAATGGTAAGTCCTTTAGAGAGCGCGGTGGGGGGGGGGGGGGGGGGGGGGGGAGAAGGGGGAGAAGGGGGAGAAGGCGAGAGAAGGGGGGTACAAGGGGGGTACAAGGAGGAGAGAAGGAGTGGAGACACTTTTAAGAAGTATAATGAAGTTTCGGGGGCGTTTTACTTAACGGTAGGTTTTCCTTGGTCCTGAAAACTCCAATGAGCCAATCAAAATGCCCAGTCAGTGAAGGAGATGGCCTACAACTGCCCTTGACTACCCTAAATAGCAACCCCACTCCACTGCACTACGAGTTCAAAAGAACCATGCCGACCAAATTTTACTCACGGAAAATTTTTCAACATGCTGAAAAATTTCCGCAACCAAGCTGAGGCCACGAGTATTCGGGAACTTCCCTTGAGCATGAAGGAGAGTTCCAGCGACCTCATAGGATCTCCTAGGAACACGTGTCGACCATGCTGCGAGTTTGAAGATCGAAGACACTCTTCTAAACTCGCAGATTAGGTCGCCCTAGTGGGACAGCCCATTACTCTCTGTCCATGGGTGATGCCGGACCTGCTAAGTGTTTCCAGCAGTTTCCCCTTTTATCTCAGAGACAATGGTTTGGGGGATGGGGAGCTGAGGGTCTTAAGGGGGATGTCACCAATCCTTGTTCTCCTGAGATGCTGTCTGACCCGCTGATTGGATTTCCACCTGGTCCAATGCAGGACTCCAGCAGGGATCCAGCGGATGTTGTAGGGGTGCAGGCATCCTCTTCCATGCAGGAACTTGGTCCACAGCAATATCAGTGCATCCTGCAGAGAAATCTGAATGCTTGAGTTAAACGTCCTGGTTTAACTGCAAGTCGCCCTTGGTTTGCCGATGTTTTTATTTGAACATTTTGTCCTGATGGTCACATTTCCAACGTGAACTGTTGGGGTTTCAAACAGTTCCCTGGAACGGAATCCTGTCATAACCCAGAGAGGACCTGTACCTTATGAAGCCAAGCTTTACCAAATAAAACACTGTAAATAAGTGGGAGTGAATGGGAGAATAAGCAAATACAAAATAAAAGTAAAGGATAATAACACCTTTGATATGCAAGAAACTGCAGTTCATAAGTTCAAAGTTTCTTGGGGCAGAATTAGGCCATTAGGCCCATCAAGTCCACTCCACCATTCAATCACGGCTGATCAATCTTTCCCTCTCAACTACATTTTCCTATCTTCTCCCCATAACCCCTGACACCTAATCAAGAATCTGTCAATCTCCACCTAAAAAATATCCATTGACTTGGCCTCCACAGCCTTCTGTGGCAACGAATTCCATAGATTCACCACCCTCTGACTAAAGAAATTTACCCCCATCTCCTTTCTAAATGTACCTCCTATTTTTCTGCGGTTATGGCCTCTGGCCCAAGACTCTCTCATTACTGGAAACATCCTCTCCACATCCACTCTATGTAGGGGTTTTGGTTCCCTTTACTCCACTTCGGGCCCAACTGCCCAAGTGATTCTCTCCCTTGTTGGTGGGTCAAACGGCCACCACTCCACTCGAGCGGTTCCCAAGAGAGAATACAAAAAAAAGTGGTCCCCTGGTTTTAGACCTCGGAATTATGGTGGGATATGATAAAAGGTTGACTTGACCAGGGCGTGCTGATGAGAGAAAACAGAAACCAAGACGGACTCAAAGCAAGTCTAAAATTTACAGGCTTTATTAAACAATGAGAAATCGAATCTCAGCAACACTACATAATACGTGGCTAAACGTATGCTTTAAACTAAGACTATGGAAGTAAAATTATCGGGCATGTCGTAAAACTTACTTTACACAATTTTACTTACAGATACACCCCCTTTCCCCTTCTTCTCTCAACCTCTATCCAGGTCGCTGGGGTACTTACAGCTAGATTGATGCAGGGTTAGGGGGCGTCCAACAGAGCAGAAAAGACAACGAGTTCTGGCTTGCCTGTCCCTTTTATGTACGAGTTTATCCCTTGAAACCCCCCAGGTGGTCCTCTGGACAAAGGGGTCTTTCGATGATTCCCAGTTTCGATCTGGCATGAACAATAGGCTTCTGATGTTAATGGGTTTGCTGATGTCACGATGCATCAGCTTGGTCGTTATCCCATCACCTGGATGGGCTCCCATTGTCCCGATGGATGAACCATTCATGATGGTGATGGTCTTGTTGCTGGGCTGTTCACCCCCCCCGTCTGCTGAGGCTTGGTTCCTTCCTTTGTCTTTCCAAGATAATCTTGTTATCTCCGTCTCAGCCTTTCTTGTTCACACCATTCGCATCAATGATCTTATAGCGGAGCAAGATGGGTTACTCTCACGCAAACATGTAGTACGCTCATGGGCGGATTCGTGGGTGATTATATGACCAATTTTAGCAACCAGCCCCCGCCATCTTGCTCCGCCATCTTGTCCCGCCATCTTGCTTCTGGTCAAAGATCGGATCTTTGTTTCCGCAGCGGGTAGAGGGAGTGTGGGGCCCGGGGCAGCGGGAGAGGGAGGGCGTGGCCCGCGGCAGCGGGAGAGGGGATGTGCGGCCCGGGGAGAGGGAGTGCGCAGCCCGGGGAGAGGGAGTGCGCGGCCCGGGGCAGCGGGAGAGGGAGTGCGCGGCCCAGGGCAGCGGGAGAGGGAGTGTGGGGCCCAGGGATAAGGCCTAGTGTGTGTGAAGTTGTGGGGAGGTTTACAATGTTTCTTATTTAATGTCCCTTGTCTAGTCTGAAATAAAGTTCATCATTGGATCAGAAGAAATATAATTGTGTGTGTTATATGATTATATACATTTATATCACATTCATGTATGTGTGTTTATAAACATTTTATTCTTTAACAAGAATTAACAGAATTATGAACTAACAGAATTATGAATCTAACCCTATATCAGGCACAAAAACTTCCCCTGCAATGTCAATTACCCTGCGAGTCGGGTCGGTTCCGGTTACTACAAAATCAACTCAAACACTGCTTGTGAGCCATTTACAAAGAAATGATTTAAAATATATTAAAAAAGACAATTACCAGAGTCAAATTTTATTCTTGACAAGGAGTATGAACTGACAGAATGATGAATCTAACCCTATATCACACACACAAACTGTTCATTGATTATACTGTGAGTCGGGTCGGGTCAGGTAGGCTCCGGTTACTAAAATGGGCGGGGAAAAATGCCCAGGATCCCCTCCATAGCGTACTACACGTCAGCCCATTGTATTTAGCATGAGTAGCCTATCTTGCTCCGCTCTAAGATCTTTGATTCGCATAGTCATGTAATGCCCAGGCCCACAGACAGGTTTTAAACTGGTTCCTCCTTTGTGGATTGGGTTTTTTTTCCTTTGCAGCCAGCAAGTCTGTTTAAAAATGTCCATGGTCCTCATCCCCGAGTTCTTCCATAATTTTGGAGGATTTGCCCCAATAAGTTACACTCTATCCAGGCCTTTCACTATTTGGTAAGCAGCAATGAGGTACCCCCTCATCCTTCTAAATGCAGTTGCTGACATCTGAATCATAAAAACCCCAGACTGATGAAAAATCTCAGCAGACCAGGCAACAACTGTGCAGGAAATGTCAATTATGGGTTGAAACTCTTCATCTGCACTCACCTTTGTGGATTTGGATATGTGAGGGGATAAATCGTTTCAATTACCTCCAAACTCAGCATTTCCAGAGATCTCTTCTAAGGTTAGGAGGCTCCCATTGCGTTTGCTGAAGCAGTTTCTCCTGCAAGACGTTTAAAAAGGGACAAGGGTGGAATATAAACAGGTCGCAGATTGCCCGATAAAGAGTCAGAGTGTCCACGATAGCTTCAATGAGGCAATCTTGCTGGCTTACAGTGAAGCTTCTTGAAGCTGTCTGAACAGTGTACTGTGCTGGACTATGGAAAGGGAGCGCACATGTAGCTTAGACGGAAATGCATCAACTCTCAGAGATTCATTCTCACTTATGTCTGGTTCAGTATAAGAGAGCAAAGGATAAATTCATTGGTGGAGACGGGATTGCTTTTTCACTTTCTTCTCCTAAGCCTATCTCTCCCGAAAAGCCATCACTTCCCCAGTCATATTTACAGTGTGGAAACAAGCCCTTTGGCCCAGCTTGCCCACACCGGCTAACATGTCCCAGCTACATGAATTCCACCTGCCAGTATTTGGTCATATACCTCCTAACCCGTCCTATCCATTTACATGTCTAACTGCTTTTTAAATGTTGGGATAGTCCCTGCCTCAATTACCTTCTCTGGCAGCTTGTTCCATATATCCACCACCCTCTGTGTGAAAAGGTTACCCCTCTAATTCCTTTTAATTATTTTCCCCTTCACCTTAAACCTATGTCCTCTGCTACTCGATTCACCTACTCAGTATTCAGTATTCAGTATTTAATTTAATGTCATTTTAACTGAGTACTTACATACACAGATGAAACAAAAACATTGTTTCTCAATCAGTTCCCATCAGTGTGGTTAATAAAAACAGAATAAATACATATAGCTTTAAAAATTAAAATTACCATATCTAAAATAGGCCTAAAAATTGAAAAAAAAACAAACTCTGGTCAAGAGACTCTGTGCATCTATCCAATCAGTTCCTCTCATGAGTTTTTACACCTCTATAAGATCACCCCTCATCCTTCTGCCAGATTATAGTCACTTTCTCTTTAAGATTACTCTTCCTGTTGCTGTGGGGAATCTGTGCACATGGAGCAATCATTCAGGGGGCACTTTTGTTGCCATGAATTTACCCAGGAGGTCAGCTTAGTCCAAGAGTCATAGAGTTGTACAGCACAGAAATAGGCCCCTTCAACCCACCGTGTCCATGCCAACATTTTTGCTCATCTACATTAAACCTGTTTGCCACACGTCTTCTTTGACTTGTCCAGTTAAGTGACTGTCTAAATGCCTCCTAAAGAGCATTGTTGGGTCTGATCCCATCACATCTTATGGCAGCACCTTCCAGATATCAGCCACTCTCCATGTAAAGGATGTAACCTTCAGATCCCTTTAAAACTCTTTCTCATCTTAAATTCATGCTCTCATGTTTTTGATACACCTATCATGGGGAAAAAAGTTTGGATATTTACCCTGTCTATACCTTTCATAATCTTATATATTTCGATCAAGTCACTCCTCAGACTTCTTCACTCCAGGAAAAGAAGCCCAAGCTTGCAGAAGGTTTGAAGAAGAGTCTCGAACTGAAGCGTCACCCATCCTTTTTCTCCGCAGATGCTGCCTGACCCGTTGAGTTACTCCAGCACTTTGTGTCTATCTCAAGCCGATCCAATCTCCCTCCATAACTAAAATTCTCCAATTCAGGCAACATTCTGGTGATCCCCTCTGCATCTTTTTAGTACTGCAACACTTTCTAACTTACCTACACCCTGCTTTAGCCTCAGACAATCTTCCTTAATATCCGCACCACCATCAATTTCATGGCACCTGAACATTTACGAATCATCTGACCTACATTCACATCCTACTTGTTAACATACATCTCAAACAGCAAATATCCCAACACAGATTCCTGTGGCTGACACAAACGAAAAATCAGGGGAATATTCTTCTACAACTACCCTTTGCCTTTTATCATCAAACCAGTTTTGATTCCAAGTAGCCAGCTTGCCTGGGATTTCATGTGTCTTTACCATATGGGCCAGCCTATCATGCCAAATGCCTCATTGTCGTCCAAATAGGCAACATACATATGTCAATTCTGCAGATCATAAAGGGAACAGAACTCCAAAGACGTACAAGTTTGTAGGTTAATGTGCTTCGTAAATTTATAAATTGTCCCTAGTGTGTGTAGGATGGTGTTAATGTGCTGGGATCGCTGGTCGGTGCAGACTCAGTGGGCTGAAGGGCCTGTTTCCGCACTCCATCTCTAAACTAAATTACCATTGGTTTAATTCTTTATGCCTGAGATATGTACGGCTCACTACCAATCTTAGTTTTTCAGCAGAATTAAGTTAATTTCAAGGAAATCATCAATTTTACAATTGGTGCAGCTGATATTTTTGAAATTGTTTGCTTTATAATTATAATTGCAGATTTTAGTAAATGAAGAGGACTCTTATCAGTTGATGCCCCATGAATCAATAGGTTTCTGACTTGTACCTCACCTCCTTAGTTTTTACCCTTTTTTCTACAACTACCATTGAAGCCTGAGTTTAAATTGTCTGAAATGTTTGACCTCTCCTCATCGATAAGCCGATCCATACAGGAGCACCTGAAGTCTCAGCAAGTACTCTTACATTTTAATGTTTACTCAATTTATAATTGTTAATACTAAACTACAAACAATCAGTCGGCATCACATCTCTCTTTATTTGGTTAGATTTTATAAACACTATTTATCCACTTCTTTCAGGTTGAATTTTAATGACCAAAACATTAATGCTGCTAATAGACACAAAGTGCTGGAGTAACTCAGTGGTTCAGGCAGCAACTCTGGAGAAAAAGGATGGGTGATCTTTCTCCTGTCTCCTGTCTGAAGAAGGGTCCTGACCCGAAACGTCACCCATACTTTTTCTCTAGAGATGCTACCTGACTCGCTGAGTACTTTGTGTCTATCTTCCGTATAAATTAGCATTCGCAGTTCACTGCAACACATCACACACAATGCTGCTTACTGATTGTAATGCAAATACAACATGCCTTCGGATTACCATGAGGAAATCCAATTCCATATCAACATTTTACTTTGTTTCTTTGGACATCCTTACATATACATTTTAGTCATAACAAAGAACATCTCAGATGATAGCCTGTCACTTGCATAGCAAAGAACCTTGTGGTTTAATGGGAATAGTTGAGTGATAATAGCAAGAACAAACAGCTGGAAGATCTCAGCAGGTCAAGTAGCATCTGTGGATGCAAAAAGGATGTATTGACATTTGAGGTCGTGATCCTGCATTAGGATTATAGCAATCAAAATAAAGGAGTGATAATAGCAAGTGGACTACTTAGTTTTATAGTCAGAGCTCAATAAATGCTCACAATAATAGCCTTGGCAACAATAATCACTTTGTCCCAATTGGATAAAAAATAATTCAGCTGGTTAACAAGTCTTCCTGCTGGTTATTTTAAATGAGAAACACTCCCCGCTTTGAGCATCAGATTTAATTTTCCTGATGTGGGTTAGAGAATTAATGAGAATCGCTTTAGCTATTTCTTTCCTTGTCACCTTCATGACACTTAAGACATACAGGAGTGAGATTCACCATATAATAGAAGGCTTCATATACCGATTCTCTCTATTAACTGGATTTACTTCACACTCCACTTGAAAAATAAATTACACTTTTTTGTTGGAGTTAATTTAACATTCCAGTCACAACACTTCTTTAGACCTCAGTGGTGTAGGATGTTGTTGATACAATACTTTTCCAGTTGATGTGTCTCTGCCCAGGCATACCCACCAGAAACCATCTCATCATCATGCAGTTATATGTGCCAGTGAAGTATGTATTATGCAGGTTCCTCAATGGATTGAACTACTGATCTCTTTCGAAGGGTCAACAAGGAAGCGATAAACGGCTTATAGTTAGAAGGCGAAGAGCAGAAGGACACAAAATAGGATGATCAGTTTTAAACTACCTTTCCCACAATTCTTGCAACCAGAATCATCTGAGTCTCCTAGCAACCTTCAGAAAATGTTTTAACAATGTTATTACCAAATGCCACTCAGCAAAAATCCTAGCAAGTAGATTTTTAATTAAGCATTTCTTAAGTGTAGTCCGTTGTCGAGTTGCATGTACATTATTTTGAAAATAAACACAAATAAAAATCAATTTTCTTTGTGCAGCCATGCATGGGATTTATTAATTTTGCCTGTGGATGAATGCTGGCTAACACAGTCAGAGCATTGCAAAGATGTGCAAGGGGGAACAAAAGGCTTAAACTAAAAGCAAATTAGAAAATATAAATCACTCAGGAAGGGTCCCAACCAACTTGTTTACAGCCCATTCCACATTCTGGCATCTCATTAACAGCGAGTGTTGTTATACGCCCTCTGCATTTTGAGTGCTGAATTCCATTCTTTATCATATATAACTCTCATTACTAACCATTAGGTAAAGGTTTTACTGTGGCAGATTGAAAACTTCAGAATGGGAGATTCCCCCCCCCACACCAAAAAAATGGAGTAAATAATGGCAGCTGTCAGTGAGATGTAATTTGCATACATTTGCATAACAGATGTACAGTAACGTGTCTGTGACAGACAATGGGTGAATATTAATGATACAGGCTTCAGCATCATTTACGTAAATGCTCTCTGTTGGACAGAGGAGCCGGTGAGCTATTTACAGAAGACAAAAGGATGGTAAGATGAACAGATGCATTAGGCACATCAATGCATCTAGATTTTTTTTGTTCAATTTTTGCAATAAAAGGCCTTGCAGTTCAATTGCTGATGGTAATGACAACTCTTTTTCGAAGTTTCTAAGGAAGTGAGCGCTTGTTTTGCCTTTCGCTCTGCATCAGTGAGTGCCCATGATGATTTAAACAAACACATGAATAGCCATTACTCACAATTTATCAGCCTCACTAAAAAGGTTTCCTGTTAGGGTTTATTTGAAAACCTTTGTGAAGATGGTTGCCTGGAGATTTTCAAGTAAATGAACTGCGCTGCAGACTATCATTTAACAGTACTCTAAATGTATATTTTATCACATTTGTCGAGCTTAAAAGGCATCTGGGACCCAGATAGTAAGATGCTGTTGTTCACCTGAACTTCTGTTTGCGTTAGTGCTGGATGGGTAATAGTCTAAATGCATCTCGCAGTCACCACAACCGATTAGCAGTGGTGACAGATGAAGGTGAGGGTAGGTTTGAATATTTTCCTGTCTTTGTGCAGCTGGCAATAGTGCTTTTCCAATTGTGAAGAGGGTGTGATGCCTTGACCTTCAATGGTCAGAAAATGACACAATTTGTGGTCAGATTTCTGGCAGGCAAAACTTCCCAATAATGGGTAGCAAGTGAGAATGGTGTTGCTTTAAATGGAAGGTTGCACTATATTGCTAACATTCTGCAATCTGCCCAAAACACAGATGCTTTGATTTTCATCAGATTTTACACCTGCCGTTGGGAGGAGTGCTGACCCATTGTACTTTCCAGCTTAGTTCAGTTCACTAGATTTGGTTGTGTGCCAAGCCATGGGAATTCCTCTAATTGGGAGTTCATCAATTTGGAGATGGGAGATGAATAATGCTACCGTTATTAAAGCTTCTTACAAGCAAATTGCAACAGCCCAGTTCACCTTTTACCGTCCCAGTGAATGGGAACATTATCATACATCTGCTGCACTTTGAACACATGCTGTTGTTTTGGAGTCAGGTGAAACGCATTCTAACGCAGTGATTTGTCGTGATCGACAATGAGCAGCTTGAAAGAGGATAATGAGCAGATTCAACTATTTTTTTCAAAAAACAATTTGTCACTTGAAGGGGAAAAGTTGTTGCAGGCTTTTGGGGAAAAACCAAGGGGATTGTGAACAATCCGATAGGGCTTCCAGAGAGTTAGCATCGGGACAATGGTCCAAAGGGCATCCCCTTGTGTAGCATCATTCCATGATTCTGCCAACTCCTGGAGGATGAGCATCTGCATCCTTTGATAGCAATAACGAAAATAAGAGAAACAATTAGAAACATTGAAATTAGGTCATTTGGCTGTTGGGGCGTTCTCTACCATTCAATAGTATAATAAATGACTGATCTCCTAACTTAATACCACATTCCTGCTGTCACCCCATATCCCCTCAAGCTCTTTGTGTCTATAAATCTATTTCCTTGTTTAATATATCCAGCATCCTGGCAACCATATTCTTTTGTGACTTTAGACTATAGAGACAGAACACAGAAACTGGCCCATTGTGTCCATGGGAACTAGCGATCAGCATATACTAGCATTATCCTACACACAAGGCACAATTTACAATTCTTTTTAACAAATTAATCTACAAGCCCATATGTTTTTGGAGTGTGGGGGAGGAAACCGGAGCACTTGGAGAAAACCCACAGGGTCACAGGGCGAACATACAAACTCCGTATAGACAGCAATTGGAGTCATGATCACACCGGGGTCTCTGATAATGTATGGCAGCAACTCTACTGCTGTGCCACTGTGCCACTGTGCCACCCCAGTTGAGAATTCTACAAGTTATCATTATATGTGTGAAGAAATCTCTTCCCATCCCAGTCCTAAATGTCTTACTCTATCCTGAGATTGTGAGATCTCAACACTGCTGAGCTCTGTCAGAATACTGGATGTAGCAGTCAGATTTCTTGTCATGCTTCTAAACACCAATGTCTCCTCAAACAACAGTCTCAGCTTCCTAGGAATCTGTTTTGTTGCACTCTCTCTCTGGTGAGGGTACACTTCTTGTATGAGGAGACAGCACACTGTTCTCTAGGTGTGGTCTTTCTAAAGGCCATATATAATTGTCATATTTCTGCTCCTTTATCCAAAACCTCTTCCCACAAAGGCCAACATACTACTTGTCTTCTTAACAGTTTAGTGAACCTGCACAAAAAATTAAGTGCTCGATGAACTCAGTGGGTGGGGTTTGTCTGTGGAGGGAACGGACCGACCAATTTTCAGGTCGAGAAAGGACCCCACCCAAATCTTCATTTGTCCATTTTCTCTACAGATGCTGCCCGACCTGCTGAGTTACTCCAACGCTTTGTGTTTTGTTCAAGATTCCAGCATCTGCAGTTTCTGTGTCACCTGAAGCTGCATGTTTGTTTTCATGTTGTGTAAGAAGGAACTGCAGATGCTGGAAAATCGAAGGTGGACAAAAGTGCTGGAGAAACTCAGCGGGTGCGGCAGCATCTATGGAGCGAAGGAAATAGGCAAAGTTTCAGGCCAAAACCCTTCTTCAGACTGATTTAAGGGTGGGGGGGGGGGGGGGGGGGGGGGGAATAAAGGAAGAGGAGGAGCCAGAGGGCTGAGGGAGAGTTGAGAAGGGGAGGAGACGATTAGGGTTATCGGAAATTGGAGAAGTCAATGATCATATATCAATGTTCCATTCGCTGGGGTATAAACTGCCCAAGCGAAATATGAGGTGCTGCTCCTCCAATTTCCGGTGGTGCTCACTTTGGCCATGGAGGAGGCCCAGGACAGAAAGGTCGGATTCAGAATGGGAGGGGGAGTTGAAGTGCTGAGCCACCGGGAGATCAGATTGGTTATTGCAGACCGAGCGGAGGTGTTCGGCGAAGCGATCGCCAAGCCTACGCTTGGTCTCACCAATGTAGATCAGCTGACATCTAGAGCAGCGAATGCAATAGATGAGGTTGGAGGAGGTGCAGGTGAACCTCTGTCGCACCTGGAACGACTGCTTAGATCCTTGAATGGAGTCGAGGGGGGAGTTCAGATCAGATTCAGATTCAGATTCAATTTAATTGTCATTGTCAGTGTACAGTACAGAGACAACGAAATGCATTCGTAAAGCGACAAGTGTAGCATTTCTTGCGGCTGCAAGGGAAAGTGCCCGGGGAGGGGGTGGTAAGGGTGGGAATGGAAGAATTGACCAGGGATTTATGGAGGGAGCGGTCTTTGTGGATAACAGACAAGGGGGGGGGGATGGGAAGATGTGGTGAGTGGTGGGGTCAGGTTGGAGGTGGCGAAAATGATGGAGGACTATTTGATGTATGTGACGGCTAGTAGGGTGGAAGGTGAGGACTAGGGGGACTCGGCCTTTGTTACAAGTGGGGGTGTGGGGAGAGAGAGCAGTGTTACGGGTATTGAAGAAACCCCGGTGAGAGCCTCATCTATGGTGGGGGAGGGGAACCCCCGTTCCCTGAAGAATGAGCACATTCCATGTTTGTTTGCAGGGACTTGTTGACAAGGTATTTGCCAATGGATCACCGCTTAAATAATACTCTGCCTTTCTGTTTTCTGAGCAAAGTGGGCAATTTTACCTCTACCTACATTATACTGCATTTGTCATATATTTGGACACGATCAAAATCACCTTGAAGCCTAATGCGCCCTTCTTGCTATTCCCAACTAATTTCATGTCATTTGGGACAGAGGTTGTCAAGAGTTTACTCAAAATAGCAACTCAAGGTCTGCAGAGAAAAATGTACTATGCAGTCAATGTCACATTAATAACCCCCACAGTACCATTTGTCACTCAAGGTAAAGCGATACATGCTATTTTGGAATGTATGTCATTTTTCACAGTATTTTTTGCTGGTGGATACATTTATTAATTTCTGCCAGTTGTCCTCGATATGCACAGTTTTCCTTGTGCGTGTTATTGGTCTAACAGTGGGTTCACAATGATATTAGATGAGGAATTTCAGGAATTTGTACCAGGATCATTTTGATACCATTGTAATTGTAAAGCAAGAAGTCGTAGGTTTATGGGCTGTCCCACTTACGCGACTTTTTCGGTGACTGCCGGTACCTGTCATAGGTCGTTGCAGGTCACCGAAAATTTCCAACATGTTGAAAATCCAACAGCGACCAGAACAAGGTACAACTCTTTGGATGACTACTCACGACCATACAGGCTTCACCTCGCGACATGTCACCGGGGTTTTCGCCTGTATGGTCGTGAGTAGTCTCCTCAGTCGCCCAAAGAGTTGTAGCGTCACTCTGGTCACATGTTGAACATTTTCGGTGACCTGCAACGACCTATGACGGGCTCCGGCAGTCTCCAAAAAAGTCGCGTAAGTGGGACAGGATGGTGATGGGGTTTTAAGAAGGAACTGTGGGGAATGTTGTTTACATGGAGAACAGTTGATATCTGGTAACAACATGCCACATAGTGATTATTTGACACTCCTTTGCAGATACAGGGGAAACATCAAGCCAATATCCTTCCTCATTGATGAACGCCAAGGATGGTATTTTTACCACTTGCCATTAAAATAAAATTCTCTAAATCAGTTTAATGCCTTGTGCTTTTGATGTTACTATGTTAACATTTTCTAGTTTAAATGGATAGAAATAATTTTTTCCAAGTCATAGAAGGGTAGGTGGTTGGTGTGGAATTTTTTACTTGTTCAGAAATACAGAGATACAACGTGAAAAGAGACCCTTCGGCCCACTGAGTCCGCACTGACCAGCGATCCCTGCACACTAAAGGGCCTGTCCCACTTTCACGACCTTTACAGACGACTGCCGGCACCCGTGATAGGTCGCCAAAATTTTCAATATGTTGAATATTCAGCAGTGACCAGAAAGACGCCACAACTCTTTGGAGACATCTCACGACCATAGGAGACCTCTTGCGACCACGGTCATTGGGGAGTCGTCTGTATGGGCGTGAGAGGTCTCCTATGGTCGTTGAGAGGTAAATGTGAGGTTATCCACTTTGGTAGCAAAAGCAGGAAGGCAGATTATTATCTAAATGGTATCAAGTTGGGAATAGGGGAAGTTCAATGGGATCTGGGGGTCCTTGTTCATCAGTCAATGAAAATAAGCATGCAGGTACAGCAGGCAGTGAAGAAAGCGAAAGGCATGTTGGCCTTCATAACAAGAGGAGTTGAGTATAGGAGCAAAGAGGTCCTTCTGCTATTGAGGGAGTGCAGCGTAGGTTTACAGGGTTAATTCCCGGGATGGCGGGACTGTCATATGCTGATAGAATGGAGCGGCTGGGCTTGTATACTCTGGAGTTTAGAAGGATGAGAGGGCATTTTATTGAAACATATAAGATTATTAAGGGCTTGGACACGCTAGAGGCAGGAAACATGTCCCCGATGTTGGGGTAGTCAAGAACCAGGGGCCACTGTTTAAGAATAAGGGGTAAGCCATTTAAAACAGAGATGAGGAAACACTTTTTCACACAGAAAGTTGTGAGTCTGTGGAATTCTCTGCCTCAGAGGGCGGTGGAGGCTGGTTTTCTGGATACTTTCAAGAGAGAGCTGGATAGGGCTCTTAAAGATAGCGGAGTCAGGGGATATGGGGAGAAATCAGGAACGGGGTACTGATTCAGGATGATCAGCCATGATCACATTGAATGGCGGTGCTGACTCGAAGGGCCAAATGGCCTACTCCTGTACCTATTGTCTATTGTTTAAATCACAATTCAACTTGATCCTGAGCACAGTTAGTATCTGTACAGAATTTGCATGTTCTCCCTTTGACTGTGTGGGTTTCTTCTGGGTGCTCCACTTTCCTCCCAAATCCCAGTGTGTATGGAGTTTGGACAATAGTGGGATAACATAGAACTAGTGTGAATACATGATTAATAGTCGGCGTGGTCTCGGTGGGCTGTAGGACCTTATTTCCATGCTGTATTTCTAAACCACAACAAAGATTTTGACAACTGATTAATACTGGAAGAAATATTTAGAAATATTAATATAATCATCATCATCAGGGACACCTTCACTGAACATTTTATGCTTTATTTCTCAACATTCTCAACTTTTTACTGATTAAAGTTAAAAAAAATCAAAAGACTATGAATTGAAAATGACCAGCTTCAACTGATGACATCACAATTGTTCAGCGAGCAGTGATCAGCTTCACTGATGATTTCATCCTTATTTGCGACTAAAGTTTTAAAAATGACAACTATAACAAGATTTTTACTGTTAAATTACTTTCCCCACAGGTTCCAATACACTTTGATACAAAGTTGCAAGACAGCAAGTCTCTGAACTTTTCACCTCAATTAGATTTTTCAACAGGAGGGGAAGGGCCAATTGGTATTGCTGTTAGAACTTCTGCGGCAGGCAGGGTAAGTGCAATTGGAATTTTTTTAAAAGCCCACTGCTGAGGGAGGCAGGGGAGTGCTGGGATCTTATGTTTGGGAATGGCTTAAGTTAGAGGACCACACCTTCCATGGGGGCTACGGGTGGGGAACGGGTGCATTGGCGGAGCTACAAATGATGGATTGAATTTACAATCATTGTAATAATGCATTTTCCATTTATCCCTCTGCTTGCAGGTCACCATTATACACTAGTGGTACCACATAGCGGGAGCAAAATTAATCTAGAAATGGCTTTCTTAAAACCCACTCTCTCTTCTTTTGCTAAATATTGTTCAGGATTTTGTTTTAATTTTTTGTGCTTCTTTGCATTTGTTGTTCAGCTTCTTTTAAACCTATATTTCAAAATTTCTCTCATTGCATGGAGTCATGAAGTCATAGAGTCACACGGCACGGATGAAAAGGCCCTCAACCCAACTTATCTATGTAGATTAAGATTCCCCATCTATTCCAGTCCCACCTTCCTGCATTTGGCCCGCATCTCTCTAAACCTTTCCTAGCCATGTACTTCTTTTTCAGGGGAGGAGAATACTATGATAATTTGCAACATAATGTAAAATGCCCACTGCCTTTGGAGATCCTCTTATCACCTGATTGCTGGAGGTCAAGGAGAATTTCCACACATATTTGCTGGAGTTGGAATTGCTGTAACTCCTGGAGTCTAAATTTGGAGCTTGAAGCTGCGGGATACCTTTACAAACCTGACAAAAGCTTAGACCAATCCATGTCCATATATGGTGATCCAACAGATCTTCCAACAACATGGGCACTTCAGAAAAAAACTTGATGAAGGAGGGCAATTGATTGATTGAATTGATAGAAAGATACAGCATGGATATTGGTCCATTGACCCACTGGGTCCACGCCAAAATCTGCTGATTACAATCGTGCTCTCCATTGCTACTTTTCTGTACTGGCAGAAATCTCAGCTGAAAGCTTATCAACAATGAAACACACGTGGACACACAGAGAACAGGACACATTTTTGGTTATGTTCTGTGCATCCAAGCTATTTTTTAAAGTAAATAGTGAATAGAATAGAATATAATTCTTATTAAATAGAAGACAAATTTATAACCCAGTTAAAAAGTAACGGAGCAAAAGCCAGATTGCAGAACAGCAGAACAAACACATTGGGATGAACAACTGTTGAAATGTTAAAGGGCCTGTCCCACTTGAGCGACTGCCAGCATCATTGACTGACGTATCAGGTCTCCTAAAAAATAGCGGCATGATGCGGCGTGATGAAGTATGACGCGCAGTGTTTTTTTCAAGTGTCGCAACATTTTTTTGTCGCCGCTGGATTTTGAAATGTTCAAAATCTTTTGGCGACACTGATATGTCGTCGAAAAAAATTGCCAAATGGGACATTGGACTCCTCTGGCAGTGCTCTGATGAAACTATGAAGCTGTTTTCTCACTTTGCAAACAATCACAGAGGTCTAACTGTGGTTAATGAGCCCAGTCTTTGCATTTATCCCATCATGAGCAAAATTGCTCCTTTCTCTTAATTGGCCTTTAACAAGGAATTAACAGTCCTGAACAAGCAATTTTGGTTCTTTTTGGTGAGCGAACCTGAATCCTCGAAGGAAGTACTGCTTCAGTTGCAAAGTAAAACCAAATGATAAAGAAATTCATTCTGAATGCACCAATGACTCTGCTAGAAAGAGCAGAGACCCAACTCCTCCCCACCTGCTTTAGTACGGCAGCTGGCTCTCGGTAGTGATAAATGTGTCCACTGTTCTTGCACACCAGGTGTTAACTCGAATCTAATTTTTCATTGACATAAAATTGACGGGTGAAAAACACAGCAGGTTCTGCTGACCCTCTGGTTGTGGTGTATCTGTGGAATTCTTTGCTACAGAAGGCTGTGGAGGTCAAATCAATGGATATTTTTAAGACAGATATAGATAGATTCTTCATTCGTACGGGTGTCAGAGGTTATGGGGAGAAGGCAGAAGAATGGGGTTAGGAGGGCGAGATCGATCAGCCATGATTGAATGGCAGAGCAGACTAGATGGGCCGAATGGCCTAATTTTGCTCCTTTCACTTATGACATGACCAATGACCTTCTTAGTCCCACTTGACATTGTGAGCACTGGAAACGTAAATGTTTAAAGTCTACTGTGATTGAGTAGAGAGGTGGCAGGTCTACTTGTAAGGCGCAGAGTAATAATAATAATAATAATAATCTTTATTTATATAGCACTTTTCAACAAAACCAGTATTTGAACCAAAGTGCTTTACAGAGATTGATTAAATTAACTGAACAGATCAAATGTCAATTAACCCATACAAAACAAAAAAGAGAAAAAAGAAAAAAGACACAGAACAGTACACTATAGAAATCAACAAGAAACATCCCCCCACAGCAGAATTCACTGTGAGGGAAGGCACTAAAAATATCCAATTCTCCCCCTCATAGTCCACCCGAGGTCGGGGTCTATATGTGGCCTCCTCAGCCAACTCGATGTTCTCAGGCCCTCTGCCAGTAAGGTCCTACCCTGCCCTCGGCCCAAACCCCCTACAATAATCATTAATCACGCTATAGTTACATGCACACATGATGGTGTACAAATATGCATGTATTTGATGCGCTCCTCCTAAAATTGCCTCATGTAAATTCCTATGCACAAATTGATTATGACAGGACCATGTATGTCAAGGATATGCTACCATGTATAGTTTAATGCTTGCTCTTTGAAGCAATTATCTATTATAATAAACAATGCAGGACAGTGGTGAAGCTGGTGGGGCTGTTACCTCACTGCGCCAGACTTGTGGGTTTGATCCTGACCATGAATGCTGCCCTTGTGGCGTTTACACATTCTTCCTGTGGCCATGTGGATTTCCTCTGTGTGCTCCAGTTTTCAACCACATCCCAATGACGTGTGGGTTTATAGATTAATTGGCTTCTGTAAATTGCTCCTGGCGTATAGGGAGTAGATGTGAAAGTGGGATAAGTAGTGTACATTTTGGAGATAGTGTTTAAGTTAGTTCTGTATTGTGATTATTCAATGTTATAGTCATATAAAACTCACATAGTCACATACCTACACACTAGGTAGTCCACTCATGTTGACTCAAGTCAAGTCAAGTCACATTTATTTATATAGCACATTTAAAAAGCAACTCTCGTTGGCCAAAGTGCTTTACATTTGTTATAAGAATAGTATAAACAAACAAACGACATACATCTATACATATAGCCCTCGCAGTATTCACATACCAGTCTATAGTTTTCAGGGTTATCCCCACAGACCTGATATGCTGTTGCAAGTAAGAATTCCATTGTTCAGGTTTCCACACCTATGCCCATTAAACACTCTTGACTCTTGCTGTTCTTCAATAAAGGTCCTCTCATCATCAGGCACCTCTGATGTGGACACAGAATGTTTGACAATTACTGCCCAATAATCTTCTCCCATGACTCTCACAGCAGCCTAGAATAATGCTCACCAGGCCCTGGAGATGTCTCCATCCTGGAGACTGCTGCGGAAAGTAGTACCTCCATCTTTTCATGATCATTTGTCCTGGAATTTCACTGTTTCTCCACTCTGAATTCATCAACCGCAGTGGCATTATGAATAGTGAATACAGATTGTAGGATTTCATTTAGTACCTGACCTATATTTCATGCCTCCATACTCATATTACCACTGTATTCCCCATTGGATTCTATTCTTTCGCTGGTTACCCTATTCCTTTGATATTATTAAAAAAAGATGTGGGATTTTCCTAAATCTTGCCAACAAAGGCCATTTCTTCACTCTCCTAATTACTTCTCCTAATTACTTTTAAAAGTTCCTCGTACATAGTCTTTACCTCCATCCTTTCTGCATAACAAGCTTAAAACCAAAGGTAGACAAAAATGCTGGAGAAACTCAGCGGGTGAGGCAACATCTATGGAACGAAGGAAATAGGCAACGTTTCGAGCCGAAACCCTTCTTCAGACCAACCCTGTTTTCAATTCATTAAACCTGCCATACGTTGTCTTTCCTTCCTTTATTCAATCCTCAATGTTCCTTCTTGTTCCTTGGACTACCAGCATCCCCCTTCTCCTTTGTGGAAACACGTTGGATCTGAATACTCACTATTTTGTTTTGCAATGTCTCTAACTGGTCACTTGTAGATTTACCTAAACGGAACTGCTCCGAGCGACTCTTTCTATGTGCGGCCTTATTATATGTAAATCATCCTTATTATATGTAAATCATTCTGCTCTCAAATTCTGGAACCTAATTTCTGGCCTATCCTAGTCCTTCTGCATAACAACTGTAAAACTAACAGTGTTATGGTCATAGCTACAAGGGCAGGTGGAAGGAATGTAAGTTGCCTACTAACACTCCCTCCACCCGCCCAGGTACATTCCCACAGATAGGATCGAAGGTTTGAACACTTGCCTGTCTTGCATTAGATGGGACGCATCCAGTGGGTTTTGATGTACAAGTCCCCAGGTTCCAACCATACCACTGAGCAGAATAAAACTTCTTGAAGTGACGGGTTACTAATTAAGTTGAATGTGGATCTCTGAGATTGGACAGGCCCTAATCTGCTGGAAGTGTTCAATGCATGTCAGAAAATCCATGGGGAAATGTATCAATACCCTTCACTACAAGCAAATGGGGGTAGAAAGTAGACATCATGGATTTGTGAGCTGAATCGCTGTTGAATCTGCTTTACAAGACCCTGTCAAAGGTCATTGAAAATTGGATCAAATCTTTTCTAGGCCCCGCACCCAATCAGTGCTGCACACAGCAGGAACATCTCGGACAACCTTGTGCCATTCTGGGAAGTGCTTTGGCAGGACACATGCTTGGTCAACCTGGACCAGGAGAAGTGCTTTGGCAGGATATTGCACACAAACTTGCTATTTGAAAACGGGCTTTGGGAATAGAATCGGGAATTGGATTTAACTGTTCCACACAGCCATCAGTCTTGCAATGCCACAAATGTGTGGAAACAGACATCTTCCCCATTAAGTCTGGCATAAGGTAGGGTTGCCCATTCTCCTTGTTTTGCCACCCTCTTCTGCTAAGATCCAAGGTTATTCCACAACTTTAGCAGCACCTGCGACCAGTTTGAGTTGGTCTTAGGGGCTGGAATAGACCGAGAGGCCATATTCTTCAGCAACTGGCCCAACTGGTTCACCCCCCACTTTTCCATCATCTGAGTACTTGAAGGTAATGGGGATGTAGTTCAGATGGGCTAAGGCATGTAATGATGACAGGCTAGAGCGGATGGGTAAGGTTAAAGGAAAACTGAGACTGTGGGAGCAACACATCCTCTCGACTACTGGCAAGAATTTGGTCACCAGGAGCAAGTGTTGCTGTACTTGGCTCAGCTGTGGCTGATACCTTGTTCATTGCTGTGATAATTATCCAACCAATCTTCTGTTTCTTCAGATCCAAGATGGAATGTGCCCGACATCATGACAAACACCAAGTGTCAGTAGGTGTGGAGGTTCTACCTGTCCCCAGTGATGTGAAGGATGGGCCTGGGCCCATTGCTGTACAATATTCCACAATTGTCTATTGTCTAATTCGCAACTTTTCTATCCCTGAGCTTAACAATTCACAACTCTTTGTCCTCTCGGGTCCAATCCTGCCTCCTCATCTCTGGTTTTAGTCCAACAATCTGCCTATCAAAAACCCCCCACCCGTGTCTTCACCTATTACTGGCCAGGCTCTATGCTGCCCCTTCTCTATCCCGGTTTTCTTTTAATGTGTCTTGGGTGAGGTAGCATTGGGGAAGGCAAAAAGACTGATAAAGCACCAACATAGAAACTAGACATCACAAGGTGTAGATGAGGGGGACTCATGCTTTAAATCGAACCTGCCCAACTCACATCAAATCAAATAGCATCTTGAATTATTCTGAAACGTTGCTTTTGTTTGTTTTCACAGAAAATTATTGCAGTTTGAGGTTTATGAAGTTTGACATATATCTATCATGGTTATAATAGGACAGACTATTATATATTATACTATTATGTATTTTAAAATAAAATCTTTCAGTTATTTTAATTACAAAAGCAACTTGAAAATAAAAAAAAATGTAGATGTGGACATGCATAGATACACAAACAATAGGTTCAGGAGCAGGCCATTCAGCCCTTCGAGCCAGCACCGCCATTCAATGTAATCATGGCTGATCAACCACAATCAGTACCCCGTTCCTGCCTTCTCCCCATATCCCTTGATTCCGCTAGCCCTAAGAGTATATTTTGAATGCATCCATTGAATCGGCATCCACTCCCTTCTGAGGCAGAGAATTCCACAAATTCACAACTCTCTAGGTGAAAACGTTTTTCCTCATCTCGGTTCTAAATGGCCTACCCCTTATTCTTAAACGGTGGCCCCGTTTAAGAATAAGGGGCCACCCAACATCGGGAACATGATTCCTGCCTCTAGCATATCCAATCACTTAATAATTTTTTATGTTTCTATAAGATCCCCTCTCATCCTAAATTGCAGTGAGTACAAGCCCGGTCTCTCCATTCTTTCATCATATGTCAGTTCAGCCAACCCGGGAATTAACATCGTGCACCTACGCTGCACTCCCGCAAGAATGTCCTTCCTCAAATTTGGAGACCAAAACTACACACAACACTCCAGGTGCGGTCTTACCAGGGCTCTGTACAACTGCAGTAGGACCTCGTTGCGCCTATACTCAACTCCTCACATTATTATTGTTTTTTTTAATTTTATTTTTATTTGAAGTACAGTAAATTACAATAATACACATCAGATATATCTTATTATATTTGTTGTACCACTTCATTTTTCGAGCTTTAGAAAAGATAGAAATAAAAGAAGTAAGGAAAGTGAGCAAGAATCGTGAAGGTGCAGGAAAGTGTTGGGAAAAGAAAGCCCCTTTAGGGAGGAAGTTAGAGAAGGAAGTAAAGAAAGGAAACAAGACCCTAGAAATAAAAGAAAAAAAAGGAAAAACAATCGCTCTATTGTGACACAAAACTCGCAAAAAAGGATATACCAACCGTGTTTTTGTTTTTTTTTAATTTATTTTATACCCCCCAGTTGCCAGCTCCGGGTACCATTTATATTTTAAATTACTATTGCACCTTATGCTTGTAATAGTTCCATAAATGCAGACCACGTCTTTTGGAAGTGGTCTGCTTTGCCTGCTAGGAGGAGTTTCATCTCTTCCAAGTGTAGCGTTTCGAACGTTTGAAATCCACATTTTTATTGTTGGTATTGGAGCATTTTTCCAAAATTTGAGTATAAGCTTTTTTCCCATTATTAGCCCGTAATTAAGTAAGTTATTTTGAAACACGTTTAATTTGGGGTTACCTTCTGATATTCCTAAAATGATCCATTCTGCTTTTGGTACAAGTTTTATTTTAAATGATTTTGTGAAGATTTCAAATATTTCGTTCAACATTTTTCGATTTTTATACAAAAAACAAAAGAGTGCGCTATGGTAGCTTCTTGTGACTGACATTTATCACAAATGGGTGAGACATTGGGGAAAAGTTTATTTATTTTAGTTTTTGAATAATATAGTCTATGTAATGTTTTATATTAGAGTATGCCGTATGTTGATCGAGCATTTATGCACATATAGTAAGTGTTTATCCCAGCTCTCTTTTGAAATTTTTATAGATAGTTCTTGTTCCCAGTCTCTTCTAATACCATCAGTTGTAGGTATTTCTATATTTAAAATAATGTTGTATAAGTATGATATTAGATTTGCTGATTCAGCCTTTGTCTTCATGGCTTCATCCAATAAGCCTGGGGACATGTTATGATAGTCTTTTGTGTATTTTTTCAGATAGTCACGGATTTGAAGATATTTAAAATATTGATTATTTTTCAAATTATATTTCAGTTGTAATTGTTGAAATGATAATAATTTTCCTAATTCATACACGTCTCCGAGCATTTTGATTCCCATTCTTTCCCATTGTGTAAATGATTTATCTATAATTGAAGGTTTAAACGACGGGTTATTGACTATTGGCATTAAAAGAGATAGATTTCTTAATTTTAGATTCTGTTTTATTTGTTTCCAAGTTCTAATTGTACTATGTATCATTGGATTTTTATTATAATTTTTGTTATTCAGATTCATTGGTGAGAGGAGAGTCGCTCCTGTATTACACGGAGAGCAGTCCTCTCTCTCCATTACAATCCAGTCCAACTTTTTTGGAAGATGTATTGGAATTGATTGAAATAAGTATAGGATTTGTGGTAAAAAGATCATTTTTATAGCATTTATTCGACCTATTAAAGACATCGGGAGCGTTTTCCAGAATTTGATTAGATTATTTAGTTTCTTAAGTAAGGGGCTATAATTGGCGTTAAATATAGTGTGATAGTTTCTAGTGATTTCAATTCCTAAATATTTAAAATTTTCTGTGGCTATTTTAAAGGCAAATTTCAAGAGATGTGTTGAGTCTTTCGGTTTTATCGACATAATTTCACTTTTGTTCCAGTTTATTCTATATCCTGAGAAAGATCCAAAGTCCTCAATTAGATTTAATATGTTTGGTATACTGATTTGGGGTTTTGTGATATACAGTAATACATCGTCTGCATATAAGGATATTTTGTTATTTGAATATTTTGTATTATAACCGTAAATATTCGGGTGTGTTCTAAATTTTTCAGCTAAAGGTTCAATTGCCAGAGCGAATAACAGCGGTGATAATGAACATCCTTGTCTATTGCCCCTTGTTAATTGGAATTCCGTAGATAGTATATTATTAGTTAATATTCTAGCCGTGGGTTTGTTATATAATAATTTTATCCATGCGATGAAGTTCTCTCCCATTTGAAATTTTTGCAATACTTTAATCATATAATCCCATTCTACTTGATCAAACGCCTTTTCTGCGTCCAATGAAATGATAGCTAACTCTTGTTCTTCAGGTTTGTGAGAGTGCATTATGTTAAGCAGACGTCTCAGGTTATTAAATGAATGTCTCTTAGGTATAAATCCTGTTTGATCCTCATTTATTAATTTATTAACATATTGACTTAGTCTTCTAGCTAGTGTTTTCACTAATATTTTTGGTCCGCATTTAACAAAGCAATAGCTCTATATGAGCCTGGTTCTTCTATATCTTTATCTTTTTTAAGTATTAATGTGATTGTTGATTCTGCTAGTGTTTCAGGTAAGATTTGTTCTTCAATAGCGTATGTATACATTTTCTGTAGACGTGGTGTAACTATGTCGTAAAAACATTTATAAAATTCATTACTGAATCTGTCTGGTCCTGGTGTTTTTCCATTCTTAAGTGTGTTTATTGTGTCTTCTATTTCCTTAGATGTAATTTGTGCTCCCAGTTCCTCTTGTTCCTTCAGTTCTAGTTTTGGAAGGTTACAGTTGTCCAAAAATTCTGAAACTTTATTATTGTCTATTAGTGTTTTTGATGTGTATAAATTCTTGTAAAATTGAGCAAATCTTTTATTGATATCATTAGATAGTGTTAGTAATTCCCCTCTATCTGATTTAATCTTTAAAATTGCATGACCTTTTTCCCGTTTTTTTCAGTTGGCGTGCCAAAAGTTTATGGGGTTTATCCCCAAATTCGAAATGTTCTTGTTTTGTGATTTGGAATAATCTTATAACCTTCTCTGATAATAATTTATTTAGCTTAAATTTCAGTATTAAAATTTTATTATGTTTATCCATAGTTGGATCTTTAGCATTATCTATATCTAGTTTTCTGATTTGTTCTTCTAATTGTATTTGTTCATTCTTATTCTTTTTGTTTTGAAAAGCTTGATACGAGATAATGACCTCTAATCAATGCTTTGAAGGATTGACATAATAAAGTGGGCGATATATCTGGTGTATCGTTTGTCTCAAAAAATAGGTCCATCTGTTTTTTTAGATATATACTCCCTTGTGGGTCTTTCAAAATTTGCGAGTTAAACCTCCAGAACGATTTGTTCGTAGACATTCCTTCTAATTTTAGAACGAAAGTTAGCGGGGAGTGATCTGAAATCGTATTGGTGTAATATTTAGGGTTCATAGTATAAGGGATTAGTTTTGTATCCACTAAGAAGTAGTCTATACCTGAGTATGTTTTGTGTACCATTGAATAAAACGAGTATTCCCTTCCAGTCGGATTCGCGATCCTCCAGATGTCTGCTAAATTTGTATTTTTTATATATGTATTTAAGAGTTCACTAGTTTTAGATTTCATATTACCTCTTTGTTTTTGCATCGATTTATCTAAGTACGGATCTAAAACACAGTTGAAGTCTCCTCCAATTATAACATTTTGGTAGTTAAATTCTGCAATTATATTCAGGATTTTATTTAAAAAATTGAGGATTATCAAAATTGGGTGCATATATGTTTACCAAGGTGATTGGCATAGCATGGATCTCTCCTGTAACTATAAGATATCTCCCTTCCTTATCTGATATAATGTTCTTTGATTTGAATGGTATTCCTTTGCGAATAATGATTGCGGTGCCTCTGGATTTCGAAGTATATGAGGAGTGAAATGTTTGGCAACTCCTCACATTATGAAGGCCAACATGCCATTAGCTTTCTTCACTGCCTGCTGTACCTGCATGCTTACTTTCAGTGGCTGATGTACGAGGACACCCAGGTTTCATTGTACTTTCCTTTTCCCTAGCCTGACACCATTCAGACAATAATCTGCCTTCCTGTACTTGCCACCAAAGTGGATAACCTCACATATATCCACATTATACTATCATGCATCCGCCCACTCACACAACATGTCCAAGTCACCCTGTATCCTCATAGAATCCTCTTCACAGTTCACACTGCCACCCAGCTTTGTGTCATCTGCAAATTTGCTTATGTTACTTTTAATTCCTTCTTCTAAATCATTAATGTATATTATAAATAGCTGCGGTTCCAGCACCAAGCATTGCGGCAGCCCATTAGTCACTGCCTGCCATTCCGAAAGGGACCCTCGTTGTTTCCTGTCTGCCAACCAATTTTCGATCCATATCAATACCCTATCCCCAATACCATGTGCTCTAATTTTGCCCACTATTCTCCTGTGTGGGACCTTATCAAAGGCTATTTGAAACTCCAGGTACACGACATCCTTGTCCATTTTATGTTACATCCTCAAAAAATTCCAGAAGATTAGTCATGCATGGTTTCCCCTTCGTAAATCCATGCTGACTTGGACCGATCCTGTCACTGCTATCCAAATGCGCCGCTATTACATCTTTAATAGTCGACTCCAGCATCTTCCCCACCACCGATGTCAGGCTAACTGGTCTATAATTCCCTGCTTTCTCTCTCCCTCCTTTCTTAAAAAGTGGGATAACATTAGCTACCCTCCAATCCACAGGAACTGATCCAGAATCCATTGAACATTGGAAAATTATCACCAAATTCTAGAGCCACCTCCTTGAGTACCCTGGGATGCAGACCATCTGGCCCTGGAGATTTTTCTTCCTTCAGTCCCATCAGTTTACCCAACACCATTTCCTGACTAATGTGAATTTCATTCAGTTCCTCCATCACCCTAGGTCCTCTGTCCCATAGTACATCTGGGAAATTGTTTGTGTCCTCCTTAGCGAAGACAGAACAAAAGTACCAGTTCAACTCGTCTGCCATTGCCTTGATCCCCAAAATAAATTCACCTGTTTCTGTCTTCAAGGGACCCACATTTGTCTTAATTAATTTTTCCCTCTTCACATACCTAAAGAAGCTTTTACTTTACTCCTTAATATTTTTGGCTATCTTACCTTCGTACTTCATCTTTTCGCCCCGTATTGCCCTTTTAGTTACCTTCTGTTGATCTTTAAAAGTTTCCCAATCCTCTGGCTTCCTGCTCATCATTGATATGTTATACGCCATCTTTTTTATTTTTGTACTGTTCTTGACTTCCCTTCTCAGCCACGTTCACCTCTTACTCCCTTCGATTCTTTTTCCTCTTTGGAATGAAATGATCCTGCATCATCTGAATTATTCTCAGAAATACCTGCCATACCGTTCCACCATCATCCCTGCTAGGGCCCCTTTCCAGTCAACTTTGGCCAGCTCCGCATACCTCCATAGTCCCCTTTGATCAACTGCAATACAGACACTTCCGATTTTACCTTCTCCCTCTCAAATTGCAGATTAAAACTTTTCATATTATGACCACTGCCTCCTAATGGTTCCTTTATCTGAGTTCCGTTATCAAATGCGGTTCATTACACAACAATAAATCCAGAATTGCCTTCTCCCTGGTAGGCTCCAATACAAGCTGCTCCATCTCTACAAATTCCCTTTCTTGTGGTCCAGTACCAATCTAAAACAACAACAGAAATTGTGAGAATTATCAGCAGGAACATAGTTGCTCTTTCATATTCAAGTCTCAGTTCTGAGAAAGGGATCATCAACCTGAAACTTCGACTATACTTCATTTTACACAAATGCTGCCTGACCTGCTGAATGATTTCAGCATTTTCTGTCTTGTTTAGTTTTCTGCTTGAGTCCTGAGCTTGCTTGTGAATATTTGCATGCGAATGTATCAAGCAGGTGAAATGTTCAATGGCAAGAAGTTTGGGATCAAAGTAGTTAGTTTTGGGTATGAAGCAAACATTCTGTCAGATTTAATAACACTCCAGTGCCTCACACACTGCTGAACCATCAAGGAGTCTGCACATAAATAAAGCTTTTGCTCTTCTGCAAAACACATAAAGATGTGCAGCAAATTGTAACTGATTTTATTTTTAGCGGTTGGAGCCATAATCTTTCCCTCTAAGGATCCATTCGTATGGCATTCTGTGTGTGCATCATTCTGGCCTTCAGAGTCTACGTTTAGGATTGATGTATTAAGGGACTGATGTGGATACTGATGTCTTAAAAGTTATACCCAAGGGTCATAACAAAGTGACTTCAGGAAAAGGAGGCTGCTATGGAAAACACTTCATCACACCCACCTGCAGGATAAAGTTAATTTTCACAGTTGAATCATCAAACACTCCTTTGAATATTAGCTCATGCAGCAACAGTTAAAAGGCAATTCACATTAAAAAAAATCTAGTTTAACTTGCAAAATAGTTGTGAGGAGCAGAGCAGCAATGGATTACAATGTACATATTTGCCTCTTGTTACGGTTACAGCTCATAATCGTAAAACTATAGAATAATGGCAAAATGGAATCATAATTATGAGAATGAGCAGTGGATATAAAGGGATAACTGCGGTAAAGAAGGCATATGCTATGCTTGCCTTCATTGGTCGTGGCATTGAATATTGGAGTTATGGTGTAGCTTTATAGGACTTTGGTTAGGCCGCATTTGGAGTATTACATACAGTTCTGGGTGCCCCAATACAAGAAGGAAGTAGAAGCTTTGGAAAGGGTGCAGATGAGATTTATCAGAATGATGCCTGGATTAGGAGGTATTAGCCATAGGGAGAGTTGGGCAAACTTGGATTGTTCTCTCCAGAGCACCAGAGGTTGAGGGGCAACCTGATAGACATATATAAAAATATGAGAAGCATAGATGGGATAAACAGTCAGAGCCTTTGTACCAGGGTGGAAATATCAAATGATTGAGGGCATAGTTTTAAGGTGAAATGAGCAAAGTTTCAAGGAGATATGCAGGGCAGGTTTTTTCACACAATGGTGGGGAGTGCCTAGAACTCCCTGCTGGGATGGTGGTGGAGACGCATATGATGGTGGCATTTAAGAAACTTTTGGATAGGCACATTAGGCCCAGGAAGGCCGTCAGCATCCATAAAGACTCATCACACCCCTGTAACGGACTGTTCGAACTACTTCCCTCCTGCAGACATTACAAGGCCTTCTACGCCCGAACCTCCACTCAGAAACAGTTTTATTCCAAGAGCTATAGCGGCTCTGAACCGGCCCTACTGAGTGCCCCCCATCCCCCCTGGACTGTCTCCCTCGGATGGTCACGACACACAGCTTATTTATTTATTTTACTTTTCTTTTTCATCGTTTGGAAGCTGCATACTAAATCTCGTTGCACTGACGTGCAAGGACAATAAAAGATATTATTATTATTATTATTATTATTATTATTATTATTATTATTATTATTATTATTAATATCCAGGGAATGGAGAGATGTAGATTACGTGCAGGCAGGTAAGAGTTGGTCTTGGCATCATGTTCGCACAGACATAGGGAGCTGCAGGGACAGTTCCTGTGCTGTCTGTCATGTTATATGTTCGAGAGATGGAAAAGGTTCTGGAAAGGAGAAGTGGAATAGAGGGAGAAGGACCCACATTAATATTTGACCAAGTATTAATGACGCCACGTCCCTGAATAAAATTGACGGGACTTCCGTGAATCTTATTCAAAGGAGCGCAGCGTCATTAATATTTGGTCAAAACACAATTACATTCACTGAGGAAGTGGATCGATGTATTGATGTACATTGTGGTAGTTTCTTAAAACTCACTGTCATTGAGGGCTCCGGACCGTGAACATGGGCTTCTTCCTGCAGGTAAAGTCATTCACCACGTTGTGTCTCTCTGTCTTTTGCTCTCTCTTCCTCTCTCTCTCTCTCTCTCATGAACTCTCCCTCTTTCGCGCTCTCTCACTCCCTCTCTCTCACCCTGTCGCCTCGGCATTCCTGGAATCATTTGACTTTTTGCGGTGATGGCTGCATCTGCGGTTCCTTTCTGTTGGAGGGAGGGGAGTCCTGGCCCGGCGGCTCCTGGTCCGTTCCCTCTGCAGGTGCCGCCTGGCCTGCTGAGTTCCCCAGCACTCTGTGGTTTTTTGTTTGGCTCTGGAGTTGAAGGTGGACACAAGGGGCTTTGGTGTAAAGTAGTAAGCGGCTGTAAAAAGACAGTGCCGCTGGGGGAGGGGAGAGTTCCTTTTACGGCATGTCGGGAGTCTGGCACGGGGTAAAGTCATGGGGAGGGCAGGAGCGTTGAGAAGGAGGGGGTCGGGGATCATGCCAGCAACCAGCTCAAGACCGGGTCAGCGGGCGATGGATAACAGGACAGCGGGCGGTGGAGATTACTCCATATGTCAGCGTGAGTAACCTCAATTGGTCTCCTGTTCGCACGGACACAGGAGTAAACTACACCGCCCGCTGTCCTGTCATCCATCACCCTCTGGCCCACTCTGCTCTAATAGATTTGCTCTTGAGCTGGGCCCCTCACTGTTCAGGCGGAGAGTACTGCCAGAGGTGAGCGGGCTGGCTGAAGGCGCTGAGGTCACGGTGGCTGCTCGTAGCCATGCAAGCTACTTCCCTCCCCAGACACAATGCGGTGGCTCCGTGCCCGGAGCACAGCGGCAGCGGTTAATGAGTGAGTTACTGGCATGATCCCCGACCCCCACCTTCTCAACGCTGCTGCCCTCCCCGCAACTTTACCCCTGGCCAGACTCCCCACATGCCGTGTGAAAGGAACTCTCCACACAATTGGTCCCTTGAACTGATTCAACTTGTTCCGGTGTGTTCCCATTTTTCCCACCATCTCTCCACCTGCCGTCATCCCACCCATTCAATAATTCCGAATGAATGAGATTTGGAAGCCTTAGGAAAATTGAATTGTTACTTTCTTTATTTTTATTTTTTATTTTTACGGAGAGGAGATCAATCTGCGCATGCGCGGTTTAAGATTTTTAAAAAGCCGACTGATTGCCTACCCTGAGTAATTACTCATGGCACGTGCCTGAATATGACTCATTTATAATCATATATTTATATTTCTATGATTCTACAAACCTTGGCTGGGAACCTGGGGTTCTCCAAAATTGTTCCCAATTGGGCCCCGCACCTCCTGAGGCCGGCCCTGCTCCAATCTGTTGCGATCTACTTGAGTGGTAGAGATTGAACCTTCCAGTTAATTCATAATCATTTACTGTCTCCTGCTCATATTGCAATGAAAGTTAAGATCCCTGACGCAAGATGATGCTTGATGACTGTATTTTCTAATGTGCTGCAGATGTTGGCTACCATTGGCTACCACACTTCCAATGTGTGGGTCCTAAGAATGTTTTTTCACAAAGTATAGTAAATTAGTGATTACCAATAACCAAAAATGAGTTCCAGATCAAGCTTTAGGGAGTTCAGTGCTGCTGAGAGTTTCCTGTGCTTGTTAAATACAACAAAGGCTTAAAACTAGTGCATGGAAACTGGTATGAAATCTGTGAACAAGTGAAATGTTTATCGAAGGTAGATACAAAATATACAGGCAGCATCCCTGGAGAGAAGGAATGGATGACGTTTTGGGTCAAGACCCTTCTTCAGACGAGATGTTCTCTCCAACGAGATGCTCATTGACTTAGGTTAAAACATTTTTTTTAATCATAGCAATTTCCAAACTACGCAGATGAATCACTTGTGTTTAAACATGTCATTGGCAGCAAAATGGTAAACATGATTACAAAATGAAAGATGCGTCATTAATTGAGGTGATTCAGAAAAAAATATTGCCAAGATATAAGAATTATCAAACAATTAATGCATTGTGACAGTGAATGCAGCAGCTGCAAAACTCAATTAAGTGATGATATCTAGAAATTTATTCATAGAATGTAAATCCATTGTTGTAATACTGACATTTCCTGAAGTAGAAGTGAGATCACGCTTCACTGTTGCATTCACTGCATTGCAAAAATGATCAAAACAACAAAACCAGCCCGGAGGAAATAACAACAATGATTCCAGCATTTCATTACAGACGTGCGATGAAAGAAATAGAAAACTAAAGCTCTCTTTGTGGAAAAGAATAAAAATGATTATGCTGTAGGTATTTAAAATAAATATAGAAATCAAGAATTAGAAAGATGGTTTTGAACAGGAGCTGAAATTATATGCACTCTTTTAAATTGTGGGTGACTTGGCTGTAGAATGCTCAGAAAATACAGGTCCAGAATTTGGGCAGGGCATTCAGCTTACAAACTGCTCAATTTTCCATTAGTTAGTTTTGATGGATACAAGTTTGCACAGATCATAACCATGAATTGGGAATATGTCCCTTTGCACCAAAATTCCTGATATGCACATTTAGCTTGTGACATCTGTATCAGCAGTACTGAAATATAAACCTGGTGTCAGTTATACCAATCTTGTAACCTGGCCAACACAGTGTAATTACGGCCTCAATTGTGAAACTGTTGTCTGGAAGCGGATGGTGACATTGGCGTGCTTATCCTGTCAACAGATTTGGAGGATAAAATAGAAATAGAATTGGTTCTCTCTCTCCAGTGCTTTGAGATGCTTTGATTAGTATGGGTATCAGAGGTTATGGGGAGAAGGCAGGAGATTGGGGTTAGGAGGGAGAAATAGATCAGCCATGATGGGCCGAATGGCCTAATTCTGCTCTTATCCCTATCACGTGATCTTATGTCTGCTCTAGGTAGTCCATGCTTCAAAAGTGTACAGGAGGGCAAGGAGCATAGTATCACTGGCTCTATGTAAAGTTAGAAATCTCAATCTTCAAACATCCTAGTCCTTAGACAATCAAAGCCTACTCCCTGAAGGTTATGATGAATTTCATCCTTGCCAACTGCCTGCTTGAGAGATTGCTCCTAAGAAATGGGATCAGTTCATGTTTTCTGGAGTGTTGTTGTGCACCTTTATCATTGAAGGGGTGTGATGTATAGTGGGGACAAATTGGTAGGTGGTCTTCGATTTGTAAATGTTCCGTGGGTCATCCAAGTGACATGAAGCAGCTCTACAGGAAATATTTTTCTCAATCATTCGCATCACAATGCTGAACCTTGCCACTAACACACTCCTCAGTTGAATGGGGCTGATTGAAAAGCAAATGTGAAACTATTCAAGCTATATCACCTCTGCTTCAGAGAGATGGCATCTTAAATTCAGACATTGAGGTGAGACATGCAGCTAACATTTACTGATGCATCCAGTAAAACTAGTCAAGGAAGCAACCCAGTTCTCATTTTATCCAACAGGCTAATCTTCAGTATGCAGTGGTCTAGGGACTGTTCTTTTGCCACTCTAATTTACAGTGCCATGATCTGGAGAACAGATAGGGGGTGTAAACCATACAAGAAGTCCAGCATCTTACTAATATCCACAACCTGCATAATCAAAGCCATCCACACCCCCAACACCAGAGACCACTCTGCTGAGTGTACAGAATGAAGGTAAAGTTATCAACCAAGAAGGCTGTCAGCATCCAGTGCAAGGAGCACTGAAAATGAGTGCAATACGATTTGGTTTGTAACTCAAGTGTCTGCACTCCATTCCACAGCAAATCATCTGGTCCAGGCATCACACCTGATTATAAAGAAGCCCAAATACACAAATGTTAAGTGAGAAACAGCAAATGCTTTAGGAGCTGATGACATCCCTGCTGAAGTTCTAAACTGTAGAAACAAAGAATTGCAGATGCTGGTTAATACACAAACAAACACAAAGTGCTGGAGTAGGTCAGTAGGTCAGGCAGCATCTCAGGAGTACATGGACATGTGACATTTAGGATTGAGACCCTTCTTCAGACTCAACATGGACAGGTGACATTTAGGATTGAGACCTTTAAGGGCCAGTCCCACTTACGCAATTTTTTCAGCAACTTGACGGCACCCGTCGTAGTCGCAACAGGTCGGCGAAAACTTTCAACATGTTGAAAATCCAGTGGCGACCAGAACAAGGTACGACTCTTTGGGCGAGTACTCATGACCATATAGGCTTCACCCCGTGACATGTTGCCAGGGTGTCGCCTGTATGGTCGCGAGTAGTCTCCTCAGTCGCCCAAAGAGTCTTTCTGGTTGCCACTGAATTTTCAACATGTTTCAACACAATTTTCTGCGACCTGCAACGACCTGTGATGGGTGCCGGCAGTCGCCGAAAAATTAATGTAAGTGGGACAGGCCCATTATTCAGACTGAATTGAGTGGAAACGAACTTCAGTCATGAATTTCTAATCTCATCTCACATGTATGGGAAGAGGAGGCCAAATTTGGCGATCACGTCCAAGAAAGGAGACATATCTAATTGCAGTAACTGTGGAGAGGTCTTCCTCCAAAGGGAAATTTATGTCAATATCCCAATTTTCTGTCTCATCCCAATGGCTTTGAGGCTGTTATTCAAATCATCGTGTGAATTTTGTCCATAGATAGGCATGGGGGACCATCTTCAGCACTTGTCTCCTCCAAGAGAAAGGCTAGAAGCAAAATAGCTTTTCTATATTTTAAAAAACCTTTGATTCTGTAAATTTCTTCTTAAATTTGGAAAAGGAACTGCAGGTGCTGGTTTACAGAAGAAGGCACAGAGTACTGAAGTAGCTCAGTGGGTCAGACAGCATTTAAGGAGAACATGTACAGGTGATGTTTTGGATCGGGATGGGTCGGTATGAAGAAGCGTCCCAGCCCAAAACTTTGCCTATCCATTTTTTCCCAAGATGCTGCCTAACCCGCTGAGCTACTCCAGCACTCTGTGTCTTCTTCTTAAATGTGGTTTGTTCACAATAAATTACTCCATCTTGCATTTGCCTTATTCTGCAGTAAGCCGTATTCTTTATTAGTGTCATGCAAGCTGTGTCATCGTCTTAAAACCTTTCTTAATTATTCCCATCACAACGCTGAACCTTATCACCAACAAATCTCTCATTGCAATGGGGCTAATCAAAAAGACAATTATAAAACTGTACAACCTATATCACTTCTTCTTCAGAGAAAATGTAATCTTAAATTCAGACATCGAGCTGTTGAATGCAGCTAACATGTACCTCCGCATCTAGAGTAGCTAGTCAAGGAAGTAATGTGGTCCTTTTCCCACCCAACAGTCAAAAGGCTAAACTTCAGTGTGCAGTAGTCTAGAGATAGATCAACACTACTGTCCTTAGCTACTCTGGCCCACTGTGTCGTGCACTCCCATTAATACATGCAGAGGCATTTAAAAAAGTGAGATCCCATAAAAATACTGTTTTTGTTATTTTGCATGTCTACTCTTAACCCCCCCCCCTCTCTCTCTCTCTAGAAAGACCAAGACCAGATCCCCTGGATCTCATCTTTCTCTGCACTAGCTTTTACATCCAGTATATCACCTTTCACCATTTCCACGCGCTCCAATGTGATGCCACCACCTATCACATCCTCTCCTCTCCCCAACTTTGTTTATGTCTCCCTGGTACATTCACCCCTCCCCCCCACCACTTGCCACCCATGCCGTTTTCTCTTGCAACTATAGGAGGTGCATCACTTGTCCCTCACCACCATCCCTGAACTTAAGAAGACCATCCAGGTGAGGCAGAGATTCATGTGCACATCCTCCAACCTGGTTTATTGCATTCAATGCTGGTGAAACAACCTCTACATTAGCAAGGCCAAGTGAAGAGCAAGTAACCATTTTCCGTTCTGTCTGCAGAGTGCAGAGAAAGTTGAGGTCCAAGGGAACTATATCTCTGGCTGTCATACTGTTGCCATACTGACCATCCCCTTACTTTCACAGATCTTGCGTAACTCACTGAGCTGTTTCAGAAATTTACTTTTGGTTCCAGGTTTCAGCATCAGCAGTCTTTGGGAATTCACTTATTTGTCTATGTTTGGATCAAGGCTGTAATGTGATTTGGAGTTGGGTTCTGGCAAAAAACAAACTTGGCATCAGCGAGCGGTACTTGATACTACAGTTAATGATGCCTTCTCTCACTTAGCTGACGATTTCAATGAAGTTGATTGGGTAGTAATGAGCTGCATTGGATTTGACTTGCTTTTCGTAAACATCATACCTGGCTATCTTTGCAAGATTATTACGTGGATGCTTATGTTCAGACGGTGCTGGAACATCTTGGAGGGAGCTACATTGGAGGCACAGGGTAGTCCAGATGCAGGATACCTGAGCAACAAGCAAACTGCTGGAGGAATTCAGCAGGTCAGCCAGCATCTATGGAAGGAAATTGGCGGTCGACATTTCAAGTCCTGCCACTTGTTCAAGACTGGAGTAAGGGGAGATAGCTGTTAGAAAGAAGGGAGGGGAAAGGATTGGACAATGAATGCCAAGTGATGAATCCAGGTAAGGAAGGGTCGTTTCGCAGATGAGTTGAGGATGAGAGAAAGATAGAGATTTGCAAAGGCTGGAGGTGATAAGTGGAGGTCAAAGGGCTGCAGTTGGTGGTAAAGAAGATGAGAAATTATGTAAATATAGAACCAGGGGGAAAGGTGGCAGTTAATGGGAACTGGGGAGGGGGAAAGGTAAACCCAGAGGTAATAGGGGTGGTGATGGGCAGGAAAAAATGGAGGATGTGAATAAAATTGGGTGACGGGGTGAGAAGGGGCAGTGAAAGGAAAGATATGCATGAAAGGAGCTGAGTAGATCAGAAGGAGGTCGAAAGGGGGCAGTGTATCTGGTTACAGATGACTTCTTTCCAGAGAACAATTTTCAAAAACAATTCCGTTATCTTTGGCGGAAATTGGAAGATAAATAAACACTATTTACCATCATAACTATAAAAGCAGCAGGATATTACCCTGATTGTTATGTTAGTTAAAGAGCTCGCTGCATGCTCCTTAAATTATATAAGATTACTAGACTAAGTGGGACCCGTTGGGTCCCAGCATCACAAAGGAGGGCTGGTCATCCAACGCAATATTCCACCCCTCCACCAATCCTAATATTGGTGGCCAGTTGAGGGGGGGGGGGGGGGGGTCGAGCGCCAGTATGGGTGTTATGGGCTGAAGGGACTGGTTTCCAGAGGGCTAATATGCAAATTGTGCGCCAAATGGATTCTTGGGCTGGCGTCTCAGTCAATCAAGCCTGTTGTGCTGGCAACTCACTCACGGCTGGTGGGCTGGTAGTTGACTCACGGCTAATCCTTGAAATTCTATTTCAAGCAGGGTATAAGACCACCAAATTCAAGTGCAGTTTCTTACCACTTCTAGCAGGGTGCAAGTCCGCCAAATTCAAGTGCAGTTTCATACCATTTGAAGTAGGGTGCAAAGCCACTAAAGACAGTGAGTCGCGACCTCTCCCTCCTCCATCTTGCAGAGACTGAGCCACACCCACATTTCTGGGTTTTATAACCCCTCCCCCACCGGAAAAGGTGTGGCTTTCATGGAGTGATTGACAGGAGAGAGATTCTCAACATTTAAAAAAACATTAATAACTTTTATTTTTAATTGATGGGAGGAATTCTCTGCACCTGCTCAGCGGAGGGGGACTGAGTAAGATGGCCAAAAATCACAGCCGTAAGTCATAGCGTTTTATCTAAAATCAATATACAGTGCAAACAGGAAGTAAGTGCATTTACAGTAGTGCCTTTTAGCTTCAAGCCAAAGCACCCAAGCCACCATTTGCAGTAAGTAGTGCCTTTCAACTTCAAGCCACACCCAAGCCACCATTTGCAGTAAGTAGTGCCTTTCAACTTCAAGCCAAAGCAACCAAGCCACCATTTGCAGTAAGTAGTGTCTTTCAACTTCATGCCACCATTTGCAGTAAGTGGTGTCTTTCAACTTCAAGCCACACCCAAGCCATCATTTGCAGTAAGTGGTGTCTTTCAACTTCAAGCCAAAGCAACCAAGCCACCATTTGCAGTTAGTGCCTTTCAACCTCAAGCCAAAGCAACCAAGCCACCATTTGCAGTAATAGTGCCTTTCAACTTCAAGCCAAAGCAACCAAGCCACCATTTGCAGTAATAGTGCCTTTCAACTTCAAGCCAAAGCAACCAAGCCACCATTTGCTGTAAGTAGTGCCTTTCAACTTCATGCCACCATTTGCAGTAAGTGGAGTCTTTCAAATTCAAGCACAGCCACACCCAAGCCATCATTTGCAATAAGTAGTGCCTTTCAACCAACGCTCCCAAGCCACCATTTGCAGTAAGTAGTGCCTTTCAACTTCATGCCACCATTTGCAGTAAGTGGTGTCTTTCAACTTCAACCCACACCCAAGTCATCATTTGCAGTAAGTGGTGTCTTTCAACTTCAAGCCAAAACAACCAAGCCACCATTTACAGTTTGCAGTAAGTAGCACCTTTCAACTTCAAGCCAAAGCAACCAAGCCACCATTTGCAGTAAGTAGTGCCTTTCAACTTCAAGCCAAAGCAACCAAGCCACCATTTGCAGTAATAGTGCCTTTCAACTTCAAGCAAAGCTCCCAAGCCACCATTTGCAGTAAGTAGTGCCTTTCAACTTCATGCCACCATTTGCAATAAGTAGTGCCTTTCAATTTCAATACACACCCAAGCCAAGCCAACCAGGGAGGATGGGGGGGCTTTTGGAACGATATTATGAACCATTTTAGAACCAATAGACATGTTCTGCAAGCTTTAAAACCAATAGTCATTGTTTTGCAAACTTTAGAAATAGAGACACCTTTTGCAAGCTTTAGAACCAATATAGACACTTTTTGCAAGCTTTAGAACCAATAGAGACACTTTTTGCAAGCTTTAGAACCAATAGACATTTTTTTGCAAGCTTTAGAACCAATAGACATTGTTTTGCAAGCTTTAGAACCAATAGAGCATTTTTTGCAAGCTTTAGAACCAATTTTTTTTACAAGCTTTAGAACCAATAGAGACACTTTTTTGCAAGCTGTAGAACCAATAGACATTTTTTTGCAAGCTTTAGAACCAATAGACATTTGTTTGCAAACTTTAGAACCAATAGACATTTTTTTGCAAGCTTTAGAACCAATAGACACTTTTTTTGCAAGCTTTAGAACCAATAGAGACATTTTTTTTACAAGCTTTAGAACCAATAGAGACACTTTTTGCAAGCTGTAGAACCAATAGACATTTTTTGCAAGCTTTAGAACCAATAGACATTTGTTTGCAAGCTTTAGAACCAATAGACATTTTTTTGCAAGCTTTATAACCAATAGAGACACTTTTTTGCAAGCTTTATAACCAATAGACATTTTTTTTTCAAGCTTTAGAACCAATAAACATTTTTTTTGCAAGCTTTAGAACCCATAGACATTTTTTGCAAGCTTTAGAACCAATAGACATCTTTTGCAAGCTTTAGAACCAATAGACATTTTTTGCAAGCTTTAGAACCAATAGATACACTTTTTTGCAAGCTTTAGAACCAATAGACACTTTTAGAAAGCTTTAGAACCAATAGACACTTTTTTTGCAAGCTTTAGAACCAATAGAAACATTCTGCAAGCATTTTAGAACCACTAAGGGCACTTACATTTGAGTAGACATGTGTTCAGTGTTATTCACAGCTCAGAGAAACGTGACCCTCTGCCTTCCTCCATCTTGAAGAGTGAGTGAGGCACACCACTTCCTTGTTATTGTAGTCCCTCCCCCCTGCCGCCAGCAGGGGCAGCAGAGAGAATGGGGAATTTTGTATAAACATTAATATCTGTCATTTTTAATCGACGGGAAAAATCCTCAGCACACATATGCGGCAAGGTGGCCAAAAAATGACGGCGTTCTCTCGGAAATCGCAGCACAGATGGCCAAAACCGGTCAAGAGCAGACTTTTAGTAATATAGATTGCTCATTGAGGAATGTTTGTTGTCTGGAGGAACGTAACAGAAATAATTGATGTCTTCATCACAGAAATGAATACATATTTCAATGCTCAGTTTCCTTAAAAGACCATTATTAGGTTTGTGGTTTTCAGGAGTAACTAAGATTTGCACATTTTACCGTTATTCCATCAGGTCCATCAATAGAGTAATGTGACACTTGGATATTAAATAACTAATTAATTAGTGATGAGTCTGATTAATTTTGGCTAAATAACATGCCTGATATAATATTTAAACTTGGAAAATCAACTTTATTCCCTGTTCTTGAGAACCGATGGTGAAGAAAGCAAACTCAAAAGGTAGAATTTATTTCAAGAGGGCTTGTATACAAAAACAGGGGTGTAATGTTGAGGCTCTATAAGGTGCTGGTACGGCCACATTTGGAATATTGTGAGAAATATTTGGCAACATATTTGCGGAAGGATGTGCTGGCTCTGGAGAGGGTCCAGAGGAGGCTTACAAGAATGATTCCAGGAATGAGCAGGTTAACCTATGATGAGCATTTGTTGGCACTGGGACTGTACTCGCTGGGGTTTAGAAGAATAAGGGGGGATCTCATTTAAACATACAGAATGGTGAAAGTCATCAGTCTGAAGAAGGGTTTTGGCCTGAAACGTTGCCTATTTCCTCTGCTCCATAGATGCTGCTGCACCCGCTGAGTTTCTCCAGCATTTGTGTCTACCAGTGAAAGGCTTGGATAGAGTGGATGTTCTTTTAGGAAGGAGATGAGGAGACATTTCTTTAGTCAAAGGGTGGTGAATTTGTGGAATTATTTGCCACAGAAGACTGTGGAGGCCAAGTCAGTGGATATTTTTAAGGCAGAGATAGATAGTTTTTTGATTAGTACAGGTGTCAGAGGTTATGGGAGGCAGGAGAATGGCGTTGGGAGGGAGAGATTGATCAGCCATGATTGAATGGTGGAGTAGTCTTGTTGGGCCAAATGGCCTAATTTTACTCCTATTCCTTATGACCTTAAGAGCTGAATGAAAAGCAAAAAACAAATCTGTATATAGTGGTAATTATAAACAGACAGAAAGGCTGTAAGTGCTCAGCAGATCCGGCAACATGTGTAAAGAGAGAAACAGAGTTGACATTGGCATTGATGGTCTGTCATCTCATGCTAGATCATCTGAACCTTCAATGCATGAAAAATCATCGATCCAAAGCATTAACTTATGCTTACTTAAACCATTAATGCTGCCTGATTTGTTGGGTATCTGCAGCTTTTTATTTACATTTTTGAATCCATAGTTGAAAAACAGTTTCAGTACAAGGGAGTTGGTCATTTTGGAGTGAGATGACAAGAGGTCTCTTTACACAGGGGGGGGGGTTAACATCTTTGGAATTTGGTGCCCAGGGAAATGTGAATGGCTAATCCCTGAGTGGCTTCAGAATTGAGAATTATCAATTCCATTAAAGAATCAAATTGCATCGTTCAATTATAATTTTGATAAACAGAAATAGGAATATTTTTATTTATTAATTATGAAATAATTTTCAAACACTTAATATAACATACTGTTGCAATGTAAACATAAATCACAGCCAAAGTGAGCAATGTGGTGATTACAAACCAAATAATCTGTTTCTAGCAGCGATGACTGAGGAACATATTTTGGTTCAGTATCATACCATGGGATCTTTCACAGCAACATAAGATGGCAGAAGGAAGTTTGATTTAATAAATGAATAAGCATTGAAGGATGAAGATCTTCCTCAGTATTATTGGAATGCCCGTGCTCTAATCTCTGGACTGACACATGAACTTTCTAACTTCAAGGCAGGCATGCCAGCAACTCAACCAATGCTGGCACGAACAGTTAGATCAATTGAATCTGAAGGTGAAAGCCAATCATCTTACATGCCGATTTAACACGCCTGCATAGAATTTGAACAGTTGCTTAGGTCCTTTGCTGAATGTTCAAGAATTTTTTATTGGCTTTAACCCTGTTGAGCATGGTGTACTGAAGCTTTTTGATGTTGTGTTAGAGATTAGTAATGCTACATGATTTAATAATATTTTTTCATCCTTATTCTTGGGATGCACATATCAGTAGCAAGGTAAGAATTTTTTGGTCTTCACTCGTCACTCTTACGCAGGGGTGAGCATTATTTTTTAACCCTACAGTTCCTGTGAGAATAAAGTTTCCCACTGTGGTGTTAGGTTTGAAATTCCAGGATTTTGACTCGGGAGCAATAAAGACTTTCAATACACATTCTGTTTAATATGATGTGTTACTTGGAGATCAGTATTTATGCATGCTGGAATTTCATTGAATTGCTGACTAACTTCAATTTCGTTAAACTGTGACTGTTTACGAGAATGATTCCAGGAGTTATTGGGTTCACAAATGATGAGTGTTTGACAGCACTGGGCCTGTACTTGCTATAGTTCAGAAGGATGAGGAGGGACCTAATTGAAATTTACCGAATGGTGAAAGGTTTGGATAGAGTGGATGTGGAGAGCATGTTTCTACCGGTGGGAGAGTCTAGAACCAGAGGCCATAGCCTCAGAATAATGTATCTTTAGAAAGGAGATAAAGTGGAATGTCTTTAGTCAGAGGGTGGGAAATCTGTGGAATTCATTGCCACAGAAGGCTGTGAAGGCCAAGTCAGTGGATGTATTTATGGAGGAGATTGACAGGTTCTTAATTAGTAAAGGTGTCGGAGGTTATGAGCAGAAGGCAAGAAAATGGGGCTGAGGGGGAAAGATAGATCAGCCATGATTGAATTGGGAAGTGGACTCAATGGGCCGAATGCACTAATACTGCTTCTATAACTTACTAGACTGAGTGGGACCCGGTGGGACCCAGCATCACACAGGAGGGCTGGTCATCCAACGCAATATTCCACCTCTCCACCAATTCTAATATTGGTGGCCAGTTGTGGGGGGGGGGGGGGGGGGGGGCTTTCTGGAGCGCTAGGATGGGTGTTGTGGGCTGAAGGGACTGGTTTCCAGAGGGCTAGTATGCAAATTGTGCGCCAAATGGATTCTTGGGCTGGAGTCTCAGTCAATCAAGCCTGTTGTGCTGGCAACTCACTCACTCACGGCTGGTGGGCTGGTAGTTGACTCGCGGCTAATCCTTGAAATTCTATTTCAAGCAGGGTATAAGGCCACCAAATTCAAGTGCAGTTTCTTACCATTTCTAGCAGGGTGCAAGGCCACCAAATTCAAGTGCAGTTTCATACCATTTGAAGTAGGATGCAAAGCCACTAAAGACAGCGAGTCATGACCTCTCCCTCCTCCATCTTGCAGAGTCTGAGCCACACCCACATTTCCGGGTTTTATAACCCCCCCCCCCCCCCCCCCATGGCGGCTTGGGTGCTTTGGCTTGAAGTTAAAAGGCACTACTGTAAATGCACTTACTTCCTGTTTGCACTGTATATTGATTTTAGATAAAACGCTACCTCTTATGGCTGTGATTTTTGGCCATCTTACTCAGTCCCCCTCCGCTGAGCAGGTGCAGAGAATTCTTCCCATCAATGAAAAATAAAAGTGTTATTAGTTTAAAAAAAATGTTGAGAATCTCTCTCCTGTCAATCATGCCATGAAAGCCACACCTTAATTACCAACCCTTTCACCTTAAACATTCATTACCTCCACCCAAAGCTCATCAAGGCTGCAATGTGTACCGACTGCAAATGCTCTGCTGTTAACTTACTTACACTGCTCCAAGCACACCTCCTAAGCTCCATCGCCAAGAAGAAACACCAAGTCCTCCATGTTCCCCTCCAAACACTACATCTTTACTCTTGATGCCACTGCGCAGGGGGATGTAGCTTCACCAGGAAAACTGCAGTGATGTTCATCATCTTCTCAAGGGCAATTAAGATGGACAGTAAACCCAGAGTTGTATGTATAAATTATGCCCTTAAAGCTGCTGGTGTTGGGCACAGCAAGTAAATTCTCTGCTGTCAATTTTTCATGAGAGAATCACAATGCGAGTAACATCCTTTCAGCTGCTAGACTGTTGTTGCTGAATGGATCCTGCAATTAAAGCTTTAGGTTGGTAGAGTGCTCCCAGAGTAGAAGACCCTGGACTAGCCAGTATAAAACAGAAGGCACGTTCTTTATGCACAGAGGCCACAGGTCCACAACCAGATGCTTCTGGGAGAAGGTTATCAGAGAGTTTTATGTAAAGAGATGCATGCACTTGGGGAAACATAATGCAAACAAGTCCTTGTGTCTGCTTTGTCTGTTCCTGTAAGCAGAAGTTAAAATAGATTGTCTTTCCTCTTTAGGTAAGGAATTTGGGTAGACTTGCCTAATGTAGCAGTGAGCAGCAAACTGATAGATTGCAGAGAGGAATATAAGAAAGAAAATGATTTTGGATTGGAAAGGTGGAATAGTGAGTGAAATAGTCAGTTCACAGATCAGAAAATTGTTTCTGTGTCTGCATGTTCCCTCATAAAAGTAGGTTGATTCGGAAGTTTACAGCCAGCTGTATCACATTATATCACAAAATGCTACCAATTTTGTAGCAGGGTGGCCTGTTAATTAATGCTAGACCTGATATCAATATTCTTACCCCCAAGAATGAATGAAATAAGTTACAGGTGATCAAGAGGCTTAATGGAAATGTTCTTTATATTTGTCACAACACAGATTGGAGGCAATTCTGGCCATAGCTAATGAGATAAGCCATTCAAAGCAGATGCAGTAGTTCCAAGAAAATATTAAATGGAAGTTGAAAGTATTAAATATTCTCAAGTTTCCAGGCCTGAGGGATAGATACAGAATCCTTTACGCAGTTAAAGATAAACTATCTTCCCTATTAATGGAATGCAGAACAGAATCTAAACAATTTGAGGTATCGTCACAAAGAAGCTCTTCACACAAATGTTATTGGAGATATGTCAACCACATACTTCGAAGTGGAACGATGGATTTCTGTTAAATAGATGGTGCAGAATCGAGGCAGATTAATGGAGTTCATCAATATTTCAACAATGATAAAGTTAAATAACCAAACAAGGTCAAAGGGTTGAATGGATTATTAGCATTTTAGTGAGTTCGTGAAAAGAGGTTATCATAATTATTCTTGAACTACTATGCAGAGAAACCAATAAACTGGATTACTGATTTGTGTTATCAACCATTCTGGCTATTAGGCTATCAGGAAGGAGTTAATGGATCAATTCTAGTGATGTAATATGATTGTTTTTTTTGTTTTCATTGATGGTATTGAACTTGCAATAGATCATATGTCCCAATGGACTGCAAAAACTGACAAAAACATAATTGACAAAAAAAATATTGTCTGAATGAAAGTACATTGAATTGAATATGAATGAGATGTGATCCATTTGAGTGGGATCATGTATTCCTGAAACTGGGTTAGTTATATCAGTAACTCTCTTTAAAGTTTTACAGATAATTAAGTGTTTTCTGATTATTGACATGAATAATAACATTGAGCCCCACTTAACTGGAACAAATGTTCTTTTCACTCCTAGCCACCTCCATCATTTTTAAAACAATAATTAATATTTATTCTGTCAGTAGTCCAGTAGTTGGTTGACTTTCAATCTTGGATGCTGTTTCCTTGAGAAATTAAGCAGAAGGATTGAGCCTCAGAGCTACACCCAAGTCAAAAGAGATAAGTTGAACCCTCACTTTAAATCCTAATTGGATTTGGGTTATTAACTTAAAATGAGAAAAAAAATAACCAATAAATATAAATGCTGAATGTCATATGAAAAGTATCATGCCAGTCATTGAAAACAAGTGAGGATTTGGGAGTTTATTTCTCAGCTAGGTGTGGTTGAGATTACAGTTTAAGATTTATTTTGATTGATACTCAGGGAAAACTGTGTGCCCTGGGCATGGATACTTATATCCAGGGAAGACATATTGGAGATCTGGTGACTAAAGCCAGTGAATCCCCTTGGATTTTCCAGCCTGTTTAATGAAAGAAAGATCTGTGGAAATCCACTTCGCCTCCACAGCCTCTCAGGGTTGCAATTTACAAACTCTGCACTCTAATGTCTGAACCATATACAGCTTGGTTGGCACAGCACAGTAGGGCACAGCACAGTAGGGCACACAGTAGGGCACAGGCACAGTAGGGCACAGCACAGTAGGGCACAGCACAGTAGGGCACAGCACAGTAGGGCACAGCACAGTAGGGCACAGCACAGTAGGGCACAACACAGTAGGGCAACAGCACAGTAGGGCACAGCACAGTAGGGCACAGCACAGTAGGGCACAGCACAGTAGGGCACAGCACAGTAGGGCACAGCACAGTAGGGCACAGCACAGTAGGGCACAGCACAGTAGGGCACAGCGCAGTAGGGCACAGCACAGTTGGGCAACATGCAAAGCTTCTACTGCAACAACAACATTGATTTTTCAAACTCAGATTTGTACTCTTTTTTTTTTATACCCCCACCATCGTGAAACCATTCTAAAGTAAGTTCAGAGCACTTATTTCCCAAGTACCTGTACTAGCAGTTTTCGTGACTTGGATGTTTCTCCAATAATAAGTGAGCGGAGAAATCTCAAATTGATTTCTAGAAAGATAATAGTTATTGCCAGTAAGCAGCCACTCGATCGACTGGCTGTGAAGGCAGCGAGGAATAGTTTAACATGGTATCATGTTCAGCATGGACATAGTGGGCTGAAGGGCCTGTTCCTGTGCTGTACTCTTTGGCATTCTATGTTATAGACAGGACAATCACTGAATAGCCTGAATTGGATGTTGTGTTTAGCGTAACTTCATTAGTGCCATCTTGTCATGAAATTACGCTAGAAAATAAATTATATGAAACAGGTGTTCTGCAATGTGGCAGGTATTTTGTTCCTTCTTGTGAGTTTTAAGAATATTGTCCATGAAATGAAAATAAGACCTGTTTTATAATGGTAAGTTTAGTCTAGAATTATTGTCCTGTGCACAGGTACAGCGAAAAGCTTTTATTTGCAAGCTATCCAGTCAGAGAAAAGAGTATACAGTACATGAATGCACTTAAGCCATCCACAGCATACAGATAAAGGATAAAAGGTTCAACATTTAGTGCAATCCACCCTGACAGATTACTGCCCTGGTAATGAAGAGAAAAATCACTCAAAGGTGATACTGGGATCAACTTTTGCCATATATGTCTGGTGTGATTGCTGCAATGGAATTAATCCAAAATCAGAGCGAGCCAGGTAGCCCTCTACCCATTCATCCTGACAAACATGAATAACTTAACACCCAATGTTGGCTTTAGGTGGACAAATAGCTTATCAGTACTTTGTATTGGTGAGCGATGTGCTTTTAGCTAATTAACTGGCAACAATTTCTCATTATGTACTCATGTTTCTCAAGGTTCAGCTCTGAACGTTTGCACCCGTTTTAAGGATTAGCTAAATTGGGTGTGAACTACCGAGCGGCTAATGGAAAATATACACAGATTTTGAACATAAGGAATTTCACAAACAAATAACTGCTTTAGAAAGCTCAACTTTAGATAGCATATTGTATGTTCATAGATAAGATACATCAGATACATGCAAATATAAATGTTCTTACAAATCCACATTTTAGATCTCCGAATTTAAGAACCTGTCTAGAACCAGAAAACTCCAGCACAGGAACAGACCATTCAGCCCTCAATATCTGTGCTCAACATGATGTCAACTAATCTTTTTCCACCCACACATGGTCCATGTCCCTCCATTCCCTGCAGATTCACACGCTTATCCAAAAGCTTCTTAAATGCAACTCTCATACAGTACAGTACCTGCCTCCACCACCAGTACTGGCAGCGAACCAGGCCCCCACCATTATCTGTGCAAAACCCCGGCCTATTAAATTGTAACTTCAAGAATCCGATTTTGTTTCCATCGCTGAAGGCAGCTCCTGTGGTGCATTACATTCATTTATTTTGTCGTAAAACTGAGCAGCCTGAATTCGTGTTTTTTTTTTTTAATCGGTCCACTCACTGGTCTAAAACACTGCCACGTTTTACATCTACATATTTCTCTTAAACTAAAATCCTCTTCTGAATTTATTTGTTTTTGTTCTTTCTGACTCTTTTTGTTATTTCTAAAGGAAACAGGTGGGGCTCTGACTACTGCGTTGAGGAATTCTTCCTTCCTTGGATATGTGCAAAGCATTTTCCATTCTTAGTGTTCCTCCTGCTCTGACATGCGGCCTGTGGATTTATGGAGCATAGCAGCACAGGGCAGTGATCTCATTACACCTATCGTTCTATATAGAGACATGTTATTTTAGAGTCTGCAAATAGCTAATGGTTTTTAGGGATCACTACGTCTGCAGCTCGTTATCTCAAGCTTTTATTTGTCACAACAGTGGGCTTTTCAGTATGGTGGTCATTGTCCCTGTGCCTTAGCTGCCTCTTGTACAGAAACATATTATTTGGAGGCGGTTCTTCCATTTAAGTGAGAATTCTGGTGAGTACATTTTTTAAGCAAGTAAAACAAGCTATTTGATCGAGAATACCAATCTTACTTGTTCAGGTAATGAAGAGGACCATGCAGCAACACAGCTTTAATTTCTAAGTCTGTGGGCAATTTTAATCCCAAGAAAAGTAAGGAAATCATTGCTGGCTGTTTGTTTTTTTTTAAAGATGAGGATTAAAAATATACCTAGCAAGCCTACCATCCTTTCTGGGCAGATGAGTTACATAGAAACATAAAAACATACAAAATAGCTGAAGGTGTAGGCCATTCAGCCCATTGAGCCAGCACCGCCATTCAATATGATCATGGAGGATCATCCAAAATCAGTACCCCATTCCTGCTTTTTCTCCATATCCCTTGATTCCTTTAGTCCTAAGAGCTAAATTTAACTCTTGAAAACATCCTGTGAATTGGCCTCCACTGCCTTCTGTGGTAGAGAATTCCACAGATTCACAACTAACTGGTTGAACAGTGTTTTTCCTCATCTCAGTCTTAAATAGCCTACCCCTTATTCTTAAACTGTAACCCCTGGTTCTGGACTCTCCCAATATTGGGAACATTTTTCTGTGTCTAGCCTGTCCAATCTAAGAATTGTATATGTTTCTATAAGATCCACTCTTATCCTTCTAAATTCCAGTGCATATAAGCCCAGTCAACCTATTATTTCATAGTATGTGCATTCCGCCATCCCGGGAATTAACCTGGTAAACGGACAACTGCACACGATACTCTAGGTGCAGTCTCATTGGGGCCCTGTTCAACTGCAGTAGGACCTCCGTGCTCCTAAATTCAAATCCTCTCGCAATGAAGGCCAAGATGCCATTAGCTTTCTTCACTGCCTGCTGTACCTGCGTGCTTACTTTCAGTGACTGATGTACAAGGACAACCAGGTCTTGTTGCTCCTTCCCTGTTGCGAATCTGACACCATTTCACCCACCTTATCTCTCACAAAATCAGCCAATTTTGTCCTTGTAAGAAATAGCATTCTGGCAGATTAAAGTTTCTCATGTCTTTTTTAAATGTAAACACCAGCTGATTGTACAGAAAAATTCCTGGGTTGCGTCTTACAGATTTTCTTTGCAGTGGTTTTGTAGAATAGGAAAATGTATCCAAGGGATTGGGAACATGGGAGATTAGTTGCTTTGGCTTGAAGTTGAAAGGCACTACTTACTGCAAATGGTGGCTTGGTTGCTTTGGCTTGAAGTTGAAAGGCTACTTACTGCAAATGGTGGATTGGTTGCTTTGACTTGAAGTTGAAAGACACTATTTCCTGCAAATGATGGCTTGGGTGTGGCTTGAAGTTGAAAGACTACTTACTGCAGATGGTGGCATGGGTGCAATGGCTTGAAGTTAAAATGCATTACTTGAAAGACACCACTTACTGCAAATGGTGGCATGAAGTTGAAAGGCACTACTTACTGCGAATGGTGACTTGGTTGCTTTGGCTTTAAGTTGAAAGGCACTGCAAATGGTGGAATGAAGTTGAAAGGCACTACTTACTGCAAACGGTGGCTTGGGAGCTTTGGTTTGAAGTTGAAAGGCACTACTTACTGCAAATGGTGGCTTGGGAGCTTCGGCTTGAAGTAGAAAAGGCACTATCACTGCAAATTGTGGCTTGAAGTTGAAAGACACTACTTACTGCAAATGGTGGCTTGGGTGCTTTGGCTTGAAGTTGAAAGGCATACTTACTGCAAATTGTGGCATGAGGTTGACAGGCACTACTTACTGCAAATGGTGGCTTGGGTGCATTGGCATGAAGTTGAAAGGCACTATTTACTGCTAATGGTAGCATGAAGTTGAAAGGCACTAATTACTGCAAATGGTGGCATGAAGTTGAAATGCACTACTTACCGCAAATGACGACTTGAGAGCTTTGTAGTTGAAAGGCATTACTACCTGCAAATGATGGCTTGGGTGTGGCTTGGGTGTGGCTTGAAGTTGAAAGCCAAAACTTACTGCAAATGGTGGCTTGGATGCAATGGCTTGAAATTGAAAGGCACTACTGCAAATGGTGGCTTGGGTGCTTTGGCTTGAAGTTAAAAGCACTACTTACTGCAAATGGTGGCTTGGGAGCTTTGGTTTGAAGTTGAAAGGCACTATTACTGCAAATGGTGGCTTGGTTGCTTTGGCTTGAAGTTGAAAGGCACCACTTACTGCAAATGATGGCTTGGGTGTGACTTGAAGTTGAAAGACACCACTCACTGCAAATGGTGGCATGAAGTTGAAAGGCACTACTTACTGCAAATGGTGGCTTGGGTGCTTTCGCTTGAAGTTAAAAGGCACTACTGTAAATGCACTTTCCAACAACCATCTTGAACGGACCTGCACGACCCTAATCCTACCTACAGACCACATCCTGCACTACATTTGTGCTTTTACACTAATGTAATCTTATTACAGTCTTTTTCTTCTCACTCTTGTAGAATATATGTATGCTTTATGTATAATTTATTCTTGTGCTATCGAGTCTATGTGCATGTGATACTGCTACAAGAAAGATTTTCATTGTACCTTACCTCATCGTACTTGTGCATCTGACAATAAATCCGACTCCACTTGATTTCACTTGAAAGCACTATAGGTAATCACAGCACTTCTTCTCACTTTCACTTGCTCTGTCAGCTGACACCTGTCTTTCAGTACATCGCTGCCAAAATCCCTTTCCACACTTTTTTTGTACTGATAAAATAGTAGATGGGTTATCAGGCAAAAGCAAGTCACAAAAGAAGGACCATTCTATCTCAAGTCTCTTGTGGTACCGCAAGGCTTGGTGCTGGGACCGCAGCTATTTACAATGTACATTAATGATTTAGATGAAGGGATTAAAAGTAACATCAGCAAATTTGCAGATGACACAAAGTGGGTGGCAATGTGAACTGTGAGGAGGATTCTACGAGGATACAGGAAGGTGATTGGAAGAACGGCATGGATGAGAATGTAGGGTGACTTGGACAGGTTGGGTGAGTGGGCAGATGCATGGCAGATGCAGTTTAATATGGATAAATATGAGGTTATCCACTTTGGTAGCAAAAACAGGAAGGTAGATTACTATCTAAATGGCGTCAAGTTGGGAAAAGGAGAAGTACAACGGGATCTGGGGGTCCTTGTACATCAGTCTATGAAAGTAAGCATGCAGGTACAACAGGGCAGTGAAGAAAGCGAATGGCATGTTGGCCTTTATAACAATAGGAATCGAATATAGTAGCAAAGAGGTCCTTCTGCAGTTGTACAGAGCCCTAGTGAGACTACACCTGGAGTATTGTGTGCTGTTTTGGTCCCCTAATTTGAGGAAGGACATTCTTGCTATTGAGGGAGTGCAACGTAGGTTTACAAGGTTAATTTCCGGGATGGCGGGACTGTCATATGCTGAGAGAATGGAGCTGCTGGGCTTATACACTCTGGAGTTTAGAAGGATGAGAGGGAATCTTATTGAAACATATAAGATTGTTCAGGGCTTGGACACACTAGAGGCAGGAAACATGTTCCTGATGTTGGGGGAGTCCAGAACCAGGGGCCACAGTTTACGAATAAGGATTAAGCCATTTAGAACGGAGACGAGGAAACACTTTTTCTCACAGAGAGTGGTGAGTTTGTGGAATTGTCTGCCTCAGAGGGCAGTGGAGGCAGGTTCTCTGGATGCTTTCAAGAGAGAGCTAGATAGGGCTCTTAAAAATAGCAGAGTCAGGGGATATGGGGAGAAGGGAAGAACGGGGTGCTGATTGGGGATGATCAGCCATGATCACATTGAATGGCGGTGCTGGCTCGAAGGGCCAAATGGCCTGCTCCTGCACCTATTGTCTACTATCTATTGTATATAATAAAGGGCATATGAAATCCAGATTTTAACTTGCCTAATCATCGTAGCTGCACTTCACTGCATTTATGCACATGGCAATAAACTTGACTTCACTAGACTTGACGTGGAAGTGAAGCACTTCTCATCACGTTTACTTGCTCAGCTATCCGATACTAATGTTGCAGAATGGATCACCCTTTGTTAATTTCTCCTAAGAGGGACTTTGACCATTATTAATGTCCACCATTAAAAGAATTGTAATTCTCTGACAGTCCAATCTTTGTGAAATTAAGATTCAACAACAGCCCTAATGGAAAACTAATAATTTGTGATGCACATGATTTATACAGATTTAATAATTCAAACGTCAAGAGTGTTTAATTGTCATTCGTGCCAACAATGGAATAACAAAATTCTTACTGGCAGCCGCATATAATAAACAAAAAAAATCAATAAATTAATATCTTAATAACCACAGGAAACTATAGGCCGGTGAGCTTAACATCTGTCATTGGAAAATTACTAGAGAGTATTCTGAGGGATAGGTTATACAGGCTTTTGGATGGACAAGGGTTGATTAGGGACAGTCAGCATGGTTTTGTACATGGGAGGTCGTGTCTCACAAATCTGATGACATGACCAAAAAGGCCGATGATGGCAGAGCTGTAGATGTTGTGTACATGGATTTCAGTAAGGCGTTCGACAAGGTTTCACATGGTAAGCTGCTCTAGAAGGTTAGATCGCATGGGATTCAAGGAGAGATAGTTGAATGGATAGCGAATTGACTCAATGGAAGGGAGCAGTGGTGGAAGGTTGCTTCTCGGACTGACGACCTGTGACTAGTTGATGGAATGTAATACAGAGAAGTATAAGGTGTTACATTTTGGGAAGTCTAACAAAGGCAGGACCTACACAGTGAATGGTAGGCCTCTGTGGAGTGTGTAGAACAAAGGGATCTAACAAAAAAAAATGAAGCGGTACAATATATGTATTAAGATATATGTGTTGTGTAGTATTGTAATTTACCGTACTTCTAATAAAAATAAAATTAAAAAAAATATTTTTTTTTAAAAAAGAAAAAGGGATCAGGGAGTGCAGGTGCATGGTTTCTTGAAGGTCGAGTCGCAAGTAGATAAGGTGGTCAAAAAGGCTTTTGGCACATTGGCCTTCATCAGTTAGAGTATTTAGTATAGAAGTTGGAAGGTGGTTGCTGTTGTATAAGTCGTTGGTGAATATTGTGTTCAGTTCTAGGCATCATGTTATAGGAAGGATATTGTCAAGATTGAAAGGGTTCTGAAAAGATTTACAAGGATGTTGCCAGGACTAGAGGGTGTGAGCTATAGGGAGAGGTTGAGTAGGCTGGGTCTCTATTCCTTGGAGCACGCACAGGAGAGGAATAGATCGGATAATTGCACAGAGTCTGTTGCCCAGAGTATGGAAACTGAGGACCGGACAATAGGTTCAAAGTGAAGGGGAAAAGATTTAATAGGAATCCGAGGGGTAACTTTTTCACACAAAGAAGGGTTGTGGGTGTATGGAAAAAGCTGCCAGAGGAGGTAGTTGTGGCTGGGACTATCCCATCATTTATGAAACAGTTAGACGGGTACATGGATAGGAGCGGTTTGGATGGATATGGGTCAAGCTCAGGCAGCTGGGACCAGTGTAGCTGGGACTAGTGTAGCTGGGACTAGTGTAGCTGGGACTAGTGTAGCTGGGACTAGTGTAGCTGGGACTAGTGTAGCTGGGACGAGTGGAGCTGGGACTAGTGGAGCTGGGACTAGTGGAGCTGGGACTAGTGGAGCTGGGACTAGTGGAGCTGGGACTAGTGGAGCTGGGACTAGTGTAGCTGGGACTAGTGTAGCTGGGACTAGTGTTGGCTAGTGTGGGCTAGTTGGGCCGCAGGGCCTTTTACTGTATCACACTGTATCACTCTATGACTCTATGACTCTACCCACAATGCTTGTACAAACCAAAGCTTCTTCCATTGGTATAAATAGTGAATATTTAAATTATACAGCCGAGGATTTGATAAGGTAAGAAACAATTATGCAATGATATTTCTCTGGCCACTCTGGGAAGTTAGATTTATTGACCAGGATTGGTGGGTAATAGCGGATGGAATGCTTGAGAAAAGCAATTTACCCAGAAATTACAGGGCTTCAGCAAGAGCATGTGCAGGTCACTGCATCTGACTTACAAAGCTTCTGAATTTCCGGACATCAAAATCAATCAACTTTGAACAAATTGTGAAATGTCACAATTTATTTTGGATGTTCCTTGGTAATCATTTATACGGTAAATTGAAAAATGTCATTCATTGTGTGAAGCACTTATAGATAATTCAGTATAAACCAAATGTGTGAATAACTATTAAAAATTATTCAGCGATTTTATGGTTACATGGATGAAGAATACTTCAATACATAATAATCCAGGTAATGTCCAAATCAGAGGATTAAGTGGAAAATTTCAATGATGCTTCATACATTACAGAGAACAAAACAAATGACACAAAATTACTGTGAGATTTCAAGAAAGGACTGAAATAGATGATGGACGTATGTAATTTTTATCGAAGGGCTTGACACCGCCTGAATTTCAAATTGACAGCTTACCCTGTTGTTATCCATGCCATTCTTTCAATTAAACTAAAAAATGGCACCTAATTGGAGGGCAACAGAACCACAACAGATAGTCGAGCCTCCCAGAAGGTCCTATTAGCTTTATGTGAGTACAGCCTTGTTCAGTTAATTGGAAGGGATGCTTTTGAAGGCACTGGGCCTGAGGAGGTCAGAGAAACACAAGGGAAGATACGCCGAGTAATGGCAGAGCATCACTGTAGATATATCTATGATTTATTATGTTAAAGTGATTGTGCACAATATACATGTATAAACTGTAGCTCCAATCTATGTGCAGCAACCACTCAGTCAGGAGGTGGTGGACTCAGGCTTTACCCCAGAGATTTGAGCACAATCATTTAGCCTGAAATTCCTATGTGCTCTTTTCTTTTGGATGCGATTAAACAGATGCCTTTTCTTTCCTTTTCTCTTCACTTTCCTCCCTAGTAAAACACTCTTATGGGGGAAAGCTGTATCCAAGTAAACAAGTTCAAGAGCCAAGAAGGATTATTTGTTAAATGCACTGGAATGTACAAAATCATAATAATAATAATAATAATAATAATATATTTTATTGTCATTGCACGTCAGTGCAACGAGATTTGGTATACAGCTTCCAACCAATGTAAAAAAAAAAATAAATAATAAAAATAAATAAATAAACTGTGCGACGTGACCATCTGAGGGAGACAGTCCAGGGGGGGTGGGGGCAGTCAGCAGGGCCGGTTCTGAGCCGCTATAGCTCTGGGAATGAAGCTGTTTCTGAGTCTGGAGGTTCGGGCGTAGAAGGCCTTGTAACATCTGCCTTAGGGAAGTAGTTCGAACAGTCCGTTACAAGGGTGTGAGGAGTCTTTATGGATGCTGACGGCCTTCTTGAGGCACCGTGTGTGGTAGATGCCCTCCAAGGCTGGTAGCTGTGTCCCGATAATCCTCTGCGCTCTGTGGACGACGCGCTGAAGAGCTCTCCTCTCCGCCTCTGTGCAACTGAGATACCACACAGAGATGCCATACGTTAGTATGCTCTCTGTGGTGCAGCGGTAGAAGGTTGTCAGCAGCTGTTGGGGCAGACCAGTCTTTTTCAATGTCCTCAGGAAGAACAGTCGTTGCTGTGCCTTCTTGACCAGCGCAGCGGTGTTGTTGGACCATGTGATGTGAGTCCTCTGAAATGTGAGTGCCCAGAAACTTAAAGCTGGACACTCTCTCCACACTGGCCCCGTAAATGGAGATTGGGGCGTATTCTCCATTATGGGACCTCCTGAAGTCAATAATCAGCTCCTTGGTCTTGGAGGTGTTTAGTGACAAGTTGTTACGTGCGCACCAGTCCGCCAGGTTCTGCACCTCCGCTCTGTATTTTGTTTCATCACCGTTGGTGATCAGCCCAATCACTGTTGTGTCGTCTGCAAACTTCACGATGGTGTTGGTGTCGAATGCAGGAACACAGTCGTGTGTGAAGAGGGAGTAGAGCATGGGGCTTAGTACACAGCCCTGTGGTGTGCCGGTGCTCAAGGTGATAATGGAGGACAGGTGCGGGCCCAGTCTCACTGCCTGCGGTCGCTCCGTCAGAAAGTTCAGGATCTAATCGCATATCGGCGAGCTGAGGCCTAGCTGGTGGAGTTTGATTGTGAGCTTGGTGGGGATGACCGTATAGAATGCAGAGCTATAGTCAATGAAGAGCATCCTCACGTACGTGCCCTGTCTATCCAGGTGAGTCAGGACAGTGTGAAGAGCCAGAGAGATGGCATCCTCTGTCGATCTATTTGCCTTGTATGCAAATTGATGTGAGTCCAGTGAGGCAGGGATGCTGGATTTGATGTGGGAGAGGACCAGCCCTTTGAAGCACTTCATTGGTATTGGAGTTAGGGCAACCGGGCGGTAGTCATTCAAGTTGGTGACTTTAGACTTTTTCGGCACCGGCACTATGGTAGCTGTTTTCAGGCACTTGGGGACCGTTGCCAGAGATAGAGACAGATTAAAGATTCTCGTGAATACCTCCGCCAGCTGTACAGCACAGTCCTTTAGTACCCTTCCCTGGATTCCATCCGGGCCTGCAGCCTTGCGTGGATTGATCCTACGCCGGGCACTCTGTACCTCCTGAGTGCTGAGTGATAAGGCCTGTCCCTCCGCCATGGCCGGGGTTATTCCATTCCTGGTGGTGTTGCCAGTTTCGAAGCGGGCAAAGAAGGTGTTTAGTTCGTTGGCCAGTGTGATATCACCGTGGGGGCAGGCGGGGCTGCTCTTTAGTCAGTGATGTCCCTGACACCCTGCCACATGCTTCTGGTGTCCACAGTATTGAAGTGGTCTTCCACCATTTGCCTGTGGATGTCTTTGGCGTTTTTTATACCTTTTTTCAGGTTTAACTTGGACGCACTGTAGGCAGAAGTGTCCCTGGATTTAAAGGCATTGTTGCGTGCCCTTAGCAGGTCCTGAACCTCCTTGTTCATCCAGGGTTTCCGGTTTGGGAACATCTTTATTTGCTTGTCCACTGTGACAGTCTCCACACAGCAGTTGATGTAGGAGAGCACAGCGGATGTGTACTCCTCCAAGTCTACCTCTGTACCACTGGTAGCCTGTTGTACAAACAGGTCGCAGTCGGTGCGATCAAAGCAGTCCTGGAGTTGTTGGGTGGCCATATTTTGACCGACCTTATTGCAGGTTTGGTCTTGCGGATGAGGGGTTTGTATGCAGGCAGTAGAAACAGTGAGAGGTGATTGTATTGTCCCAGAGATGGGCAGGGGAGAGCTCTGTAAGCGTCCTTGATGTTGGTGTATACTTTATCCAGTGTGTTTGAGCCCCTGGTAGGGCACTGCACATGCTGGTGGAATTTGCAGAGTGCAGCTCGTAGGTCGACATGATTAAAGTCTCCTGCAACAATGAAGGCACCACCGAGGTGAGCATCCTGCTGCTTACTGATGAGAGGGATAGATCAGGTAAATGCACAGTCTTTTCCCAAGAGTCGGGGAATCGAGAATCAGAGGACATAGGCTTAAGGTGAAGGGTGGTGGGTATATGAACCTTGCTGCCGGAGGAGGTAATTGAGGCAGGTACTACTGCAACATTTAAGAGACATTTAGATAAGTACATGGATAGGTTAACTTTATAGGGATATGGGTCAAACACATGCAGGTGGGACTAGTGCAGAGGGACATGTTAGCTGGCATGGACAAGTTGGGCCGAAGGGCCTGTTTCCACCCCATATGACTCTATGACTCTATATGAACAGGAATAGTATATTCTTATTTTAGGCAGCTTTACAGGCATATTTGATGCAACAACAACGATACATTATAGATTATAAAGTCAGTTTTAAAACCAGGGATGCACCTTTTCTGATTATACCCCAGAGCAAGAAAAAATGTCTGTAGTAACAACCGATCAAGTACAGTCTACGTAGCAATGAGTGTTAACACGCTCACGTACAGTGCAATAATCACTGGTTTCTCCCGATCTCATCCCAACTCACTCCATCACACCACTGAACATTAACTGTCAGGTTGGCTGTCTGATATCCAGCCTCCCATTAAGTCATAATTTGTTCTGGTTTGGTATCAGGAGTTTGCATGTTCTCCCCGTGACCACGTGGATTTTCTCTGAGATCTTCGGTTTCATCCCATGCTCCAAAGGTGTACAGGTTTGTAGGTTAATTGGTTTGGTGTATATGGAAAAAAATTGTCCCTAGTGTAGGATAGTGTTAGTGTGCGGGGATCGCTGGTCAGTGCAGAATCAATGGGCGGAAAAGTCTGTTTCTCCAAACTAAACTCAGGTTCTGGACTGTGGTACAAACACTTTGCAAGAGCTCTAACCCCATCCCAAATACACACAAAGGCAGAACAGACCAAATACACTAATTTGGCTCCCTATCTTAAACGTTTCTGATATATACCTCTGTAAGTATGCCTATTTACATTGCTATTCATCTTTATCCATCACCCTCATGTTGTGATATACCTCTACAAGGGTCACCACTTAGCCTCCTAGGTTCCATGGAAAGTAGGCCCAGCCCATCAGTCTTCCCTTCTTGCTCAAACCATCCAGAATCAGTAACATCCTCATTATTTGTTTTTGCACACTTTCTAGTTTAATTATACCCTTTCTATAATAGGGTTACCAGACTAAAATGTCTTTGGTATATTCTCAGGGGATATCAGCCCTGAAATATGGATGCTCCTTAGATATTACAGTTCCATACTTTTCTCAAGTTCATCTGCCCTTCTGGCAGGAGACCATGAGACAATGTGACAAAATGCAATGGCACCACTGATGCATGGGAGTACCATTGTAGAGAGGAGTGGTGCTCCATATGCAAACAGCTGAGTAGTAAGGAGGATAGCAGAAGAACTGGACATTGAATACTGCATGTAAGAGGAAAATCAAATATTGGCATGTGCACTGGACATTTGGAAATGATAAAGAGTGTGGATTTGATGATCGGATGACAACTGTTCTTTAGACTTTTGTGGAATGCCAGAAACATGTCAAATAGATTCCACCCATTATCAAGTTCAAGTTCACATTTATTGTTGAGGAAGAAGCCAATAGTGTTCTTTGATAATAACAGGAAAATATTTTCACATGAATTGTTGTCAGGTTGGCATTTGGTATTACTCTTCATCTGCTTGTATTCATGGCGTGTAAATAGGATATCTTGCAAAAGAAGGAAAACCACTGCAGTAGTGTTGAGTACATTCTGCCTCCATTACAAAAGCAAAAAAATATATTGAAAAAATATGATGTTTCCATTCTCCAGGAGTTGCATCAGTCTCCAATGAGAGTATGAAATAACTTATTGGGGATTTCACTGGCCACAATCACTCAAATATCACAGCTTCACTTCTAAGAGAATGAAGTGCAATTAATATATGGTCCATTGGATTAATCTTTGACTCCACAAAAACTTCCACATATCTCTGTCCTTTCAAGAAATGGGAAAAGCACCCTACCAATTTATGTCCGTGTTGTTTTTCAAATTAAATCCAGAGGAAAGCACACCTTTCAATTGCGAATAGTCCTATATAATCACCTCCACTGAAAAAAATATAATGTTCATAAGTTGTAGATGCAGAATTAGGCCATGTGACCCATCAAGTCTACACCACTCAACATGGCTGACCTATCTCTCCCTCCTAACCCCATTCTCCTGCCTTCTCCCTATAACCCCTGGCACCTGTACAAATCAAGAATCTATCCATCTCTCCCTTTAAAATATCCATTGGCTTGGCCTCCACAGCCTTTTGTGGCAATGAATTCCACATAATTGTCACTGGCAAGTGATAGGTGGAAACAGGTGTGGGGCGTATGAATGGCAGATGGATGGAATAAGTGTCAAACGTTAGAGGTGAAAAGGAGACAGGGCAGGTAAGGCTCTGGGGACTGTTGTAGGGCAGAAGGATCTAGGAGTGCAGGTGCACAGTTCCTTGAAAGTGGCATCACAGCTAGAAAGGGTGGTAAAGAGTTTTGGTACATTGGCCTTCATCAATCAGGGTACTGAATATAGGTTAGAAAGCTATGTTATGAGTTGTTGGTAAGGATATTGTGTCCGTTTTAGTCATCTTGCTGTAGGAAGGATGTCATTAAGATGAAAAGTGTGCAGAGACGATTTACAAGGATGTTATGAGGAGTGGAGTATCTGAGCTATAGGGAGAGGTTGAGCAGGCTAGTACTTTATTTCTTGGAGTGCAGGAGGCTGAGGGGTGATCTTATAGAGGTGTACAGGATCATAAGGGGAATAGATAGGGTAAATCCATAGTTTATTTTACCCAGAGTAGGTGAATCAAGAACTAGAGGACATTGGTTTAAGGTGAGAGTGGAACGATTTAATAGGAAACAGAGTGGTTACATTTTCACTCAGAGGTGGGAGGAGTTGATTGAGGCAGATACAGTAGTTACATTTAAAAGACACTTGGACAGGTACATGGATAGGAAAGGTTTAGAGAGATATGGACCAAATGTGGGCAAATGGGATTCAATTCAATTCAATTCAATTCAATTCAATTCAATTCAATTCGCTGCACTGCTGCGGACAGGAAAGCACTACAACGGGTGGTGAAAACCGCGCAGCACATCATCGGTGCCCCGCTCCCTGCCATGGATGCCCTCCACCGAAAACGGTGTCTGAGTCGGGCTGGGAAGATCATCAAAGACCCCTCACACCCCAACCATGGACTGTTTGCCCTCCTCCCATCAGGGAGGCGGTACAGGAGCCTCAGGTCACGTACCAGCAGGATGAGGAAAAGCTTCTAACAACACAATCACACTGCTGAACTCGGAGTCCCGACGATAGACTTCTCTGGTCCCTCCGTCCCCCTTTGTTTAATCATTCTGTATTTCCTGATTATTCTGTATCTTCTCTTTCTATTTTTTTCTTGTTTTTTCTCTTTATGTACAACTACTACGGTCTGACGCAAAACTGCATTTCGTTGTACTGATACTTGTATTTGTGCGATGACATTAAAGTTGAATTGAAGTTGAATTGTCCAAATATTACTCATGTTGTTTACATCGGAGAAAAGGTGAGGCAAAAACAAAATTCCATTCTATCTTGATCAGTTGAATCTCAGTGGGATAACTGCAAATGAAGATGGAAGAGATTCAATTCAATTGCCACTTTTCCTCTCTAAAAAAAAATCAATGTACTTCATCTGCAGAAAGGGGCTTTACAGCTTGACTGCTACTGTATATGATCATTCCATCATCAATGACAGGAATACATCTACTGGACTGTCTTTCATTTAACTGGTAAAATCTTGCGAAACTTTCCTGAGATTGGAAAGTTCTGCAATGAATCCTTGTAAACATGACAACAGATTCAAGCCAAATAATTTTTTTTTATTCACCTGAATTGTCAGTGGTGTTGCTTGTGTCCTGGCACACCACTGACGAATTGTACACTACAAGGGCCAGGATGCGAGCGGGTAAGATCATCTCTGACCCCCTCCCACCATGGCCACAAACTCTTTGAACTCAAAGCCATCCCAGCCAGACATAAAAGCACCTTTTTTCCATGAGCAGTGGCTCTACACAAGAACCAAAAATCTGTAGCCTCCTTTTGCTCTGGTATTCTATGTTATTCTTCACATGTTTTATTTTCAATTGTCTGTGGTATATCGGGTTGTTATCCTTGCGAGCAAAGCACCAAGGCAAATTCCTTGTATGTACACATACTTGGCTAATAACATTTATTCAATTCAATTCAAATCACTGAACTTGCCAGCCGTTGCTGGGAATACTGTTTTCATGTGAAACATTAGAGCACAAATTCAGATGGAAAATTTACAAGTTTGGAACCTATTGTAAAATTTGGCAGAGTATGAAAAAGACGTCCGTGGAATCAGACATGTGGTGCATAGTCAGTGTTGATCGCTCAGTTGCACATCAGGCTTAAGTGACGCAGACTGGCAGATCCTGACGTCTCAGGATTGGAAATGCATAGGAGAAGAAAATATGTGCACACCATGTACATTTGGCTCATTACAGTCCTGAAAATGATTAACATGAAGTGATCAGATTATACTATAATCAGAGCAGCTGCACGGTGTGCCAGTAACACAGGCAGCAGCTGGCTCCACCACATTGTCCCATCTTCACAAAGAAGAGTTGGCTTGGTTATTATACTTTAAGTTACCTCAAATGAATACAAGGATTTATACCTTGATTTTTTCCATTTTATTTTCATCTCAGAAACAATCAACGGTTACAATCGCAGTTATAGAAAGATGGAGCATAGAAATAGGCCTTTCAGCCCACCTAGTCTATGGCAGTCAATAACCAGAATGTTAATTCTTTAGACTAGAATTTAGAAATACAACATGAAAAACTGGCCCACCAAGTCCACACCAAACAGTGGTCACCCCATACACAGCACTATCCTACACTCTAGGGACAATTTACAATTTACAGGTCATAAAGTCATAAGGGATAGGAGTAGAATTGGGCCATTTGGCCCATAAAGTCTATTCTGCCATTCAATCATGGCTGATCTATCTCTCCCTCCTAACCCCATTCTTCTGCCTTCTCCCCATAACTTCTGACACCTGTTCTAATCAAGAAATACGGAAGCCAATTAACCTACAAACCTGTATGTCTTTAGAGTGTGGGAAGAAACCAGAGAAAAACCCACGCTATCACAGGGAGAACGTACAAACTCTGCACAGACAGCACTCATAGTCAGGATCGAACCTGGGTCACTGCCAATGTAAGTCAGCAACTTTACTGCTGCACCACTGTGCTGCCCAAATTTAATCCTAACCCATTTTATTCTCATTTTATTCCCATTGGCACCTTCATCCCATATTCTACCTCTCAGCTATAAGCAAGGGGCAATCTACAGTTCGGCACGGACTTGTAGGGCCTCTCAGCTATAAGCAAGGGGCAATCTTACAGTAGTTAATTATCCTACCAGCCAGCGTGGTGGGAGGAAATCAGAGCATGTGATGGGAACCCGGTAGGCCGCGACTCTGGTCAGCAGCGGCCTCTGCAGCCCACCGCTTTTTATCATTTTTTGTCTGTGTTTTATAGTAGTTTTTGTTATTTTATGTTGGGGGTGTGTGTGTGGGGGGTGGGGGGGGGTGGGGACAAACTTTGCATCTCTCCCTGCACTGGACAGCACTTTTCTTTGTCGGGTCTCAGTTGTCGTTGGGGCCGCAAAGAGGAGTCCAACAGGAAGAAGCCGGGGACCAATGCCGACTCACCTCACCGTCGCGGCAGACTTTAGCGGTGCTGCTGCTGCTGCTGCTGTGCTGCTGCTGAGTCGGAGGCTTTAATCCTAACCCTTTTTATGCAACGGCGACTTCTCCCGCCCGATTTCGAAGAGCTCCATTGGCCTAGCACCTTGGAACGGCCGCGGGACTCTGCGAGCCACATATTCTTTAACACCAAGACCCGGTGTGCGACCTCGCACCACCCGGCGTGGCTTTGATGGCCGCGGGACAATCGCCATCGCCAGCCGGGGGCTTTGACTTTGACTCTGACATCGGGGGGGAGAGAGTGCAGTGGAGAGATAAGTTTATTTGGCCTTCCATCACAGCTATGTGATGGATGTTTATGTAAAATGTAATTATGTTGTGTCTGGAGTCTATTTGTGTGTAATGTATGGCTGCAGAAACGGCATTTCATTTGGACCTCCAGGGGTCCAAATGACAATTAAATAGACTATTGACTACTATTGAAGCTACAGTCAGGGGGAGAATATGCAATCAACACAGTCAGCACTGGAGATCAGGATTGAACGCGGATTGCTGGAGATCTGAGGGAGAAACTCCACTTGCTGTGCTACTCTGCTGGCTTTGATTAATTACGGTTGTAAACCATTTCCATTTAGAAATGGTTGGCTATGGGGGCTCTGTTTGGTTGGCAAAGGAGTTGAGTTTGTAGCTCTGCCTGCTGTAAACATTTGTGGTTGAATAACCTCTCTGTACTTTTCAGAGCTGTGTTGGTGTAGATCTGAGTAAGCTCCTATCAAGCATATTGGGCTGTCTTATTAGTTAGAGACGTGGTAAGAAGGCATGTTGTGTTCGTTGTTGCTTACAGGTTAATGGGGAGAAGGCAGGAAAATGGGGTTTGTAGGGAGAGATAGATCAGCCATGATTGAATGGCAAAGTAAACTTGATGGGCCAAATGGCCTAATTCTGCTCCTATTCCTTATGAATTGGGGAGTAAGCAGGAACGGGGTACTGATTTTGGATGATCAGCCATGATCATATTGTAATTAATTTATTAGCCAAGTATGTAAACATACAAGGAATTTGATTTGCCAACAGTCATACAAAAAAGCAACAAGATACATAACCACATAAAAAAAAACATAGACTTAAACAGCCACCACAACGGCGTGTGAGAATCCCCAGGGCACACAGCATAAGCGGAAACCCACAGCCATCAGTTCAATGTCCGGGCCACACACATGCTCCTTCACCGTGATGTGATCACTGCTGTCACTCTCTCTGCAGTCCGTCTCCACCTGAACAGTCAGATAGCCGTCCACACTCGCACTGGACTCCAGGATGTCCTCATGGAGACATGTCCATGGAGCCATGTCCCCAATGAGCCATATTGAATGATGGTGCTGGCTCGTAGGGCCGAATGTCCTATTCCTGCACCTATTTTCTATGTTTTTAAGTTTCCAAAAAATCATTGACCTCATGCATGTGCTGTGAAGAAAAGTGCTGCAATGGATTTAGATCTTTAACGTAAAATTGTATCTTTATAATTTCAAAGGAAACTGGTGATAAAATTGTGCAGTTTCTTGCAATCAAAATACTGAAGTAATTTTGAGGACAAAAATGACTGGGTTTTCAAGGATGCCATTATCTAACCTCTTGCAAGCCTTACTGTTCACCTAGTCAAACACCTTTGGTGAACTCCAATGGATAACATGCCCTTTGCCTGAGCATGCATTTAAATGCTCTATCCAATAGCGTGTCTCATGGATGTCCAAAAACACAGATGAATTTTAGGCACTTGCTATAATGAAGAGGTGGAGAAATCCAACAATATTTCTGGATATAAGGGATGTCCTGTCACCACTGAACCTCATCTCACACTCCACACTCCAAACCTAGATAAACTTACACTGGTAACTCAAACCCCCAACTGCCCAGTAGCCAAAATGGCTCCAAAACTTCGATTAATATTTAAAGGTGCCAAGGTGGAATTCATTCTTGCAATTCTTGCAATTTACGCTATTTGTGTTGTTACATGGCAGGTACGGCTGTTTTAACCTGACACATTGGCCTTGTTAATGCTCCAGGAATAAGGGTTCACATGCCTAGACTGGAGACTGCGGCTAAACGCTGCCTCTTCAGGTAGTGATAGTTTCCTCAGCGATTCATTTATCTGAAGTATAACTGTTAAAAGGTAGGTTATTTTCATATTTTGGATCTCCAAAAAACCTATCACTGATCCAATTACAGTCAGCATTTTCAGAAACTATATTAAATGCAGAACATGAATTGAACATTTATGCCAGAGAGAATTTTGGTTTGGTGAACTGCTATGTTCATTTGATAGACACGCCTTGTAATTGCTTGTATGACCAGGTTTTAACCCAGAAACAATCTGTGACCATGTTTTATCTCGGAAAACCAGTTACTAAACACTTTATCTCTCCCTCCCTCCCTTTCCCACATTGACCTTTCTGTCTTGGGCCCCCTCCATTGTCAGAGTGAAGCCCAGTGCAAATTGGAGTAACAGAACCTCATATTTCGCTTGAGTACCCAGCGGCATGAACATTGACCTCCAAATAGCTCTTGCTTTCCCTCACTTTCCATCCCCTCCCCCTTCCAAGTTCTCTGATCAGTCTTACTGTCTCTGACGACATTTTACCTCTATTTGCTTTGTTGTTACCTTTTTCCAACCAACACTATTCTACATTTTCCTCTATCTTCATTCCCTTTGTCCTGTTTTCACACCTTACACTTCCTTATCTATACACTTCCTTATCTATGTACCTCTGATTCCCCTGCCATCAGTCTGAAGATGAGTCTCGACCCGAAACATCATCCATTCCTTCTCTCCAGAGAATCTGCATGTCCCGCTGAGTTACTCCTGCATTTTGTGTCAATTTGCAATTGCCTCATGCAAGATCATTTCCACTTGTTTTGTCATCAAACCTGCTGACATTCTTTACCTCTTGGGAACAGAGTTTTCCTGTCTCCCTCTCTCTTTTGCCACCTTAGTCTTACAGCCTGTGGAAAGAATAAAATATACTTTTAAAATATGTGCAGACCACTGGAATATCTGAAGTAATTCTACTCCTCCCAGGTAAGGACGGCATAGTGGCGCAACAGTAGAGTTGGATTCTCAGAGCGCCAGGGAACTGGATTCGATCCTGACTATCGGTGCTGTCTGCGCAGAGTTTGCACATTTACCTTCTGACTACATGATTTTCCTGGTGTTTAAGAAGGAACTGCAGATGCTGGAGAATCGAAGGTACACAAAAAAGCTGGAGAAACTCAGCGGGTGCAGCAGCATCTATGGAGCGAAGGAAGTAGGCAATGTTTCGGGCCGAAACCCATAGGGTTTCGGCCCGAAACATTGCCTATTTCCTTCGCTCCATAGATGCTGCTGCACCCGCTGAGTTTCTCCAGCTTTTTTGATTTTCCTGGTGCTCATGTTTCGTCTAGGCACCGCATATCAAAGACATGCAGATCTGTAGGTTAATTGGCTCCTGTAAATTGCCCTGGGTGTGTAGGATGGAACTAATTTATGGGTGATCGATGCCCTGTGTGGACTTGGTGGGCCGAAGGAGTTGTATCCAGGCTGTATGTCTAAACTAACATATTAACTATCTGCAAGTAAGAGGGAAGTTCCTAAGATAAATCTTCTTATCGAGTGCACACACAAGATTAGAAGTTGTTCAGTCAGAGCCGAACACACTTCTCAGCATCTGCATACAATGGTGTCTGTCTTGCGCTTCTTGTGCTTCATGTCTCTTGTGGTGGAAAGATTAGTGAAAACAGGGCCACGACGAGAACGCTCTGTCCTTGACCCCTTCACATCAATAGGATTATAATAGAAGGAGATTGTAAAATTAGATGTCGCACAGCTGGCAATTGCTTCTCTTGAATTGCTGGACTCACAACAGTAAATTAATTTTCAAATTTGATTATGAATCCAGGTCACTATTTATGTACCTATGAATAGGATCTTGGAAAACATTTTCAGTTATCTGTAGTAAGTATATGATTCTATTTTCTGAGTCACTTCTGTTAGATTATTACAATGATTTGCTTTGGAACTCATCTTTATTTTGCGTAGTAATCAAAAACATACAACAAGACAAATTTTTGATCCAAATAGAGTAAACTCAGAAGGCAAAGGAAAATAATTATCACAAAAGCTATCAATTATCTACTGTCATCTTAGTTAACATAAACATAATAACATTAATATAAACATAGATAAAAGAACATGCAATTTGGGTGGTACAGTAACACCTTAATCCTGATCTTGAGTGCTATCTGATTGGACTTTCCACATTCCCTCCATGACGGGGGAGTGCTTCCTCTGGGTGTTCTGGTTTCCTCCTATAAACCAGAGATAAACTGGTAGATTAATTTGCTGCTATAAATGACCTGGCAGTTGTTGACTGGAGAAGGGGAGAGACCGTGATCAAAAAGGTGGTTCTCCCTGGACGAGGCTATCCCATTGCTCTTCGGGTGTGCTGATGCCTGCGATGTCCCCAAATGTGGGGTACTCAACTGCAGAATTTGTGGTAGTGGGGGACTGCGTTCACGAAAAAAACTCATTTGTGTGCGGCCACAGTGGTGCAGCAGTAGAGTTGTGGCCTTACAGCGATTGTAGCGCGGGAAACCCGGGTTCATTCTGGACGATGGTTGCGGTCTGTACGGTGTTTGTACATTCTTCCCGTGACTGCGTGGGTTTTCTCCGAGATCATCGGTTTCCTCCCACACTCCAAAGTCGTACAGGTTTATAGGTTAATTGGCTTGGTGTATGTGAAAATTGTCCCTAGTGTGTGTAGGTAGGGTAGTGTTAATGTGCGGGGATCGCTGGTCGATGCAGACTTGGTGGGCTAAAGGGCCTGTTTCCGTGCTGTATCTCTAAATTAAACTAAGCTAATCAGGGGGGAGTTAATGGGCACATGAGAGAGAATAAATTGTAGTGGAATTCTAGTGGGGGAATTAGACCATTGGGAATGTTCTGAGAGCAGCCTCTTCACCATTGAACAATGTAAGATTTAAATCTCTGCATCCCTATCATCAATTTTAATTTTCCATTTGCAGCCACAGCTTATGGATCTTTTGAAAATATACTTCATATTGCATACAACGGATAGGAAAAGGTTAATTTTCTGGCCCACATCCTCAATGATGGCATCTTTGAACAACCAACAGAAGCACAGATATCATTAAAACACTTGTTCCATTAAAGTCACACTTGTTTGGTTTGCCACAGCTCTTCAGATTGGGTGAGAGAGCATAAGTTAGAGTGGAGTTGTAGTGAGGGATTGAATGCTCAGAGAGCTGGCATATGCCTGATGGGCAGAATAGCCTCTTCACATTTTAAGGAACAACGGATGACGTTAAGATTAAAATCTCTGCATCCGAATCACAAATTCAATTTTCCATTTGCAACTATCCCGGGCAGACATCTTGGGCTCTTCCCGAAAGAAGCTACCAAGTTCCTTAATGAATGCAGAAGAGAAAGACAAAAGGTTTATGGCATTTGCAGTCCTAGAAGATGACTGCCCACAACAGAAAGCCAGGCGCACAAGATGGCCAAAAACAGGTCTGCTGGACGAAGGGCCTTAAAATAGTTAAGGCCTGACAAGAAGACAGAGGTTATAGTAAACAGACCCATGAAATCCTGAATAACACTGCAGAGGTACCAAGTGTTACAGAAGCTATGTTAAACAGTACTTTCTGGCAAATAGGTCATACTTCAAGTGTTAAATATTTCCTTTCTCAAACTCTACAACTTTAATTTAGTTTAGTTTAAAGATGCAGAGTGGACACTGGCTCTTTGGCCCACTGAATCTGTGCCGACCAGCAATCACCCATACACTAGTTCTATCCTACACATGAGGGACAATTTGCGGAAACCAATTAACCTGCAAACCTGCACATCTTTGAAATATGGTCAAACCAGAGCACCCGGAGTAAACAAAGTCTGCACAGACGGCATCCCTAGTCAGGATCTGGTGCTTTAAGGCACCAACTCTACCGCTCCACAACTGTGACTCTGAAACAAAAACAAAATGCTGGAAATACTTGGCAGGTCAGGCGCAATCTCTGGAAAAAAAAAAGATTTCAAATATCTTTTCAGGTTGATCAAAATTGGACGTGAAGGGGGTGAAGCGCATCGAAAGAACAGGAGCAAAAGGAAGGAAATTGAGCTATAGATAGTGATATGAAAGAAAAATGGTGACTGTGGGAGAGATAAAAGAAGGCGAAATGCGAAGTACCAAGAAGGGAAAAGAAAACAAAGTATTGGAAAGGATGGAAGTGCCAGGAAAGAAGAAAAATGGAATAGGTGGGAGGAGATAGAATCATAGTCGTAGTCATAGAGCAGGGAAACAGGCCGTTCAGCCCAAATTGCCCATGGCGGCCAAGATGCCCCAGCTACACGAGTCCCACCTGTCCGCATTTGGCCCATATCCCTCTAAACATATTCTATCCATATACCTGTGCAATTGTCTTTAAATGTCATTATACTATCCCATCTCTCAGCTAGTTCCACACATTCCCCATCCCCTGTGTGAAAAAGTTGCTCCTCAGTTTGCTATTAAATCTTTCCCCTCTCACTTGATTCTAGATTTCCCTACTCTGGATAAAAGACTGTGCATCGACCCTAGCTATTCCCCATGACGTTATACACATAATTTATATGCATAAGATCATCTTCATCCACCTGTGTTCCAAGGAATAAAATTCTCGCCTGCCCTAAATCCCTCTGTTCTACCGCAAAACACCGCAAATCTCTGCCATTCATTGTGAAGATCCTGCCCTGGTTTGATTTTCCAAAATGCGGCACTCAGTACTTATCTGCATAAAACTCCATTAAACATTCGTCAGCCCATTTACCTAACTGATCAAATGCTGCTGTAATATTTGATAACCATTTTCACTATCTACAATACCACCCACTTTAGTGTTATCTGCAAATTTACTAATCATGCCTTCTACATTCTCATCCCAATTGTTGGTATAAACCACAAACAACAATGGGCCCAGCACCGAACCCTGAGGCACACCAGTCGGAAAAACAACCTTCCCCCATCACCCTCGGCTTCCTTCCATGAAGCCATTTTTCCATCTAGTCAGCTAGCTCTTCCTGGATCCCTTGAGATGTAATCTTCTAGAGCAGCCTGTATTGCAATATAAATAGATCAAATACAAATAGATAATATCTATGGCTCCGCTCTCATCAACATTTTTGGTCATTTCTTCAAAAAACTAATTCATATTGATGAGACACAATCTCCCAAGCATGCTAACCATCCCTAATCAACCCTCTTTATCCAAATGGTCAAGGTCATAAGGAAAAGGAGTAGAATCAGGCCATTCCGCCTGTCAAGCACCATTCAATCATGGCTGATCTATCTCTCCTTCCTAACCCCAATCTCCTTCTCCCCATAACCTCTGACCCTCTGACACCCGTACTAATAAAAAATCTAGCTCTTTCTGCCTTAAAAATATCTACTGACATTGTCTCCATAACCTTCTGTGGCAAAGAATTCCATAGTGTCTAATGATGATTTATAAATCTCCGCCAGGGCACCTCCAACTTCTTCTCTAGCGCCCCAGTGTCCTCCGGTACATCAGTGGCAGATGGGAAATGCAATAGGTTGGTAAATGTAATTGGAGGTGGACGGCAGAAATGTTTAAAGCTAAATTTAATCGGAATAGTATAAATGTTCCATAAAGACACTTCTGTTGAACAGGTTGAGAATGATTGTCATTAAGCCGGGGATTTTCCAGTATCTTCGTGTGAAATATCTCGGCCAGTTGAAGATTGTAGATCAGAGAAATTGCCCGCTAATCCTGTTCATCAACACTTTTATGCTTGTTAGTATATAACCTAATGCATAGAGAAAACCCTGACTTTTGCATTATGTGTAATAAACAACTCGGTGTTCCCATATGCTTTAAAACCATTTGTCTTTTAATTTGGAAAATCAATACAATTTACGAGAGCAGATGACGTAATGAGATGGCCGGGAAAGCCCTCGATTTACAAACCTTGGCCGCATATGTGTCAGATTGGAGTATGCTCATTAAATACCTCTCTCTGGATGCTCGGAGCAATGTGCAGAAAGGTAGAATGATCACAGGGGGAAAAAAAGTCAATTTTCAAGAGTGTTAGATTTATATTCTGAGGGCTAACGGAATCAAGGGATAAGGGGAAAAAGTCGGAATGGGGTACTGATTTTGGATAATCAGCCATGATTACATTGAATGATGGTGCTGCCTCGAAAGGCCAAATGGCCTATCCTGCACCTATTTTCTATGTTTACTTGTCAATTTTTTGAGAAAATGCCTGTGTTCTGAAATGAACATCCCTGTATCTTGTTAACCTGTTATATCTGTTGCATTCAATTTCTGACAAGCACAGATAAGCTAAAGCTCAGCAGCCCCCAAGAAGAAAAAAAAAACTGCAAATGGGTCCAAAGCTAATATCACACTTGCATGCTTTCCAATTTAGCAATGCCAGTAAACAAACGTGCTGTTCCTAGTATTGTTCGGTGTGTAGAGAGAATGCACACAAGGTCATTAAAGGTTAATAGTGGATTACTCAACAGGGTTGTGTGTGAGGATTAACTGATTGAGTCCGCTTCCTTGCCTAGGATCCTGCTGTGCCACCAGATGAAGAACGGTGCAATTCCTCGCCAATTACTTTCCATTTCAGTCGAGGAAGTCGGTTAGGAAATCTGGCCAGAACTGAAATCAGCACACAGCCTTCACGAACTAACAGATGTATTACAAAGACAACGAGGATGCCATTTTCATTGGGGGTTGTAAATGAAACAAGAAAGAAAGCAGCAGCTTGACTGTGAAATAAAAACGCTACCAAAAATAAAGGACTGACAGAAAGTTTCCACAAACTTGTCCAAATTTAAAGTGCAGGAGGAACCGGTAGAAATCTATTCCCCTTGCAAATTCAGGGGGAAAAAAGGACCTGTCATTCGGAGTATTATGTAACACTGTTCAAAATTGAAAAATAAATACTTGGTTTAAAGGGGGTCATAAACAAGTTCAGCAAATTGAGAATATCAGATAAATGTAACTTTTCAGAGTCCAATGTTAAGTTGCTGAAATAATGCTCCTTTTAATTTTCACAGTCAGGTAGCTTAACGTTTGCAGCTAAATGGTGAACTAAGCATTCAAACCTTTTCTACGGCTCAAGAGAAATAGTTCTATGCCTGGACTGTAGGTTAGCAGTTTTGAGTCTCCTCCCTAAATGTCCTTTACCATTGGAGTCACCTCGCAACTGGGAGCTCATTTCATGCTATTGGCAGGGATGTTGGAAACCATTTATTTCCTGAGGCTGCTGGAAGACATTTATCAGCAGTAAAACACAAAGTGCTGGAGTAACTCAGCGGATCAGTAGAAGCATTGTCTTTCCATTCCCTCCGCAGATGTTACCTGACCCACTGAGTTACTCCAACACTTTGCGTTTAACTCATGATTCCAGTATCTACAGTATCTCGTGTCGATGTTTGTCCTCATATCACCTACTTTATTTTACAACTCCGGCAATGGTTTATTATCTGGGGGTCTTGAAACATGTACCTTGCGTGTGGGAGAGAACTGTGCTTTAGTTGCATGAGATTAGCGATTGCACTTATCTGTTTGAAAGTAAATCGGAGATGTTTCCTTCACAGAAGAAGCACTGACATATATCTTGGCTATTGAACAATAGACAATAGACAATAGACAATAGACTATAGGTGTAGGAGTAGGCCATTCGGCCCTATGAGCCAGCACCGCCATTCAATGTGATCATGGCTGATCATCCCCAATCAGTACCCCTTTCCTGCCTTCTCCCCATATCCCCTGACTCCGTTATTTTTAAGAGCCCTATCTAGCTCTCTCTTGAAAGTATCCAGAGAACCCGCCTCCACTGCCCTCTGAGGCAGAGAATTCCACACTCATCACTCTCTGTGAGCAAAAGTGTTTTCTCGTCTCCGTTCTAAATGGCTTACTCCTGAACGTCGAAAATCTATTCAGTTAAATGTGTACGCCAGAAGATGATACAAGCTTCATGCAACTGTACTGCAGCATTAAAAAGGTGGGCATGAGTATTCAATAGATTAATGACAATGTCCTAGAGTGACTGAGTAGCGATGGTCTAGACTGCTATAATATTTGTGTGAAGATGAAGTGAGTACTGCAACCTGCATCCTCTCCATGGGGTTGTTTACTTCCAACTCTTAACATTTCTTGTTTACACTCTTGCTTCAGCTCACCTTTGTTTCCCTCTTCTTAACCACTCCAATGTTTTCTTCGACAAACTGTCATCTTCCACCCTCCAAAAATAAGTTCAAAACAAATCTCTGTCACAGATACTTTGATAGATCAAGTTCCATTCTCACATCATGTGCCCACCAGCTACAACGGTTCCCTAACCATTTGTGAATTCTCATCTTACTTTTAAATTTCTTCTTGGACTCAGCCTTGGAATCTCTGTTTCCTCTATCTCTGCAAACGCAAGTGTTTCTCTTTTGGTCTCTTGAACAAAAAACACTTCTTTTTTTGGCTCCATTATTGGTGGCCGTACCTCCATCCCCCTGTCCTGCACACTGAGATTGCTCTTTCTGATCCTCTCACTGGAAAATGTATTCACCTTTAGTGTAACAAGTCATTGACGGAACTAGGGATTTTCTTTTTAATGAATCAAACATCTTGCCCACAGGCCAGCATATTGCTTAAACAGATCCCATTCCTCAAGTGAAATTTAGTATTGGAGGCTACGTAAAATAATCTGGAACAGTAACGTGGAACAATTAAAAAAGTTAACATTAGTTAAAAGTAAAATATTGTAAATGCTTTGTAAAGTAAATATGAAATGCGGAAATTACTTATTTGATCATCCAGCATCTGTCGAGCAAAGTTTTGAAGAAGAGTTCTGACGAAAGGCTTTTGACCTAAATCACTTTGTCTCTCATCTGCTGTGTTTGCAGTAATTATTTCCTAAATTCTTGTATGACACTATGGACCAGAATTCCATGTTTGATCTCTGGCAGTAGATGTTTCAGGTTTCAATGACTTCAATGGAGATCAATGCATGTGAGGTGATGCATCATATCCTGTTAAACACATCCTGTTCATTTATGCTTTTGGCTTTAAATCTCCTGTTAATGTGAAAATATTGTCTCATGATGCTCACCAGAATCAGGCATGAAAAGCTGTCAAGATTGACTTGTGATGAAAGTAATAACAAATCTTATGGCTATTTCCAGACTTCAGGGATGAGACTCCAGTGGGCTAATGGCCTAATCACAGTTCTACCTGACTGTGGGTCATTTGAGGGCCATAATATCAGGTCATCCATGCATTATTTTTCAATCTAATAATGATGTAAAACTAGGAGAAGTGCAATGAGCATCAAATGAAAAAAATCATGTGTGCATTAATGTTGCTTACCAAGGCACATGTTTCCAGGAAATAGAAACTCAGTAAATGACTTTGCAATTGCAGAAGGCAGACAATAAAGTGAATCCTCAGTAACAGATGCCATGTTAAATATTAATGGCTACATTCTCAAATAAATGTATGTTTCCTAGCAGAAGTGCAGGATGACTGAACAGTTCAAGTTTCTCTCATCCATTCATAAGCTGGTTTGCTGTCTCCAGATTCAATTTTCAGAAAATATGCAATGCAACTATTTGAGCCCAAAAGCAATCAGTTCCGATCTGACTCAAAGTGCTAGAGTGACTCAGCAAGTTAGGCAGCATCTTTTGAGAACATGGATAGGTGATGTTTCATATTGAAGAAGGGTCACGACACAAAACGTTGCTTATCCATGTTCTCCAGAGATGTTGCCTGACCAGCCGAGTCACTCCAGCACATTGCGTCCTTTTTTCTGTAAACCAGCACCTGCATATAGAAACATAGAAACATAGAAAATAGGAGCAGGAGGGGGCCATTTGGCCCTTTGAGACAGCACCGCCATTCATTGTGATCATAGCTGATCATCCACAATCAGTAACCTGTGCCTGCCTTCATCCCATATCCCTTGATTCCGCTAGCCCCAAGAGCTCTATCTAACTCTCTTTGAAATTCATCCAGTGAATTGGCCTCGACTACATTCTGTGGCAGAGAATTCCACAAATTCATAACTCTCTGGGTGAAAACATTTTTTCTCATCTCAGTTTTAAATGGACTCCCCTTTATTCTTAGACTGTGCCCCCTGGCTCTGGACTCCCCCAACATTGGGACCATTTTTCCTGCATCTAGCTTGTCCAGTCCTTTTATAATTTTATATGTTTCTATAAGATACCCTCTCATCCTTCTAAATTCCAGTGAATCCAAGCCCAGTCTTTCCAACCTTTCCTCATATGACCAAAACTGCACACAATATTCCAGATGTGGTCTCACCAGTCCTATACAACTGCAGAAGGACCTCTTTACTCCTATCCTCAAATCCTCTCATTATGAAGGCCAACATACCAGGCCCGTATGAAGCTTTTCAAAAAGGGGGGTGGCATGACAGGATAACAAAATAATTATGTGAAATAATGTGCGAGCAGCGCACATCACGAGCGTGAACCCCCTCACGTCCGGGTTCCAGGGCCCGCTTAAGAGACCTGAAAGCTCTGGGGTTTTAGATGATCTCTGGTGTATTTTAAAGCTTATTCTGGAGCATTTTTGCACCAAATTTATGATCTATATTTCAGAAATAATTTTAGTTGAGTCAAGAGTGGGTAGAATGGGATGATTGGGATTATTGTTGTATACATTTTTTTAAATCAAGAATTATTGTTTTAATAATCAAGTTGTACTGTTGTAAAATGTTACGTAAAATGTTATAAAGGAGCATGCAAAAACTGCAAATAAAATACTGTAAGTTTTTGCAGTAAAGAAAACCTTTTTTAGAAAATGTTTTGTGTGTTAATTTGATTGCCTGTTACTGTTAGACTGTGTTAGTGTGTGCAGTGCACTTTTAATGATCCTCCTGACCTAACAACTTCCCAACATCAATTTTAACATGGAATAGTGATGTGATTACAACATTTAGTTCGACTTCAATTTCCATCATGAAAATTGAAGTCAAACTAAATAGTGCATTTACATTACTATGATCACTTTCAAACTAACCTATTTTACTGTCATATTATTATAACAAATTTAAGTTCCATGGTGACCCTTAAACAAGATCACACATCACATTTTGAATTCTCAAACCCAATTTGTGATTGTGAATAATTGCAGAGCTGCCAAGTTTCACCGAGCATTTCCATATTTTGATGGCTGAAAATTAGTATTTTGTTGGGGAAATCGATATTTCTCACATAAACGCAATAGAACGTACTACAGCGAAACTGGATTTTTGAAAATCAGTATTTTGCATGCAACCTCATGTATTCTCAAATATCAGTATGGAATACTGAAAATCAGTACTACTGAATTGTGAAACCATTTTTGAAATGTGAATTTATAATTCTTGATTTTGATTCCATAACATAAAAATATATAACACTAGACCCATAGCCCCCACGGGAGACGTGGTCTTCCAACTCAAGCCGTTCAGGACTCAGCAGTGCGGCTGTTTTTAAATGGCGTCTTTGAGGCGAGAGGCAGGTGCCAGCAGCCGTTATGGTCGCTGGCCAGCAGGAGGTGACAAAATGAGTGAGTGGGGGGGGAAAGAAGGATTTTATTAAAAATGAGTACATAAACACGATGAAATTTAATGAGGAGTGGATACTTGGAATGAAAAGTGAAATCTCTACCGAAATGGAAAAAATCTGGGCGTTTCTGGGTCTGGTGTTGGCGTAGCAACGAATCAAAGGCAGGAATCAAAGGCTGGCACCCACAAGTCAGGCAGAAACACACACAGCCAGCCAGCCACAGAGTTTTAATATTATATAGATAACATAAATTTCACAATTCATCATATAGTTTACCGAACAATCAAACATGCTGGTAAGATACTGCATAATCATTCAGGTGCTCCAGGTAAATGTCACATAAAGGTGAGTAGCATGGTAAGTAGAATTTTAAAGATTCACCCAGTGTTACTATTGTTGAGCCACGCCAACGAGCATGACTGAATTAGTTCTTAGTTGAATATTGAATTGAATTGAATTGAATATTTATTACATGCCATTTGAACCTCAGTGAGGCGTTAAAACGAAACTTAGTTTCCACAGCCATACAAACAGAGACAATTCCTACAAGACATACACACAATTCAATTTACACAAACATCCATCACAGTGAATCTCCTTCTCACTGTGATGGAAGGCAAAGTATTTCTCTCCCCTTCACCATCTTTCTCCCGATGTTGAAGCCCCAGGCGGGCGGTGGTAAGTTCCACGACCATTTTAGGTTGCGCCGGGCGATGTACGGCCCCGCTCCAGGCCCAAAAGTCACAAAGTTGGAGCCCCGGCAGGGCGCTGGAATTTCCGGCGGCCATTGAATCCACGCTGGGCCGTTGTACGGCCCCGCTCCGGGTCGTTCCAACCCCGCGACACGGGCTGGAGAAGTCGCGTTGCGGGAGCTCCGGAATGGGGTCTCCACCCGGACCCGCGAGCTCCCGATGTCCCAATCCGCTGGAGCCTCCTGCTGCAGCTGGAGCCTCCGAGCTCCGGGGTCGGGCTGCAACAGCGCGCCACCACGGCTCCCCACACTCCGAGGACAACCAGCCCCATGATGGTAAGTCCGCAGCTCCACAGGCTCTGCGACTGGAGCCCCCAGGTTGTTCCAGCAGGAGGCCGCTCAACGGTGCTCGGCCCCAACGACAACGGAGACCCGACAGGAAAAAAGGTCAGGTCTCCCGTGCAGGGAACACATTTTTTTTAAGTTTCCCCCCCACCGTCCCCCACATATATACAATTAAAAACACTATTAAAAAACACGAACAACTGCATTTAACTAGACAAAATATTAAAAAAGACAGACAGGTTGAAGGGGCCGCTGCAACAGTGTCGCGCCATCACACCCGTCACTGTCACTCAGCATGCTGGCATGATGCTGCAAAATCATTCAGGTACTCCTGAATGTATATTGCCATTTACCACTACTTCTACTAATGCATTTGTTGGCCTTAGCCTATATGCCATCCCTGGTTCCACGAATATAGCACCTCAGACCAGTTTATCCAGCATGGCAGTCCTCAGTTTGTTAATGCTGTCAAAGCATGTTTCGTTCCGCAGTACACTGATGTGCGTGGCCCTACTTCTACCACTTCTTGCAGTGCCCCGTTTTAGTCTCCCAAAGTGTGACTTTATCTTTAATGGCAGTCCTCAGTTCGTTAACCCTGTCCAAGGCCTGTGTCATTCCGCACTGATGTTGGTAGTCCGACTTCTACCCCTTCTTGCAGTGCCCTGTTTGGGCTCCCAAAGTGTGAGGGGATTAGCAGACAGTTCAGGGTTCCTCTCACAGACTTGGACAACACTTTTGGCAGACTAGCATATATTGCCATTTAGCCATAAATCACATTTTCCAGTTCCATTTTCCGAGAATGTATTTGCCCAAGTCATGGGCAAAATCATTGTGAATATGCATTAAGGCGAGTGCAGACAGCCTGTCATTGCTCATGGAATTCCTGGTCTTTACTTCTGGCCCTGAGGATTTATCAACCTTCAGTCCCATCAGTCTGCCCAATACTATTTCTTGCCTAATGCAAATTTCTTTCTGTTCCTCAGTCTCCTTAGATCTTCTGTCCTCTTGTACACCTGGGAGATTGTTTGTATCTACCTTAGTGAAGACAGAACCAAAGTACCTGTTCAACTCTTCTGCCATTTCCTTGTTCCCCATAATAATTTCACTTGTTTCTGCCTTCAAGGGACCCACATTTGTCTTTACTAATCTTTTTCTCTCAACATATCTAAAGAAGCTTATACTATCCTTCTTACAAGAGATACAAGATACAAGATAGATTTATTCATCACATGTGCCAGATGGCACAGTGAAATGAAATTCCCATACAGCCGCACAATAAAAATTAAGGGACACAACACACTATAGGATTTGACATAAAACATCCCCACACAGCAGAATCAAAGTTTCCCACTGTGTGGGAAGGCACCAAAGTCAGTCTCTTCCTCCATTGTTCCCCGTGGTCAGGGCCTCCCCGTGCCCTCCTCAGTTGCCGCTACGGGCGGCCCGATGTTCAGGACCGCTCACTGGGGTGTTGTAAGTCCGACGTCGGGGCTGCAGGACGTCCTTCTTTATATTCTTGGCCAGTTTACCCTCATACAGTACATCATCTTTTCACCCCGTATAGCCCTTTTTGTTTCCTTCTGATGTCCTTTGAAAGTTTCCCAATCCTCTGGCTTCCCTCTACTTTTTGCTATGTTATACACCTTTTCTTTTAGTTTTATTCCATCCCTAACTTCCTTTTTCAGCCATGGTTGCCTCTTACTCCCCTTAGAATATTTATTTCCAACCTATCCCTTCGTGAGCTTTCTGCCCCATTAATTCTGGTGTTCTTAACTTTTTCTATACTCTCTTTCCCTTTAACTCCATCCTTGTATGTCAAATTTTTCTCTTCCCCGCCCTCTATAAGATCTTTGTTTCTACAATCAGTTACGTTTTTGTGCCTCTTATTGAAAAGATACAAATGCATGTTGCATTAATATTGCATAATGGCTTTTGGTGACTCAAACCAGACAGACCAGGCAAACGCTGAAACATCCAGAACGCTTGTCATAGAAAAACGCTAATGGGTATGAAGCCTTGGAAAACTGCATTGAATACCAGTAACACAATAATATTTGATGTAGTTTAAAACTTACTCCACTACAGATACTTAGGAGATATTTAGATAAATATTTGAAGTAGAAACTATGCAAAAGACAGAAAATGCAGTAAAATTGATAAGAGAAGATTAGTGACAGTAATTAGTAGCAAATTAGGGAAAGTGATTAGTAGAAAACCTTGAAAGACGTACAGGTTAGTAGGTTAATTGGCTTGGTATAAATGTAAATTGTCCCTAGTGTGTGTAGGGTAGTGTTAATGTGCAGGGATCACTGGTCGGTGCCGAACCGAAGGGCCTGTTTCCACGCTACATCTCTAAACTAAACTAAACTAATTAAAGTATGATGCTAATGCCAGTGCAAGATAAATGGACCAAATTACTGTCATCAGTTTTGATGTTCCAATGATCCTGTAAATGATCCTTAGATCTGTTTTATTACATAAACTTAAATACAAACTTATTGTTGATACAAGTGCCATTGTTTCTTTCGTTTCTCCATCATGGGTTGATTAAACAATGTAAATGACTTATCCTGAACCGTGCAGTATTGGTAATATTAGTTCAAAATGCACCAGTTACAAGTTTGTTTCTAGGTGGGCTTGTGCCTGGAAAATCAAGATAGGACTTTTATTTGTAAGTCTGCCAGAAGTGTCAGTTGTCTAACATTGGTAGCCTAATGGGATGGTCATGCTATAGAATTTTCAGATTCATTGATGGGATTTGAAACATAGAAACATAGAAAATAGGTGCAGGAGTAGAGGCCATTCGGCCCTTTGAGCCTGCACCGCCATTCAATATGATCATGGCTGATCATCCAACTCAGTATCCTGTACCTGCCTTCTCTCCATACCCCCTGATCCCTTTAGCCACAAGGGCTAATCTCCCTCTCTAAATATAGCCAATGAACTGGGCTCAACTACCTTCTGTGGCAGAGAATTCCAGAGATTCACCACTCTCTGTGTGAAAAATGTTTTCCTCATCTCGGTCCTAAAAGATTTTCCCCCTTATCCTTTAACTGTGACCCCTTGTTCTGGACTTTCCCAACATCGGGAAAAATCTTCCTGCATCTAGCCTGTCCAACCCCTTAAGAATTTTGTAACTTTCTATAAGATCCGCCCTCAATCTTCTAAATTCTAGCGAGTACAAGCCGAGTCTATCCAGTCTTTCTTCATATGAAAGTATGACATCCCAGGAATCAGTCTGGTGAACCTTCTCTGTACTCCCTCTATGGCAAGAATGTCTTTCCTCAGATTAGGAGACCAAAACTGTACGCAATACTCCAGGTGTGGTCTCACCAAGACCCTGTACAACTGCAGTAGAACCTCCCTGCTCCTATACTCAAATCCTTTGGGCACCACTACCAGTGCAGTGTTTATTTCCCATCTTTAACGGCCCTGGGGAAGCAAATGGTGAACCATTAAAGTACTTGTAACACATATACCCCCAAGGCATTACTAGCTGAGGAGTTCTACAATCTTAAAGCAACATTAAAGGAAAGACAGTAGATTTCCACATCAGGATGGTTGATGACTTGTTAGAAAACTTTGTAGTTTACTGCAGTGTATTATGTAGATGGTGTGATGCCTGAACTGCTCTGGTGGAGCCTTAGTACATGGTGCCCTTTTATTTCAAATGTCAACTTTATTCATTAAAAATATATACAATAAAGCACAAGGCTTTCTTTACATTATTTACATTCATGACAAGACACACAGAATGCTGGAGTAACTCAATGGCTCAGGCAGCATCCCTGGAGAACATGGATAGTTGACATTTTGGGTTGGGAACCTTCTTCAGACTCTGAAGAACTCAGAGTCTGATGAGGGGTTCTGACCTGAAACATTACCTATCCATGTATTCCAGGGATGCTGCCTGACTTGATCATATACTGCAGCATTTTGTGTGTTTATCCATGGTAAATCAACATTTGCAGTTCCTTGTATCTATATTCTGTTCTTACATTCATGGTGTTGTCCTTTCTATACATTCATAATTTTATCAATTCTATACATTTGTAGAATTAGAATTTTCTGCGCACAAGGCATCTTTGGAACTCGCAGTCACTTTGGATATTTCAAATGCTTGTAGGACTTCTACACAGGGCTTCGCCCTTGATGCCTTGTGGCAGGAGGACCTTGGAATATAATCCTAAAACTCTTGCATTAGTTGCACCAGGATTCAGTGCATACCTTAGTATGCCAGATGGCAACATTAGTTGCCTTTTGCATTAGTTGCACCAGGATTCAGATACCTTAGCATGCCAGATGGCAACATTCCCTGATGGACTATCCGTATTAGAAAATTAATAAGTTTCAGGCAGACCAAAATACATCTTTCATCGACTCACTGATCTTCAAGCAGTAATTAATGTTTGGAGAGCACGCCCATCCTGTACGCGTGCAATATCCTGTCAAAAGCGCTCTCCTGGTGCAAGCTGACCAGGCAGGCATATACCCCAACCATCATGCACAAAGGGTGTAGTACCCCCAGAACAGCATAAGGGTCTCAGAGATTTTTCTGCCAGGGACAGAACATGTTTTGTCCAGGAGGACCACTGTCCCAGAACAGACTTGATCTGATTAGCGTTGCCCTTGGATAGGATGTTGTAATCCACATTCAACAATGATATGGGTTACAAAATCCTGATGTCTGCGTTCTACTCCTTTTGCTTGATGGAGTCCTTTCTCATTGATTCTGGAAAACTGACAGCCAGAAACTTGTCAATCTTGCAATTCCAGCAGGTCCGGGCCTATGCAGTCTAACAGAACTGTGTTATAACTCAGTTGGTAAGCTACTGCTTCTGGAGTTTTATTCCTCTCCGGAACTTGGATGAAGCTAGAACAGACTCTCTCACTGGCTGTTCTAAGACCTCTGTGATGGAGGAAAGGAAGTTACAAGAGTCTCTGCGGTATGTGGCCTTTTTGTGATGCGGATCACAGAGCTCCCCATGAACCTTTGGGAAGAAATTGCATGAGCATATCTCACGCCTTTCCACAGAACAGACGCTGGATCAAAGATAACATTAGAGGAGCTTGAGGCAAAGAGCAAGGCTTACCCATTCTTCACCTCTTGGACTTTCTCCCTTGCATCCACTCTTTAACCTGCAGGAGGAGAGGATTCTGCAAGTTTGTCTGGAGGTGACACAATTCTTGACTCTGTCTTGCTTTCTGAAGGATGAAGAACCTTTTGATGTTCTCCTTGGTTGCTTTCAACCAGTGCACAGTGTTTCACTGTTCTTCAACCTGCCTTGTGGCTCCTTAATTCCTCCATGACCTCTGGGATCAGCAACTTTTCTTTCAACTTCCATGTCCCCCTGTCTGCCTTCTCGTCTTTCTGTAGCTACAATCAGCCCAGGGTGATGTTGGCGGACCCACAGCAACTGCCTACGACACAGACAAAGTCTGTCCGAGTCTAGGCTGAACCGTTTGGACTCACCAGATAAATTACCGCGGTGCTTTGCGTGCAGGGTTGCTGAAAGGTTTGCCCAGCATTGCAACTTGAACTGTTTCCATCAGGAGCCGGCAGGTGTTGTTGAGTGTGTCATCGGCACAGCCGGATTATCCTGCTGCATCAATGATGAAGCCAGAACATTCAGCCAGGACATTGGAAAAAGCAGCGAGAGCATTAGGAGGACAGCCAGCCACTCGTTCTGCAGCAATGAGGCGCACACATTGATCAGCCTGAGCAGAATGTTTTGGTACGTGATGTCCACCATGAGGAAATGCCCACACAACCACGTGTGTGAATTTGACCTTGAAAATTCGCCCCCTGCAGCAGGATACCTAAGCCAGAAGCACAACTATCATTGCCCCTCTGATCATTCTGTATCACCAGCTACAGTACATGTCCAGCTGGCAAGCAGTAAGAGGAGGAGCAGAGAGTGGAGACGGGAGGATACACCTTAAACAATACCTTTCTGGTTCACATGGATATGCAATGAATGGAGGGATATGGATCATGTATAGGAACATGAAGTTATGCTCAGCACAAACATTATGAGCCAAAGGGCCTGTTAATGTGCTGCACTGTTCATGCTGTCATTGTTGCTCAGCTGTCATTGAACATTTGGTCCAGCTGCAGTATCAGTAAATATAAACTATAATATTCAGTTATCAATAGTCATGCCTTAACAGCGGTAACATTACTGCCTTACAGCGCCAGAGACCTGGGTTTGATCCTGCCCATGGCTGCTGTCAGTGTGGAGTTTGTACATACTCCCAGTGACCGTGTGGGTTTTCTCTGGGTGCTCCGGTTTTCTTCTACATTCCGAAGAAGTACAGGTATGTAGGTTAATTGGTTTTTGTAAGTTGCTCTTAGTGTGCATGGTAGAACTAGTGTATGGGTAGTCGCTGGTCGGAGTGGATTGGACCAAAGGCTTGTTTCTATACTATATCTCTAAACTAAATAAATGCTTCATGTCACGTTTCTAGATCAAACTGAGAAAATTGGATGGAAAAGTTTGGTAATCATTCAGTGACTGTCTTTTGCTTCATAGCTGGTTAATTCTACCATTCTTTCTCTGCAAGGATCATACCCACCCATAGAAAGGTGAAACCGAGAGCCATACCATCAGCAATGAAAGCATTGTGAACCTTTCCAGGGTACCATGCTTGCATGATGGAGGCATGGGCACACGCCGGCTGAGCTTTAAGTGTACTTATCACAAAGTTGGTGTGTGATGCTCACAAAGTGGTATGCGTGCAGCTAATGAGAAACCCAGACCATAGGGAAGCCTACAATCATTGTTAAGTCACACATACACAGGCAAGAGAAAACAACATATACTCAATTCTCTTGAATCTGGATCTGCCATCTCCTTTAAGCAGTAGTGAATGGCAAACTGTAAGATGTTGCAAGTTTACTTAGCTCCTGTTGAGAGCAAATGAAATGCATTATATTACATGGATACAGTGACCTTAGTCTCTGACTTCAGGCCCTGTTCCAAGGTTACAGTTACAGTTATGGCAGGAGCAAGTGTAGTTTTTAGTCCAATGTCTTTACTAATTGGCAAGCACTTCACATCCTGTTTCTCATTTGATATGGGCAGAAAAAAATATTCCTCAATTGCCCGTGACATCTACAGTGTATTCAGAAAGTATTGAGATCCCTTCACTTTTTCCACATTTTGTTCCTTTACAGCCTTATTTTAAAATGGATTAAATTCTTTTTTTTTATCATCAATCTACACACAATACCCCAGAATGAAGAACAGGTGTTTAGAAATTTTTGCGAAGTAATTCAAAATAAATAACAGAAATATCACATTTACATAAGTATTCAGACCCTTTGCTATGGCACACAAAATTGAGCAAAGTTGTCCTTAGACCTCCGAGACAGGATTGTGTCGAGACACAGATCTGGAGAAGTGTATAAAACAGTTTCTGCAGCATTGCAGGTCCCGAAGAGCACAGTGGCCTCCGTCATTCTAAAATGGAAGAACTTTGGAGCCACTTCATAGAGCTGGCCACCCGGCCAAACTGAGCTATCGAGGAAAAAGGGCCTTGGTCAGGGAGGTGACCAAGTACCTAATGGTCACTGTGACAGAGCTCCAGAGTTCCTCTGTGTAGATGGGAGAACCTTCCAGAAGGACAACTATATCTGCAGCACTCCACCAATCAGGCCTTTATGGTAGAGTGGCCAGTCAAAAGCCACTCCTCAGTAAAAGGCACATGACCCACTTGGAGTTTGCCAAAAGGCAACCAAAGGACTCTCAGTCCATGAGAAACAAGATTCTCTGGTGTGATGAAACCAAGATTGAACTCTTTGGCCTGAATGCCAAGCGTCAAGTCTAGAGGAAACCAGGCACTGCTCATTACATGGCCAATACCATACCTATGGTGAAGCATCATGCTGTGGGGATGTTTTTCAGCGGCATGAACTGTGAGACTAGTCAGGAGCAAGGGAAAGATAAACGGAGCAAAGTACAGAGAGATCCTTGATGAAAACCTGCTCCAGAGCATTCTGGACCTCAGAGGTTCACCTTCCAACAGGACAACCATCCTAGGCACACCGCCAAGACAACGCAGGAGTGGCTTCGTGACCAGTCTGTGAATGTCCTTGAGTGGCCCAGCCAGAGCCCAGACCTCAACCCGATCAAACATCTCTGGAGGGACTTGAAAATAGATGTGCATCGACGCTCCCCATCCAACCTGACAGAGCTTGAGAGGATCTGCAGAGATGAATGGGAGAAATTACCCAAATACAGGTGTGCCAAGCTTGTAGCATTATACCCAAGAAGACTTGAAACATAGAAACATAGAGATTAGGGGCAGGAGTAGGCCATTCGGCCCTTCAAGCCTGCACCGCCATTCAATATGATCATGGCTGATCATCCAACTCAGTATCCCGTACCTGCCTTCTCTCCATACCCTCTGGTCCCCTTGGCCACAAGGGCCACATCTAACTCCCTCTTAAATATAGCCAATGAACTGGCCTCAACTACCCTCTGTGGCAGAGAGTTCCAGAGATTCACCACTCTCTGTGTGAAAAAAGTTCTCCTCATCTCGGTTTTAAAGGATTTCCCCCTTATCCTTAAGCCGTGACCCCTTGTCCTGGACTTCCCCAACATCGGGAACAATCTTCCTACATCTAGCCTGTCCAACCCCTTAAGAATTTTGTAAGTTTCTATAAGATCCCCTTTCAATCTCCTAAATTCTAGAGAGTATAAACCAAGTCTATCCAGTCTTTCTTCATAAGACAGTCCTGACATCCCAGGAGGCTGTAATCGCTGCTAAAGGTGCCTCAACAAAGTACTGAGTGTAGGGTCTGAATATTTATGTAAATGTGATATTTCAGTTATTTATTTTGAATTACGTTGCAAAAATTTCTAAACACCTGTTTTTGCTTTTTTATTATGGGGTATTGTGTGTAGATTGATGATTTAAAAAAAAAGAATTTAATCCATTTTAGAATAAGGCTGTAAAGTAACAAAATGTGTATAAAGTGAAGGGGTCTCAATACTTTCTGAATGCACGGTATGGGCTCATAATAGGAACCATTCTCAACTGAAAGAAGGAACTGCAGATGAAGGTTTAGGAAAATACACCAAGTGCTGGAGTAACTCAGCGGATCAGGCAGCATTAATGGAGAAAATGGATAGGTGACGCTTTGCGTCTGAAGAAGCGTTGCCAGTCGAAACATCACTTATCCAGGTTCTCCAGAGATCCTGCCTGACCCACTGAGTTACTCTAGTAGGCTGTGAGCCGAGGAGCTTATTCGTTCAAGTTCGTGACCCAACTCAGGGAACTACCTGAATTTTTAACATATTGTGTAAAATTATTATATAAATCATACCTGAAACTCATCAAGGCCAAAACCTGCACATTTTTTAAAAATATGAGAAAAACTTCTAATTTACCGAGTAATAATTGTCCAATCAATGCAGGTTTGACATTAAGGTCAGACGCAAATTGACCAATCCCGCGTTTTGTTTTATGATCGCTAGGCAGCTTGGGATCATGGCTGCCTCCTCATTGCATCAAAGCAATAACAAGGTTTCCAAGGAATAAAGGTAATGCTAACCTTGTTGATAATTTTGTTTTTCAATTGATTTATCTTTCTTCTTCTTTTGTGTGGCGTGCACAGCCTAAAGTTGTAGGACAACTTGTTCTATTTGATCTTCTGTTTGTACACGTCGAGTTGATTGCATTAGTTGAAACAGGGCAGACCACGTGAAGGTTGCAATCTTCCACCCCGATTTATCTTTATAAAGTTATGATGTGAACTGCTAAATAAAAATGATAAATAACAAAAAGTAGAGCTAAGGTTAGGGTTAGGGTTAGGGTTAGGATCAGTCGGTCAGTTTGTTGGTTGGGCTTGTTGGTAGGCAGGAAAATGTTCCCGATGTTGGGGGAGCCCAGAACCAGTGGCCACAGTTTAAGAATAAGGGGTAAGCCATTTAGAACGGAGACGAGGAAACACTTTTTCTCACAGAGAGTGGTGAGTCCGTGGAATTCTCTGCCACTCTGCCTCACCTATTGTCTATTGAAATAGGCTCCCCATTGTGTAATATGGGCATTGGACACTAGATGGCGCTTAATTTTTCGATCTGATTTTAGACAATAGACAATAGGTGCAGGAGTAGGCCATTCGGCCCTTCGAGCCAGCACCGCCATTCAATGTGATCATGGCTGAAGGCTCCTTTAAATCTGTCAGTCTGGAGGAAGGGTATCGACCCAAAATATCTACTATCCATTTCCCACCACAGATGCTGCTGAGTTTCTCCAGCAGCTCACCTTTCTTTTTGCTTCAGTTCCAGCATCTGTTGTACATTCTCCTTTAATTTTTTTCCTGTTGTTTTCCTACTCTTGCACTGCCTAATTGGTAGGTTGGAAACATAGAGCAGGATGTGCAGCGTACAAAACCACTGCCAGATCCTTATATGCTGGTGTGGCTACTTTAAAAAAATGTTAGTAAAACACAACCTGCTTTTCACTGATTCTCTGTACTTGTAACAATAATAAACTAAACTAAAATAGTAAGATTAAACGAGAACTTACCAGTTTGAAGTTTGATCTTGATTTTATGAGGAGTTACGATGAGCGATTACGTGAAGAAGGGTCCGTCCGTCTGCGTGCGCGTCAATCTTCAAAGCAACGGTGTTAAATCACAGATAAAAAGAAGACCTGAGAATAATAAGATTGTGAAGAAACTAGAACTTCCATGTGACCTTGATAGTATGAGGGTGGGAGCAGTGGGCACATATATCGCTCATCGTAACTCCTCATAAAATCAAAATCAAACTTCAAACTGGTAAGTTCTCGTTTAATCTTACTATTTTACTTCGGAGTCCCGTGAGTGACTACGTGAAGATTTCAAAGCTCTGTGATTTTACGCCGGTTATGAATCCAGGCGTCACACACTGAATGGATTGACCATGGATGCGTGTAATCATTAAAGCATTCAGACATTACGTAGTTAAGTAAAGAAACTGATGCTTTAAATGAAAGAAAAGTTTTTTTAAAAAGTTACCCCTCCCAACCTTGGGGGGGAAACATAGAAACATAGAAAATAGGTGCAGGAGTAGGCCATTCGGCCCTTCGAGCTTGCACCGCCATTCAATATGATCATGGCTGATCATCCAACTCAGTATCCTGTTCCTGCCTTCTCTCCATACCCCCTGATCCCTTTAGCCACAAAGGCCACATCTAATTCCCTCTTAAATATAGCCAATGAACTGGCCTCAACTACCTTCTGCGGCAGATAATTCCAGAGATTCACCACTCTCTGTGTGTAAAATGTTTTCCTCATCTCGGTCCTAAAAGATTTTCCCCCTTATCCTTTAACTGTGACCCCTTGTTCTGGACTTTCCCAACATCGGGAAAAATCTTCCTGCATCTAGCCTGTCCAACCCCTTAAGAATTTTGTAACTTTCTATAAGATCCCCCCTCAATCTTCTAAATTCTAGCGAGTACAAACCGAGTCTATCCAGTCTTTCTTCATATGAAAGTATGACATCCCAGGAATCAGTCTGGTGAACCTTCTCTGTACTCCCTCTATGGCAAGAATGTCTTTCCTCAGATTAGGAGATCAAAACTGTATGCAATACTCCAGGTGTGGTCTCACCAAGACCCTGTACAACTGCAGTAGAACCTCCCTGCTCTTATACTCAAATCCTTTTGCTATGAATGCTAACATACCATTCACCTTCTTCACTGCTGCTGCACCTGCATGCCTACTTTTAATGACTGGTGTACCATGACACCCAGGTCTCGTTGCATCTCCCCCTTTCCTAATCGGCCACCATTCAGATAATAATCTACTTTCCTGTTTTTGCCATCAAAGTGGATAACCTCACCTTTATCCACATTGTACTGCATCTGCCATGCATTTGCCCACCTAATGGACAGAACTAAGGAACAGAACATAAAATGGTATGTGCAAACACCCCCAGTCCGGTTATGGGTTTGTTATAAAACCGGTGGACTGTTATTTCATTCGTCCATCCTGCAGCCACTAAGATGTCATCAAGGGGCATGTCAATAGCTCTTGCTGCCGACGTAGATGCAGCCCTGGTGGAGTGAGATTTAACCATATAAATGTTTACTCCTGCTACCGCCATTACCTCTTTTGACCATCTGGAGATGGTTTGAGTTGACACCTTTAGGTGTGTTTTTTTTATGGCTGATGAGGACCGATTGTTCTGAGCCTCTGAGGTTCTCCGTAACTCTCAGATAGTGGTGTTAGTATGTTACCACCCACACAACCGTTGGTCCTCTGGATATGCCAAGAACTGGATCTCCATCCCTGGCATTCCTGGCCTGCTCTGTTTATCAGGTTCCTGATTAGGAATGTTATGTTGTTCATATTGGTGGTCATGTAGTCCAACCGTAGCTTTTGCAGTGTCTGGACTCTTTGTCAGCATACCACCTTCAGGGTTAGTTATAGGCGGTCCCCACTGTCAAAGTAGGGTTTGTACCATGCTCACATCCCATGTGTCAGTGTACCTTGGCCTTGGAGGTCTTAAATTGTAAATTCCCTTCATGAATTTTGTTGTAAAGGGGTGCGTTCCTATCGAACTGTGCCCTGCTTCCGGCATCAGATTGGAGGAGAGTGCGCCTCTGGCACTATAGATGCACTATAACTTAGTTTATAGTTATAGTACAGTTGACAGGAACTCCAAGACATCCGTTATACGAACTGTGTTGTATTTGTTCGGACAGTCCTATGCCTTGAAATGGCCTCCTCAGAATCTGCAGACGTTATAAGTTATAAGTTCATGTAGTGGATGATTGCTCCCTGTAACTGGGTTCACTAGGAGGTCCCTGCGCTTGGGTACAGCCATTACTGGCTGAACTATAATTACCAAAATCTTTGGGGACCAGGCTTGAGTAGGCCAATCTGGCACTACCAATATGCCTGTGACTTAGTCTTGCTTGATTTTTGTCAAGCATCGGTTTGTGAGACAAATTGGCGGAAAGCATACATAAACATTCCTCCCCAATTGAGGGAGAAAGCATCCACTGCCTTGCTCCTGGATCCAGCTCGCAGGACACATATCTGGATAACTAATGGTTAGTCTAGATGCAAACGGATCAACATCTGGTATGCCAAATCGTGTAGTTATTTTGTTAAATACTGTCTGATTCAACATCCATTCTGTGTTGTTATTAAACATTCGTGATCCAGCATCTGTCACCGTGTTATATCTACCTCGTAGATTTCCCAAATATTCCTCTCGATACACCAGTGCCAAATGAGGTTCGACAATCTGTCGTAAGATACAGATTTTACACCACCCTTGTTAATGGATATATGCCACCGCAGTGGTGTTATCAATCTGAATTTGAACAAGCACCGGTTGCATATCGCTACAGAGAACCTTGAGTCCATATTGTGCCCCCAACAATTCTGGGTAATTGATTCCATGTGTTGGGGAATTACAGACTCCTGCTCATTCCATCTGCCCCCACAGCTCTAGACTGTGTTGGTGTCTCCCCATCCTTAGCCGCTTGCATAGGTCTGATGAACCCTCGATGGCTTTCGAGCAAAATTTCCCTGAGTTGTCTCCCATTCGTTATCCACCATAGTTATTCAACAATGGCCTCTGCTGGCAATCCATAGTTTGCCAATTCGGCCTGCATGTAATCTGAGACGACAGATGGCGCAATGGCTAAGTGTTCGGCTGGCGACCGGAAGGTAGCCGGTTCGAATCCCGCTTGGAGTGCATACTGTCGTTGTGTCCTTGGGGCAAGACACTTCACCCACCTTTGCCTGTGTGTAAATGTAATGTAATTATGTGAAGCACTTTGGGGTCAATGCAAGTTGACTAAAAATGTGCTATATAATAAGATTATTATTATTATTCCTTTGCTTGCTGTAAGTTCTGGTAATGCAAAGGCCCGTACTGCTGGGAATGCAGCTACTATTTGCCAATTACACTCGCTGTTTGCCTGATAGATGGCTAGAATTTGACTATCAGGTCATTGCAGGCTTAATTAATATTGTCGTTTGTCCCTAGGCAAAGTCACCAACATATTTACTGTTTTTGATAGTAAATTCTAGGTAATCAATTACCCTTGTAGGTGTCAATTTTGATTTAACTGGATGGATGAGGTAACCAATTCTTTCAAACAGGGTTTTGGTTTGCTTGACTGATGCTTCTGCCAATTCTTGGTGACTCCAAAATGAAAATGTCCTCCAAATATGCCATTACTATGTGGTTTTGAGACATTTGTAGTCCCAGAATTGGTTTCTGTAGTTTAGTCAATAGTCTAGGAGCTGATGTCAACCCATTTGGCAGAGCCATGCCATCCAGTTAAACTTCAAATATCTCCTGTTCTTAATGAATAGACACCGAATAGTATGCATCTTTGAGGTCGATGCATGCCATGTGACCATTTTATAGGAAGCTCCTATAAAACAGTTGTTAGACCATAACAAAAATTGCTGTTTCTAAAAGTCTGTAGTGTACAAATGAGTTAAACCTGGATGAAGTGACATCCTCCATCTGTCACCTGTCCTGGAAGGCAATCCTGCCCAAAATACTGGGCCTGCCTTGAAGACAATTCCGGTCCGAGTTCCAAGTCTGCTTGGAACCTATGTATGTTGTGCAGTAAAAAATAATCACATGTTGTTATCTGTTTTTTAAAACCAGATCTGAAATTCATGTTATTGTCATTTTGAACAAAAACACAAGAGTAAAATTACCAACATGTAACTGGTCCCCAATCCCTTGTTTCAGTAAACCCAGACCCACCTACCTCCATGGCTACTGGTGGTCTTGTGGTAAGCCCAAAGGCCCCTGATGCGGGTTCCTTTTCTCTCCTTGATTGGGAGTTGGACTGGTAGGAAGTGTGGATTCCATGTTTCTCCTGACCTCTGCTTGGGTCTTGGTCTGAAAACCTTATCATACTGAGCCTGCCTTGTCGGACAATTCTGGCCATAATTCTGAGTCTGCCTTGAAAGACGACTCTGATTATATTTCCATGCCCAGCTTTCAAGCTACCACCGGCTTCAGTGAACCGCTTACCCCCTATGGAGGTGTGGGGTGTGTTGTCGCCTACTGATGAAGTTTGCTTGTCGTTGGTACCTTGATTGGTCCGACAGTTTTTGCTTCCTTCTTCTGGTCTTGCCTGAAGAGAGGATTCGGCGGCTGGTTTCTCCAAAGTCACCCTGATAGCGCTGTTCCCTTGCCGGCATTTGTGCGGATATACTGCCAACTGCTGTCTCTTGAGGCCATATGCATGTGCTTCAGTATGTTCATACTTTAATTCGAGATCAATTACCTACTGATCTCGAAAACAAATTTCGTTTGAACGTTATGTGAGGTTCAAATGACAAATGAATGGTATTGTATATTATTGTAATTCGAGATCAGTTACCTACTGATCACTCACACTCCTCTCCATTGAGAGTGAGATTTGTAGGTAGCCCTGAAAACAGGTGCTGCCGGAGGCCCCTGAGGATACCTGCGCTGACATGGCCCCTCCAGCGGGCCTAAATGAGATTCTTCCTTTGGGTCAGACTGAAACTGACCGTGAATGCTCCTCTACTCAGAGCAGGAGAAATTTTCTAGATCTCTATCCATGGAAGCACCCAGTGGAACCTGAATGATTGCAGAAGTATTTATTTTCTTTTGTGCTTATTATTTATTTTATGTAAAACGTTTTGGTGCAAGTTAACTTAAACAGTGCTATATAAGTAAAAGTTACTTACTTACTTCCTTTCTTCTGCTTGTCCCTGGGAAGGTCCTCCCCCCCCTGCTTTTGTACTCTGATTCAGAGTGGTTTCTTCCATATGTACTTCCCCCTCCAATGGGGAAGACATTGGGTTGCCCCATTATGCGAGGCTCCCGGTACTGCCTGCTGCTGTAGGCCCCGGGCTGATACAGCTCTCTTCTTAGAGCAGGTCATTGTTGGAGCAACTTCTCCAAAAGTTGCTCCTATGTGGGAGAGTCGTCCTCAGACGCTCTTCGTTGAGGGAGGGTATCCCTTTCCCTCCCCGGACTCTTCTGAGTCAACGGGTTGTTTGACTTGCGGGTGGATTTTCCCGTACTGCAGGACCACCAACGGAGCTCTCCTCCTGCAATAAGGCTCCTGCCGGTTCAGCTGCCGGCGCTGTGTCGGGAAACACCGTCGCCCGCTACTGGGAAATGCTGCGGTCTTCGGCAGCCGACTTCCCCGCGAAACCGTATCCTCGACATCTGGGCCCTGAAACTACAAAAAGTTTTAAGCCCGATTCAACTTTCCTTACCTGCCCATCCTAACGGCCTGGAAGGACGCAGTGCCTCTCCAGTCCGTCGCGCGTTGCGTTCAGACATAATGACACGCACGCAGACGGACGGCCCTTCTTCACGTAGTCACTCACGTGACTCCGAAGTAAAATGAACTATATCCATTGTCAGATCCTCATATGCTGGTGCAGCTACTTTCAATCTGCCCTTTACAAGGACATGTTGGCTCCCCATAATCAGATCAAATTTCTCAATCGTGCTGCATTACTGGGTCTAAAATCATCGATCCCAATAAAATCCCAACAAATAATTTTAGTTAGCATGACCCAAAATTTCACATGTTTCTTTTCTTCCTGAACTAATGGAACTTTATTTACCATTTGCCAGTCCAGAGGGACAATTTCTGAAAGCTTTGGAGGATTATAGCTGAAGAATCTAGTTATTTCCACCTATTTTAATTACCATCTCATTGGAAGCAATCATGCTCAGTGTTAGGCGCTCCCCCCCTGGTGAATGCTATGTACTTACCTTTCTCTGTTTCTCTCCCGAGTACAGGCCTCGTGGCTGTGAGTCAGGAATCACGGGGTTAAAAGGCTCCTTGGCCAAGCTGCGTCAGATGACGGGTGACTCATCTGAAGCTTAAATACCAGAATCTCCCAGGTTGGGTACTATAGAGGATTCTGTCCAAACTTCTCTGCGGTGGCTGCCCCTTTGACTGATTTTCTGAGTCTGAAGGTAGCTTTTGTGTGGTCCGCAGAGTGTCAACAAGCCTTTGATCATACTAAAAGTCTTCTGGTGCGTGCACCTGTGCTTGCGGCACCTGATTTTGAGCGTCCATTTAAGCTGGCAGTGGATGCTAGTGATCGTGGGGCTGGTGGAGTTCTTCTACAGGATGATTCAGATGGGGTGGAGCATCCAGTTTCGTACTTCTCTAAGAAGTTTAATCGTCATCTGAAGTGATACTCCACCATTGAGAAAGAAACCCTTGCTGTTTTAATGTCTCTGAATCATTTCGAGGTTTATGTTTGCTCCTTGAATGTCCCTGTCATCGTACTCACGGATCATAATCCTTTGGTATTTTTGCATAGTATGAAGAATAAGAACCGGCGGTTAATGAGCTGGAGTTTGCAGCTTCTAGACTACAACCTGGAGGTCAGGCATATCCGTGGAGAGGATAATGTCTTGGCTGACGCCTTGTCGCGCCAGTAGTGTTTTAGCTCCTGAATAGTTTCTGGGATTTGGTGGTGCTTTTTCTCTCTTCTTCCGAAACTTATTCAGTATCTTTGGGTGGGGATGTTAGGCGCTCCCCCTACCCCGGATAATGCTATGTACTTACCTTTCTCTGTTTCTCTCCCGAGTACAGGCCTCGTGGCTGTGAGTCTGGAATCACGGGGTTAAAAGGCTCCTGTACCCGATTGGCCAAGCTGCGTCAGGTGACGGGTGACTCATCTGAAGCTTAAATACCAGAGTCTCCCAGGATTCTCTCTCTTCTTCGTCGACCCTGACTTGTGAGCAGACTGCTGGTGTGAGCTGCGGAAGGCCTGGCCACATGGCATAGAACTTTGTGTACTTTCACCATTCCTTGTTAACAAATATTGAATTGGGACGGATAAGGGCTGACCTTAGTGTTTTCGTGTATTTTGTTTCAGGGTTATATCTCTTTAGGCAGGTTTTAGAGTCTCCGGTTCGACGGTCCATCACGTGGCTGGCTGGAGCACTGTTAAATTGTTTGTCAGTCCATCCATATCCCTGACTGGGTTGTTTGAATCAGGTTTGGGTTTTGTATTCTATTGAATAATTAAAACTATTTTTTGAACTTGAACCTGGTTTTTGAATTATGTTACGTGGCTCTGAAGCACCTGCATTCGGGAGTCGTAACACTCAGTAGTTTTGTCACTCTTTTGTTTTTTTTTCAAATATTATTTCTTTGTTTATTGTAATTTTATTGAGTTCTAACCCTCTCATTGAGGCATAGATTAGCGAGAATATCTCTATATTCATAATCACTTCTTTGAATGTCAGGTGAAGTATTTGTTTTCTCCACTGTGGAGCTAACACAAATTATTTAATAGGTATTCTATTTATTTATTGGATCATAGAGTCATGGAACTGTACAGCATAGAAACAGGCCCTTTGGCTCACCTTGCCAATGCCAACAAATCTGGCACACAGAGCTAGTTCCATTTGCTGACATTTGACCCATAGCCCACTAAACCCTTCCTACCCCTTTATATGTCCAAATGTATTTTAAAGGTAGTAAATTAATCCACTTCTCCAGCTTCCTCTAGCAGCTCATTCCTGGTACGGACTGCCCCCTGAAAACATTGCCCCTGTAGTGCCTCTTAAATCTCTCCCTTCTCACCTTTGGCTTGTGCCCTCTAGTTTTCGAATCATCTACTCTCGGAAAAAGACTGTGAGCATTCACTTGATCCATGCCCTTCATGATCTTGTAGACCCCAATAAGGTGACCCCTCAGCCTCCATCACTCCAAAGAAAAATGTCCCAGCCTAGCCAACCTCACTCTATAACTCAAGCACATGACATCCGTCTGCACCCTTTCTAACTTAATGACATTGTTCCTTTAGCTGGGTGGCCTGCACCACATACAGTACTCCAATTGTGGTCTCACCAATGACTTGTACCTCTGTATCATGATGTGCTCATTTTGGACTCAACACTTTCCAATGAAGGCAAGCGTGCAAAATGCCTTCGTCACCACACTGTCCACCCGCCTCAGTGTTTAGGGAACCAAGCAACTGTATTCCCAGATTTATTTCCATCTGCAATTAAAGTGCTTCTGATTTATAGCGCCCATATTGGCACTTGACCACTTTTCACAATTAATTTACAATTATGTTAAACCATAAAAATGCTTTCCTATTAATCCTGATGTCTCTTGCAACTTTCTTTTCACATTCTCATTTGAAGCTAAGTTTTGGAGGAGACATTAACTAGCTCTGGAGAGCTGCTGTATGTATTAATGGTGCATAATTAACATGCATCATTGTGACCTTGTGTAAAATTACTGCAGGACCAGTGTTCTCATTCTGTTATTATGGTTCAGTGTTAACTGTGCTATATATTTATTTGTGCATTACTATTGAGTCAATGTCTTTTATTTGTTCAGCGGATGTGGATGTTATTGGCTAGATCAGCATTTATTGCCCATTCCTAATTACTCCTGAATTGACTGGTTTTCTAGGTCACTTCAGAGGGCAGACCATTAAGGACTCAGTAGATGAAACTTGCCAACACAGACTGAAGCAAAGCCTGTGCTATTTAAAGGGGCAATACACATTTACTGCCCTTTGCTCCACAGATGAGGATGCATGGGGGGAAGTTACTGTGGATTGCAGGCAAGAGTGGGCCATCTGATTTGCAGCTGCACTGTAGATGGGGCAGACAAAAAGAGAAGGATGAAATCTCGCAGTGAAGTGGTACTGGGAATATACTGTAATTGAAGTCAACGGCAGGAGTAAAATACTACTCTCCCGGATAAAGTGTTATGATAGGTTTAAGAGCATGAGAAAACAGGGGCAGGATAGAGTGTGTGTTCTACCCCATTATACAATATGATCTGGCCCAAACTGTCCCAGGACTCAGTGTTTCTTATCTGTCAGTTTCCTTTGCCTTCAATTTCTTGATATTTCCAAAATGTACCTATGGCCTCTTTAATTGCCTCCTGGTGATCCAACCTCCACAACCCTCTGGGATAGAGAGTTCCAGATAGTCACTGCCTATAGAAGAAGTTTCCATACACTTCATTTTTAAATATCCATCCCCTAATCTTGTAACTATGTCCCCTAATTTTTCCACTAGATTTTAGACTTTAGAGATACATTGTATGTGCTGGACCGCATTCTGTTTACATGCATTAATGCCAACTGCTGGAAATTCCAGTACAGCAGCTTTGAGTTACGTTTCCTGTTATACAGGAAGTTATCATATACTAGGAAGTCCAACTCGGCGAGGGTATCTCGTGCTAATCCAGTGTGTAATCCATCGCCATCCAACCCCACAGAATTTGTTAGACGCAATGTCTGTAAGTAAATATGTTTGTTAACAGCATCTTTATATGTTATAAACATTATTGAGCAGGATAATTATTATTAACAAAGTTAAGAATGTTTCATGTACCCTGGCTGGTTTCTCATATAACAGCACTGTATTTGGTGGTGGCATCATAATTTATGTTCCTATGCTAAGTGTATAATGTAACTAAATATGCTGTAACCTTTTCTGCTTGTATGTTACAGTTTCACAGTTGAATACAGTAAAGCATCAACAGCATCTCGTGTCTACGGATCTTTATTGGATGAACTGTTTAACTTGCTAGATAGCTGGATAGGGACATTCAGCGAGTCCAGTATAGTGTATAAGCAGGCACTTCGGTCAACCAAGTCTGCGAGAATCAGTGATCACCCAGTACTTACTAACATTATCCTACATTTACAATTTTACTGAGGCCAATTAACCTGCAAATCTTTACATCTTTGGAGTGTGGAAGGAAACCGGAGCACCCTGAGAAAACCCACACGGTCACAGGGAGAACGTACAAACTCTGTACAGACAGCACCCGTATTCAGGATTTAACCTGAGCGCTACAAGGCAACAATTCTACCACTATGCCACTGTGCTGCCCCTAAAGTCGAAGCATTTGGATGTTGACCCCGTCTTACCTCCTTAGGATCTTGTAAGTTTCAATAAGATCACCCCTCAAGCTTCTAACTTTCAAAGAGTACGGATTTCTTTAGTTGCTCCTGTCAGGACAACTCTCTCGTCAGAGGACATAGCCTAGTGAATCTCTTTCGGTCTGTCTCCATGCCAGTATATCCTTTCTTACATAACTATATACATTCCGTGTGGCTTCATAAATATGCTATGTAACTGTTAGAATACTTTCCTACTTCTAAACCTAAAATGTCTTGCATATAGGCCAATTTATCATCTGCCTTTCACTTGCTACATTAGGCAGCTTTTTTTTTGTGATTTATGCATAAAAGCATAGAGCAACCTCTGTACTTTGCACATCTGCGATTTCTTCACTTGGATAATTGTTTCTGCCCACTCAGTCAACATACCTATACCTTGATGCAAAGTCCAAATATCCTCATTGCGTCATGCCCTTCCACCTATTTTCATGTAATTGAGGAACTTGGATACCTTAAACTTTGTTCCTTCCTACAGATCATTGATATTAATAGTGAAAAATTGATGGTCTAGAATTCAATTGTTGGGGCGCACTGTGGGATACGTACCTTCCAGCTTGAAAAAGACCAGTTTATTCCAACACTCTGTCTTCTATGTGAAAGAGATTTTTCAATCTATGCAACACGCTTCCCCCAACACCGTGAGCTCTTATCTTGTTCACCAAACTTTATGTGGCACCTTGTCAAATGCCTGTAATGACATTCCAAGCACAAAATGTTTTTTTATCCTGACAATCACGCAGACTGTATTCTGTACACCTCCACAAAATAACAGCACTCTCTATTAATTAGGATTGCACATATTATTCATGTCCCGCTGAAGCCTTCACATTATCACTGACCTACCGTTCACTTATCTGATCTACATCATTACTGACCTCCTGTTCACTTATCTCACAGTTTATACACATCGCTTTCAACATTTCCCAGACCTATTGTAAGTTACTTGCTAGCTTTTTGTGGGAGAAGAGAGTAATGATAAGCCCATGTCTATTCCATCACCAGTCGGAATGGGAAAAGCACAATGTCCCTGACTAGCCGTGGTGCAGAGATTATTAAAAGTGACAGTATGTCCAAACATAATCCCTCTCACATCCCACTTCCCACACTCTTTTCTGATTTGCAAGCTGCCAATGAAGCTTAACAGGAATGGACTAAAAGTAGACACAATTTGCAGCAGATGCTACAGTATTTTATGCACAAATGGACACCAAGTGCTGGAGTAACTCATCACCTATCCATGTTCTCTAGCGAAGCTGCCTGACCGGCTGAGTTACTCCAGTACTTTGTCTCCATTAAGTTACTAAAAGCCCCATCCCTCTACCATGACCATGCATTCCTTTCCTCCTTTCAGAAACCCGTGCTCGTCCATATCACAATAAACTCGATATGACTTGACTTTTTCAGTCTTTAGAAGGCTCCCAACCTGAAACATTGCCTGTCCATTCTCTCCCTAAATGCTGCTTGACCCACTGAGTTCCTCCAGCACTTTGTGTTTTGCCCAAGATTCCCGCATCTGCAGTCTCTCATGTCCTGACTTTTTCATCCCTCTACCTTTCTCTCATCCTCCTTTGCTTCCATCTTCCTCCTCCTCCTTGTATTATGATCGAGCAGAGCAATTGCCTATAAGTTTTTGTAACAGAGAGGTTTTTTAATATGATTTTATGTTGTATCATATATTTAAAAAATCAATCATATATGAGTTAACAATACATGATTGCACTAACCTCTGTTTACATTGTAAAGCCGATAGTCAACAAAACCATACCTCAAACTATTAAAACCATAACATATTCATGTCATGAAGATTGGAATATAATGTTTTTTTGTGAATATCATTTCAGGGAAAATGTTTAATTCGCAATTTATTCTTCCAAGAAAAGTTCCATAACATTGATGAAGAGCAATGTGTAGGTTGATAGGGAAGAATTGGAAGGCATCTCATAGTACTAATATTAAATGAAATTGTTGCCCAGAGGTGTAATTATTTTTAAAGTGATAACTTGATTTTTTCTCCCCTTATTGATTCTAAAACCCTGATTTCATTCATGTCCCTGACTAGAATGCAGTTAAATGAAGAGGCAGGATCCTTCCTCCAGCCCATATTGATTTTCAGTGTTCACTTCCATTATTGGTTGTGCACATTTTTTTGTTCAATGTGGCTGTTCATTGTCCTTCACAAATTACCGGTAAACTGAGCATGCAGTTAAGAATCATTCAAATCAAACTAAAGTTAAAGCTTACTCCATTTCCTGATACTAAATTAATTTTTATACCAAATTGGAAGCTCATTCTGTTCCTCCAAAGAGATATTCCAATTTGAGACACATTGCAGCGAGGAATGTGTTCACTACAAGTGATCACTGGAGCTTGAATGTTTTCTACTGCAAGCTGTTGTTTCCATTAACAGGGTACCTGCTCAATTTGTACACCTTTTTATCATCGGAAGCATGCCATATTCCCTCGGGCTCTTTGCAAGAAGCTTTTTAGAATTGAATAAAATAGCATTTATGGTTTGTTTTGTGTTTCGGAATGTAATTGTTATAACGTGCACAATATAAATAATTATTTTGAAAATAATCTGGTAAAACAATTTTGGTCAAGGGTTGAAGATAGGGTCTAATTCACACCTATTTGAAAGTCTGGATTTGGCATCCAATTTGTGATAGTGAGGCAGCAGCTGGTAGAGCTGCTGAGAGCACCAGAGACCCGGGTTCTATTCTGACCTGGGTTGCTGTCTGTGTTGAGTTTGCACGTTCCCCCAGTGACCACCTCAACGAGTATGAATGGATGTGATGGTCAGTGTGGACTTGATAGGCCGAAGGGCCTGTTTCTATGCTGTATCTCTAAGCTAAACCAAACAATTAGCAACTTGAAATTACATTACAGATAACTGAACGTTGAGTACTCATTGACTAATGAGTTACAGTTTTTCTGGACCATTGAAGGGATCTACAAGAGTTGCTGTGTCTGGAAGGCAACCAGCATCATCAGAGACCTATACCATCCTGGCCACACTCTTATTTCATTGGGAAGAATGTATAGGAGCCTGAAACGGAGGTGTTCAGCAAAACAATCGCCGAGCCTGTGCTTGGTCTCGACAATTGTTTCGCTAAACACCTCCATTCAGTTCGCCTGACCCTACCTGATCCATTGTCAGAGTGAGGCCCAGTGCAAATTGGAAGAACAGCACCTCGTATTTCCCTATGGCAGCTTACACCCAGCAGCATGAACATTGACTTCTCTAACTTCAATTAACCCTTGCTTTCCCTCTCTCTCCATCCCTTCCCCTTCCCAGTTCTCTGACCAGTTTTACTGTCTCCGACTACATTTTATCTCTGTTTGCTTTGTTACCTTCTCCCAGCTAACAATGATCTATTCTATATTTTCTTTGATCTCCATGACCTTTGCCCTGTTTTCACACCTTCTTTCCTTATCTATCTATCTCCCTCCCCCCCGACATCAGTGTGAAGAAGGGTCTCGATCTGAAACGTCACCCATTCCTTCTGTCCAGAGATGCTGCCTGTCCTGCTGAGTTACTCCAGCATGTTTACATCTCTGTTTTGCTGCTGCAAGTAAGAATTTCATTGTTCTGTCTCGGGACATGAGGCAATAAAAGACTCGACTTTTGATCTTCTTTTTCATTTTCTCTCATGTGCTTTAGTGGTTTGCAGAGATTAATAGCAAGTTCTCCATTTGCTGGCAATTACAAATTGCTTTTGACAAGCTTGTGGAGACGGGTAACATTCATTGTTGTCATGTGCATTCTACAGTATCTGGGTTTTTGAACGAGCCATGATGAATGAATAAGAATATGTATTTCCAGACAATGTAAATTGGAGGGAAACATGCAGTTAGCAGTTTTCCCATGAGCTTGGTATACCTATCCTTCGAGATGATGCAAGTCACAGGTTTGTCACAGAAACATCTCTACCAACCTTGGTAGCTGCACAAATAATGGCCAGGGACTCTTTCTCAATCAATACACAATATCTTTCACTGTAGATGAGGGGCAGCAAATGGTTTGATTCCACAACATGGGCATTGACTGCATTGATCTAACAGTCACAACGGCATCCACAGGCCATAACGAACAAGAAATGATTGAGTGCAAAGATTATCCCTACAAAGTTTACATGCTCGCCATTAATTTTCACTCACAGCCAGCGCTCTTCATTTTTGTAATAATGTGTGAAGGTTGCATAATGTGGTGGCCAAACTCATTGAAAACTTTAATCTCAAAGTTTTCCTTCGATGGAACAAACTTCGGTAATGTTGCTTGGCCATCTTGTGTCTAACACAGCTGAACATCTCCCCCCACATTCCTTCCTCTGGCTTCACAATTTGCAACTCTTCAGTCCTTCTGTCTCACACCTTCAGTGTTAATCTCTGGCCTTTGTGACATCCGCCTGCATTTCAAACCCCCCCTCGACTGTGTCCACCTATTTATTACCTGCCATGCTTTGTCCTGCCTCTCCCAACCTTCTTCCCCCCATCTCCCCTACAATCAGTCTGAAGAAGGGTCTTGACCCAAAATGTCATCTCTATTTCCAGAGATGCTGTTTGAACTGGTGAGTTACTCTGACACTTTGTGTCCATTAATGTAAACACGCATCTGCAGTTCTTTGTTTCTACAGCTGACACCTTTCTCCATGATCCGGGAGGTACAAAGGACTGGAAACTCCATGAAATGGAGTTCATCCCACAAGAGCCTGTGATCAACCAGAGTACAGGGCACCTTGAGTGTATCATGTTGTTGAGAAGATCTCAGAGGTCCTGATGATTAGTAGATTAATTGCATTTGTGATTGACTGAGTAGAACTGTGCAGGTGTATATGTATTTTCCAACCATTATATAATTTCAAACCTGCAAATAGTTTGGTACGAACGTATTGTCTTTTTAAAGGGGAAGTACGGTAGTGCAAAGAACTGAGTGCACCATGTAGTATGACCTTTCCATATCTTCCACCAGACATCACTATTAGGTGAGAGTTACTGCTATTCGTGGTTAATAATCTTATCTCTGTCAAATCACCTATATTTGCAGTAAAGACGATTAAACAAATCTGGACAGTATGTGGACAATTTTTCCCATTGCTGGGAAGCTGTCAGTACTGTATTGGAACAAGATGACCAGTTCTCGAATAAATCTGGGATATCAACACATCCATTTCTGGACATAAATCGGAATGAATGAAAGTGGCACATTACCACCATAAAATCAGAAAGTGCTGGAAATGGTCAGTAGTTCATGGATCGTCTGGGGAGAAAGAACAGAAGAGTTATCATTTCATGTCAATGGTCTATCATTGATTGTTGGGAACTGCAATATTTTGCTTTTCAACAGCAACAGAATGTTTTTTGTGATGGTGGGTCTTCAAGAAGATATCAGGATAAGCAACCTCTTGGGTCATTTAGTTTAGTTTAGTTTAGTGATACAGTGCGGACACAGGCCCTTCGGCCCAGCAAATCCGTGCCGACCAGAGATCCTGTACACCAGCCTTATCCTACACTCTAGGGACAATTTACATTTTTTACCAAAGCCTTCAAATCTGTACATCTTTGGAGTGTGGGAGGAAACTGGGGCACCTGGGGAAAACCATATGTTCCTGGGGAGAACGTACAAACCCCACACAGACAGCACCTGCAGTCAGGATTGAACCTGGATCTCTGGCTCTATAAGGCAGCAACTCTACCGTTGCGCCACCATGGCACCCTACACGATCTGGCTAAAGTTGGTAGCAAATACTTCAGATTCATTATATGGGTTCACGTGCAGGGTTTTGGCTTCATTGAGGATAGTGGTATTCATGGCATCTGTCTCTCCCATTCAATTATTCACCAACATTCATGACAGGGCAGGTACATATAAATATTCCTGTATAGCCATGTATGGTGCAGGATCTGACAGCTAATGACTCAGCTTTCATTGCAGCACAAGCACTTGCACAATATTTGTACGCAGGAACAGAAATTCAGGCAACTCTCCTCAAGGATATTAACGTTTTAGAAAAGCCTGGCAGCATGGCAAAACCCTCAACAACATTGTGGTGTAGTGGGATCTTGAAATTCAAGTTCATAGCTCACTAAAGGTGGCAACACAAGTGGATGGGGTGGTAAAGAAGCTGTATGATATGCTTGCCTTCTTTGCTAGGGATATTGAATAGAAGAGTCAGGAAGTCATGATGCAGCTCTTTAGGATATTGATTAGGCCGCTTTTGGAATATTATGTGCAGTTCTGGTTGCCCCATTACTGGAAAGATGTGGAGGCTTTGGAGAGATGCAGTGTAGATTTACCAGGCTGCTGCCTTGATTCAGAGGTTTCAGCTACTGGGAGATGTTGGACAGACTGGAATTGTTTTCTCAGGAATGTTGGAGTTTAAGGAGAGACTTGATAGAAGTAGATAAAATTACAAGAGGTATAGATAGGGTAGATATTCAATACCTTTTGCCCAGGGTGGAAATGTTCAACACTCCAGGAGTTTAGAAGGATGAAGGGGGCATCTTATAGAAACATATAAAATTATAAAAGGACTGGACAAGCTAGATACAGGAAAAATGTTCCCAATGTTGGGCGAGTCCAGAACCAGGGGCCACAGTCTTAGAATAAAGGGGAGGTCATTTAAGACTGAGGTGAGAAAAAACATTTTCACCGAAAGAGTTGTGAATTCATGGAATTCCCTGCCACAGAGGGCATCCAGGGCATCCAGGTCACAGGATGGATTTAAGAGAAAGTTAGATAGAGCTCTAGGGGCTAGTGGAGTCAAGGGTTATGGGGAGAAGGCAGGCACGGGTTATTGATAGGGGACTATCAGCCATGATCACAATGAATGGTGGTGCTGGCTCAAAGGGCCGAATGGCCTCCCCTGCACCTCTTTTCTATGTTTCTATGTTACAGACCATAGAGATCACCAGGTGGCGACGACGATGGCTGCCTCACCAACGGTCTGCTCGTCTTTTTCCTTCTTTGTTGTTTTTAGTTTGTTGTAAAATGTATCTTTTAGTGTACTTTTAGTTTTGTATTGTGGAGGGGGGAAACTGTTTTAATCTCTTTCCTCGACGGAGATGCAACTTTTTCCGTGTCTTATCTCCATCCACGCTGCGGCCTAACATCGTGGAGCTGGCGGTCTTTTGCTGGGGATCGACCTTGGGGGCTCCAACCATGCGAGCCTGTGGACTTAACATCATGGAGCTGGCGGTCCCTGCTTAGGGACCGACTTTGGGAGCTCCAACTGCAGGAGCCTGCGGACATTAACATCATGGAGCTCGTTGTCCCTGGTTATGGATCGACTTCGGGAGCTGCAGGCTGCAGGAGCTCCGACCACCCTGACGAGGGAGCTTCAATCACCCTGGCGCGGGAGCTTCGATCGCCCCGACTGCAGATGGTTCAACTCCCCCGACCACGGGAGCAAAAGGAGGAAAGAAGATAAGACTTTATTGTCTTCCATCACAGTGAGGAATGTGGAGGAGCCGCCTTGGTGGATGTTTATGTCAAATCTTATGTAGTCGTGTAGTATGTAGTATGCTTTTTTGGTATGATTGTATGGCAAATCAAATAGGCTAATAAATTACGATTATGATGATGATTATGATAGGTATATAAGGTAGAGAGGGGGAAAGTCAATGGAGATGTGCCATGCAAGTTTTTATACATAGAGTGGTAGGGGCCTGGAATGCACTGCCAAGTCTACCATTGCCCTCGTTGACTGAAATGCCTGATTACACACATATTTTTTTAAAAATGGCCTCAGCATGGCTTTCACACAATTCAGAAAATGCCTTTGCTTTTGTAAAATTGTTTTGCAGCTTTATGTTTTTGCCTTTTCATTAAGGAGACTTTGCAGCTCAGACACTGACATTGTTTCCTTGTGTTCCCTGCTTCATCCCTTGCCTTCCCTCGATTGGTTCTGCCAGGTTGTCCAGATCTTGTTCAATATGAAAGCAGGAATGCAAACCGCCATGAAACATTAAGCAAATTAACATTAAAGGAACATAGACATTGAAGTGGAAAATCAATGCTATAATACACATGACCTGCCATGCAAACTTAATATGCAAATTCCTGGACACAGTAACTTAAATGATCTTGACTTGCTCTAATCTTTCATCAAAGATGCATTAGCACGCAACAAAAAGCTTTTCACTGTACCTCAGTACACGTGACAATAAACTAAACTGAAGAAAGTTGATCAATTTCAGCACCTAGAATCCCTAATATTATCTCTCTAAAATTTAGTTTTATGTTGATTTAGTCATCTGATTTTATAAAATTACTTTTCATGTCATGGTCTGTAAGATGGCTGAATTTGTTTTCTGCCCCATTTACTCACACTTGATAATATTGGGCTTTCTCAAACCCATTCCAGTGACTCATTGCAGACGGTGATAGTTTTCCAATGTTTTTGCTGTTGCTACCTATCTTTGTGATAGAAATTAAAATGGACAGGGATGCACTGCAGTGATTGATATTGAGTTCGCTGATGGGAGCACAGCAAAACAGTGCTGCATCTTAACTTCAATGACAGCACTGAGGGAACTATTTCTTCTTGGATATGTTCCAGCTTCTTGGGCAGTGTTGCATCCATTCCCAGTAGATGATGAGATTTCTGTCCTATTCATAATTGAATCTTGTATTATGTGGCAATTCTTCAAGAAGCCAAATATGAGAATTAAGAAACTGTGGATTACCCAATCTGTGCCCAGTTCAAAGGATGGTGTGGGGCCCTTATGCCCTGTTCCACTTAGGAAACCTAAACGGAAACCTCTGGAGACTTTGCGCTACACGCAAGGTTTCCGTGCAGTTCCCGGTTGCAGGTGGTTGCCGGAGGTTGCAGGTAGTGGAAGCAGGTAGGGAGACTGACCAAAACCTCTGGAAACCGCACGGAAACCTTGGGTGGGCGCAAAGTCTCCAGAGGTTTCCGTTCAAAGTGGGACAGGGGCATGACATTCCTAGTTTCATCCACCAGAACCTTAGCATCTATTTTTTTCCCCGTCACATAGCCAAGAACTGGAACCTGTCCACGTAATGCCAGAGACCAACCCACAGAATGAAGGTACACCATTTGTCAATTTATCTCTCATTTCAGCAGCAGACTCTTCCTGCAATGTGAAGGTTGGTTTTGAGGAAGGAATAGTTAAAATTGAACATGAATGGCCTACTGCCAGGACACGGGAAAAGGCGAGCAGAGATGCTAACTCTCCAGATGGCAAGGCCTCGCATGAGTTCTGCACCCCAGAACTCAATTGAAACTGTTACTGGAGCAGATTACAGAGGGAGGATGATCAGTTTGCATTGAAAGTTGCACCAAAAAACCTGGAGCATAGAGGAGTCCAGCATTAATACTGACCCAAAAGTCATAGCCTCAGAACTAAAGGGCACTCCTTTAGAAAGGAGGTTTAGATTTATTTTAGTTTAGAGATAAAGGGCGGAAACAGGCCATTCAGCCCACCGGGTCCGCGCCGACCAACAATCCCCGCATATTAACACTATCCTACACCCACTATGGACAATTTTTACATTTACCAAACCAATTAACCTACAAACCACAAATCTTTGGAGTGTAGCTCTTACATCTTTTGAGTGTGGGAGGAAACCGAAGATCTCGGAGAAAACCCACGCAGGTCACGGAGAGAACATACAAAACTCCGTACAGACAGCACCCGTAGTCAGGATCGAACCTGGGTCTCCGGCACTGCATTCACTGTAAGGCAGCAACTCTACCGCTGCACCACCGTGACCACCATAGGTGAGGAGTCAGAGCGTAGTTAATCTGTGGAACATTGCCACAGATAGCTGTGTAGGCCATGTCAGTGGATATTTTTAAGGCAGATATAGACAAATTCTTGATTAGAACGGGTGTCTAGGGTTATGGGGAGAAGACAGGAAAATGGGATTAGGAGGCCGAGATCAGCCATGATCGAATAGACAGGAGAGGGGATGGTTCTCATTCCATTATGGGCCAGGAGAGATAGATGGACTGCCTGTGGTCTGAGTTGTTCACTCTCAGGTGATTAGGTAATGCAAGAGCCACCTATAAGAATCTCAAGCCTGTTATCTAGATCCAGTTACCAAAGATGGCACCCAAACTAGGACGACTCTCTGTGTGCTGGTCTCAGAAGTGGATCTGCAATCATTCAATACATTCGCTCCACTCTTTTAAGCCTCTACTCCAACAGTAGCATTTCTTATGTTAACTATGCCCTTGCACTGAACCTGTATCTGTACTCTGTGGACGACTTGATTGTAATCATATATGGTTTTTCCACTGATTGGAGAGCACGTAACAAAAAAGCCTTTCACTGTATCTTATAATAATCTATATTTTATGACAATAAACTAAACTAACAATGTTGAGTTTGGAACTGTTGTTGTGAAAGGAAGTGCATACCATGTGATCTTCAGCCAGCAGTTCCATTCTTACCCATTCTTACCCTTACGCCATTGATGGAGCAGTAGAATAGATTGCACTGAGAATATTTTCATACAGAACTTCTGCACTCTTGTTTTGGATCTGTAATTATTGCATTAATTCAACCACAGCCATGTTTTCTTTCGACTGAATATTACACAAATTACTAGGAGCATTTTGTTCTTTGGCTTTTATTGACTTTTCCTTTGGTGTCATTCTCATTCAAGTGATGCTTTAATGATAAGGGTAGTCATTGATATACCTCCACTCTCATTCAATTCTACTGTTTATATTTTAATCAAGACTGGGATTAGGTCCAGAACCATTTGATTTATTAGTCCCTGAACTGAATATCGTCAGTAGAAATTTGTGACAATACTAATGATTGTCCCATATTTCATCATTTTGCAGGTGGGTGCAGAGTTTGGTATGATGGTAATTGTTCGGTTTGATTATTTTTTTTGAGTATTGGAGGTCATTGCCAGTAACACACAAGGTCATGGGCTGCTGATTTGTTTGTTGCAGCATTTTTGTGTGTGTTTCCATTGAAATCAATGGACTGATAAATTGCAACGAGCTGATTTGCACTCTTCTCTGGCTTCTGTTTTTTTTATGGTTAATACAAACTCAACAATTTTCCCTATGTTAGTGAGATGTTAGTTATGTAACTGGATTGAATAATGGTGGCTTGAGAACAGCAAGTTGTATTTCATGTGCCCTCAGCGATGTAGCTGAGGTGTTGTCAGAACTATGAGGCTTCACTGTATTCAAAGCACCAGTTGCTGTAAGATGTCACAAGAAATGAATCAGGCGACCAGAGGCTGCGATATGTATGTGATGGAGGTTATCTGAAGGGGGCTGGGTGTACTTTCAATTGTTTTAACTGACAACACAGCTTTGCTTTCCCTGTTCATAGGCTGGATTTCATCATGATTGGAATTCAGTTTAGTCACAAGATAGATTAATACTTTTCACCATCTTGAACTGCACGTGAATGACATCAGATTCAGAATCAGATTCAGGTTAGTTTATAGACATATACAAGAGGGTGCAATGGCCTTCCTTGTTCTCATGACGGTCACGCTCCAGAAGTTGGTTGTTGTGCTGGTGTAGGCTGATCAATGCAGCTGGACACGGACGGCAATACACTTGTACGGTCTGGATAATACGGATGTGGAGCCGGCTCATTCACAGGCAAGATGTGTTGTCTGTTACGCCTGTAGGTGCTGCCATCGGCACTGACCAGATATGAGTGTGGCTCAAAAGCAGTTCCAGAAATTACACCGATACGGTCATGGCCTTTGTCAGTTTGCAAACGAACCACCTGGCCCTTGGTTAATGGTGGCAGCGGCCTACTTGTCTTGTCATAACACTGTTTTTGAATGTCACGCTTTTGTTGTAACCTGGACTGGACTTCTGATGGTGGAACCACCTGTGGGATCAATGCCTGATCCGCCACAGGCACCGTGGCTCGGGTCTGCCTCGACAATAACCGTTGAGCGGGTAAACCCAAAATGGGGTCGCGGGAGATGTTGCGTAGGTTGAGCAGATCCAGGTACACGTCGGAATTAGCTCTGTATGATCGTTTCATGAACTGTTTGGCACACTTGACAGCCCGCTCATCTAGTCTATTCCACTGTGGATATTCAGGGCTGCTGGAGATGTGGCGAAAACCCCAGCGTGCAGCAAACTCCTTGAAGTGTTGGCTGGTAAATTGACTGTCGTTATCAGATAACAGTATGCACGGAGTTCCGTGGTCTGCAAAATGGCGAGCAAGCTTCAAAACTACCCCGCGAGAAGTGGGGCTGCTAAGAAAATCAATGTCAAACCATCCAGAATACAAATTGACAAGTGCCAGCTGCTGCTTGTCATGCCATTCAAATATGTCGGTTGCCACTGTAGACCACGGGAGGGCAGGAGCTGGATGTGAAAGAAGTGGTTGCTTTTCTTGATGAGGTGCCAAGCTGTTGCACACTGCACAGGATGCCACATTGTCGTTGATGTATTCGGCCATGCCAGGCAGGACAACGGTACGCAGGGCAACGGTCACGAGCAGCAGCATGCAAACCTCCGCAGTTAAAACAATTGTCTATTAGTCTCACGATAGAATTGTCAGGCACTTGAGGAGAATGGCGAGAGATTTGATAAGACATGCCGTCAACATTAATTTCATGACCAGCAGAGTGCCCTAAAATGTTTGTATGAGCGTCAGCCATTTCTGAATTGTGACAGCAGTTTTCAGCAGTCTCTAGAGTAACTCGTTGCGTAATTTATCATTGTGGACACCATAGGCCAAACGGTCATGGACTAGGCTATCGCATATGTCCCTGAAATCGCATCGACTGGCAATGTGCTTCAAAGCACTGACATACATCTCCACAGGTTCACCCTGTCTCTGGCTTTGGGAAAAGAACAAATGGCTTTGGGAAAAGAACAAATGCCTCGATCCATGACCAGGGGGGTTAGTACGGGCACAGCAGCGGTAACTCACATAACTGCATCTCTACGTGGTGCGGCGCGAATTTACATAGTAGGCAAGCGCTGTCAGAGCTAAGGGCATTACCAGAGCCCCCACATAGATAGACTCAACAGCAGGGCCATAAGCGATCAACTGGTTACAGAACCAGCCGGGTCAAACCTAGCCAGTTCATAATGAAGTTTTCTGGCATGTCAGGCAGCTTCTGTGTCTGCCAGATTAAGAAGAATTGACGCTCGAACACCGGGAGCAGCAGTAGGGTGAGCCGCTTCAATGTAAATTGAGAAATCTTCTTCAAATATGCGCCACCGTTCTGCGAGGTCCTCGTCAAACACCAGGATCTCTGGTTTTCTGAGGGCAGAAGCCATGGTAATATATACCGGAGAAAACAACAAACTAAAATAAAAGCAATATAATTAAGCATGGAGGGAGTCCATCCCACTTCTGACACCATGTTGAACTTCTGCTGTTGGAATAGCTTAGGTCACACACAATGATTAAGATCCAAAGACTTTATTAGCGTTACAGCGTAGGTAACTTCATCCCACAATACCTCAACACTGGTCAAGAAGCATCTCTTCTTCCTGAGGAGACTAAAGAAGGTCCATCTGTCTCCTCAGATTCTGGTGAACTTCTACCGCTGCACCATCGAGAACATCCTTACCAACTGTATCACAGTATTGTATGGCAACTGCTCTGTCTCCGACTGGAAAGCACTGCAGAGGGTGGTGAAAATTGCCGAACGCATCACCGGTTCCTCACTCCCCTCCATTGAGCCTGTCCAAAGCAAGCGATGTCTGCGAATAATTTTGTGTTATTACAGATAACCATCCAAAACGTTCATTCTCATTGCGTTTGGAATGTCCGCTTACCTTTAGTTATATGAGTATTGCTGTATCAATCCAAAAGACATTATCAATGCATTATATCATATGGGATTGAAATGGTGGGCATCTTTGATTGAAAACTGTAAGCGAAGGAATTGGAATTTTATGATAATCTAGATTATTTTATGGTTATTTATGTGGTGTCTAATCAGAATTAATGAATTATCTGCCACAATTTGGCATGTGCCATTTAGGCTTGTCCTTTGGGATGGCTAATTATGACTGAGCTTACCATACCTTTCTCAAAGTGAGCACCTATACCTTTGATTCAGAGCCCTGATTAGAAACGCATGATGTTAACATTTCAGGAGGCAACTATATTCAGGTTCAAGCATCCCCAAAGTAATTTTCATATTTATATCTTGCTTTTTATTGAAAATGTGTGGAGTGAATATTAATGTTAGAGCAGGTGCAGTGATTCTTGCTAATGCACAGATATAGTTCATGCATTAATTATTCAAGGAAATAGCTTTTTGCCAACAAATAGACAAATTGTAATTGAGATCAATATCAAATAATTAATATTATCCCAAACAATTTGTTTCAGCTGAGGAGAATTATTGTCATCCTGATGAATTAGTTTGTGCAAAATCTCCCTGTGACTGCTTGGGTTTCCTTCGGTGCTTTGGTTTTCTCCCATATCCCAAAGATGTCCGGGTGTCCGGGTTTATTTGCCTCCGGAGAATTGCCACTAATGTGCAGGGAGCGAAAGAGAAAATGGGAAAACATAGAACTAATGTGAACATGTAAATGATGGTCGGTGCGGACTTGTTGGGCCGAAGGACCTGTAAGGTCACCCATTTCTTCTCGCTGTAGATGCTACCTGTTCCGCTGAGTTACTCAACATTTTGTGTCTATCTTCAGTGTAAATGGGCATCTGCGTTTCCTTCCTACATGTTTCCATGCTGTGCCTTTGAAAAAAAAAACGAGGCTAAAATTTCTTTTGTTCTGCCCACGATCTGAAAAAGAAGAAGGGAATGAATGTTTGGAATTTAAGCCAAATTTCTTCCTCTTTCAACATTACTAGAAGGCCCTTCCTTCATCACTTATCCTGTCCATTTCTCCTTCATGAAGTGTCATCAGACACTGAAGTCTGCTGAAAACAGCAGAGTTATCTGCTGGAATATCACCAAAGAAACTTGTTAATGGACCAATAGGAAGAGAGGGTTTAGGAGCATTCAAAGACACGAAAAGTTGGAGTAACTCAGTGGGACAGGCAACATCTCTGGAAAGTAGGAATGGTTGACGTTTCGAGTCGAGGCCCTTCTTTAAGAACATGCACCTCCTCATCTGCTCTTTTAAAATTTACAAATTTACCAAGCCAATTAACCTACAAACCTGTACGCCTTTGGAGTGTTGGAGGAAACTGGTGGACCCGGAGAAATCCCACGCAGGTTACGGGGAGAATGTACAAACTCCGTGCAGACAGCACCCGTAGTCAGGATCGAACCCGGGTGTCTGGCGCTGTAAGGCAGTAACTCTACCGCTGCGCCATCATGCCGTCCTTGTTACTTGTGAACATTTCTGCACCGTTTCATTTGATTCCTCTGTTACTGTGGCCGCTGCTGAATTGTCGAGCTTTTATGCTTTGTAAGGATGGGCTCCCTCTGTGTTTAGAGTTTCATCCTGACATTCAATTGGTATCTACGTAATGGCTCAGGTAAATGTGTCTGTTTATCGTGAGACAGGGCAACAGGTGGGAAGCCTTGTCTGACTCACCTCCCTTAGCAAGTCCTCCCCACGGAGATACCAGCCTAATCTGTCAGCTGCCAGCTGGGAAACCATGATATCACATAATTATTTTCTGCAAGCAGAATTTATGGATTTCAGACTAGAATTTCCTAAGCTTTTAATACCTTGAAGCCTAATCAGGTTCTGCACTGCATCACCTGTGAATGTGTGATTATAGAACAAATAATTATTGGTCTATCTAATTGTAGGGCATAGATATAATAAACCAACTATAATATATTGTTGTTGTTTTGATTGTTCCCTCATCTCCTCATTTTTTTCTGACCCATAAAAACTCAGATGGTGCCGCCTTCACCTCTTTGTTTTTGTTCCTACGATGATGCCAACAGTTGACAACAGTTGATAACAGGAAAACAGTTGTTGCCCATTCTAAGAGACTCTCAAGGAATCAGGAGGCAACCACACAATGCCACATGTAGTGCCGATGTAGCTCAACCATCTTATAACAGTCTGACAGTTTGTGTGCACATCGCTGCCCAGCACGAGCAGCGTCGGCAAGTTTAATTAATGCAATTGTATAGAATTTTATGCAGGAATTAAACTAATGATTACCATGATACTGGATTAGTTCCACAACTAATTAGCTGCAGTATGCCAATCTATAGACTTCTGCACTGTAATTTTAGTATAATCTGGTTATACTGCCTGCTTTACCTTGAACCCTCTTCTTTCCTTTGGTAATCATTCATTGCAAGTCTTGGTCCTATGTATTTAAAAAAAAGAGTATACTACAGTTCAGGGCAAAGATCGTTGCACTATTATTCACAATTTTAATTTATTCCACAGTAAGTGAGAATGCTTTCCATTATAAAAATGGAACTGAACTATTTATCTGCAGGCCTAATTCATTATTTTTCTATAAAGATCTAGCATTCAGTTTTCCTATTCATCTCCAGGAATTTCAGGTACCCTTGAATATTTGATTTGGCAATTATCACAGGCAGGTTAATGCAACTGCTAATTATTGGTATTGGTTTATTATTGTCATGTGTGTCACGATTCAGTGAAATCCTTTTGTTTGTGTGCTTTCCAATTTAATTAGATAATACAGTACAATAAAGCCATACACAAATACAATAGGTAATGCAAAGAGAAAAATACCAGAGTGCAGAGTATAGTTTTGCAGCATAGTTCCAGTTCCAGATCCAGTTCCACTTCCAGTTACCAATCTATAGAGAAAGTTCAATATCCACAATGAGGTGGATAAAAGATCCGCAATGAAGATCAGGATTACACTCTAGCTTATTGGAGGGCGGTGTTCAGTATTGTGTTCAGATCTGGGCACCATGTTATAGGAAAGAAGTTGTCAAGCTGGAAAAAGTACAGAGATGATTTACGAGGATGTTGCCATGACAAGAGGGTTTGAGCTATAGGGAGAGGTGAGTCTATTCCTTGGAGCGCAGGAGGATGAAGGGTGATCTTATTGAGGTGTATAAAATCGTGAGAGGACAGATCGGGTAGATGCATAGAGTCTCTTGTCCAGAGTAGGTGTAGCTGGCCCAAGTTGGCCCCAAGAGCCTGTTTCCACACTATATCAATAAATGACTCTATGACAGGTCAGTGGTCTGATAACAGCAGGGAAGAAGCTGCTCATGAGTCAGGTGGTACATGCTTTCAAGCTTTTGTGCATTCTACCCAATGGGAGAAGGGAGAAGAGGGAATGACCAGGGTGAAAAAGCTCCTTGATTATGTTAACCACTTCCCCGAGGCAGGGTGAAGTGTAGATGGGGTCGAAGGGAGAGGAATCTAGTCTGTACAATGGACTGAGCTACAACCACAACACTACATCCACAATTTCCTACTTGCCTACAACAACAACTGATCTGGACCACCATCATGTTTGACTTCTTTCTCTGCAATAAGTCATTTAAGGTGCAAAGTATAACAATGTGGATCGATGTCTCGATGTTCTGTTACTGCGGAGGGTAGCATCCAGCACCACATTTAGATAAGATCACCTGCCAGTGCATTAACAAACAACAGCAAATTTTTGGAACAGGTGAAGATAGCCCTTTTATACCTTGTGCGGCTCTTGCATCAAAGCAAGCTGCTTTGCATTCCAGCCCAAATGTACTCGATGCTCAGGGGAGTTGACTGAGTCAGAGTCATACATCTCTGTCAATACTTAAAATTAAAACTGGGCACGTGGTGCTCCCTCTGGCTGCGTGCAACGTACTTACAGAAGGCAAAGTTATTTTTGGATATGGGACAAGGCCTTGGATCGGGTAAGCGAGAAGCTGCAGATCAGAGAGATGGTGTATTTCACAATTTGTCATGTGCCCGCATCCTGATGCAAAGCATTTGCTGCAAGGGCCTCAAGTGTCTTTTTCAAACACAATCTGATAAACCACAGTAATTAATTATTTACAGAAGGCACACAACATTTTTCCATAAGGTCTGCTGATGAATGAATGGTATTCCTGCCAAATGTGTCAGACAATACAAGGCAAGGTCATATTTTTCCTGCAGTGTGCACAGTTTAGACAGTAAACAATTAATTCTGGTACTTTTCCCCTACCACTGAAATATAAGAATTAGAAAGTAACTAGTCTCACTTATTGCTTGCTTTGGTTCACGGAATTATTACAAGATATACAGGAATGAAAATGTTGTGAATTAGAAACACTGTGATCACCAAGATAGTCAAATTACACAAAATTAAAGAAGTGGCAGAATCGGTAAAGTGATGATAATGATCAGGGATCCTTTCTCCACTATATATGAATTAAGCTGTTATGAAATATGCAATGCAATGCAGAAGAACAGGTATTAAAATTTTTTTTTTCTGATTTCACTGATACAGATGGGTGGTATAATACAAGCTTTTTTAAAGACACAATTTTACTGTTGCAACATAGAAATAACCAAAGGCCATATAAATAATACAATAAAAATACAGGATGTATTATAATATCATTATATTTAATTATATATTATAACTATAAAGCTGATTTTCTATGTAAAAGGCCACCCCTGGGTTTAGAACACCTAACTTATGAACACCCCAACCTTTGAACAAGCTCCCATTTCATTATTAAATTCAGAAATCCTACGTGCATATTTGCACTCCTACAAATGGCAGAACAGGTTTTGTCTCTCCAATTTTACGAATTGTTTTTCCTCATCAGTTTTATGTTCTTTCCATGTCCATTGCATAACTGTGATTTTTGTATATTTTCTGATTATGGACAAAATCAACTTATGAGCATTTGTGACAATGGATCTTACCTGGTGCATGATACCCATTGATTCATTTCCTCAAAAGTGTTTGGTTTATTTCCAGACAAAAATGAAATGCAACAGCACTAAGCATTGCTGTTCCACAGAAACAGCCTGCTGAAAACATTCTGAGGTGGTCCATGAGGGGGTTTCTTGAGGTAAATTGCTATCAGATCCTGCTCTCCTCTGCAAAAACCATTTCTCTTCACTAACTTTTAAATATTCTTCCTTACAACCTCCATCTCCCATAACAGAATGGTAGTGCACATGAACTAGTTTGTCATAGACACTGGCTCTGTCTGTTCAACTGCTTCTGTTGTTACCCTAACGCACCAGGGGCATTTTCCCTTAATGTACCCCTCTTCCCATCTCTAACTTCTTTCTTTCATTTCTATGAAACTCAGCTCTTAGTCCCTTGGGCTATTCCCACTAACTGCCACTGACATCTTTTCCTGGCCCCTGTGTCAGCTGACAGTGTTAATGATTCTCTGTCCCAGATACCGAGACCCTACTTTTCAGATCACAACTCCACAGTGACCTACTTTTGTTGCAAACTATAACTTCCCGCATGACATTTGAAAGTCTTCCCATGCTCATCGTTCCCTGAATATTTTTACTGCTGACCCAGAATCAAAGTCACAATTGGCCCCTAGAATAGCTGTGAATTCGTAAAGAACCATTTTTATTATTTTTTATTCATCTGCAGTCTTTGACAGATTTGACTACAGAATCCTCCTCTTCCATCGTCCAGCTTGGTGGGACTTCACTGGCCAGGTTTTATTTTTAATATGAAGTCTTGGCAGTGACTTCTCTTCCCACTTTTGGGCATTACTTCTGCTGTTCATGAAGCGTATATTCTTGGCATCTTCCAGTGCATGACAATAATGGCCACCTGTACTTCAAAGGTTCAAAAAGGTTCAAAGGTGTTTTATTGTCACGTGTACCAATTAAGATACAGTGAAAAACGGATTTGTCATACAGTCATACAGTCAACTAAAAAAAAGTAACAAGACACACAACTACATAAAAGTTAGCATAAACATCCACCACAGCGAATTCCCCACATTCCTCATTGTGATGGAACCAATAAAATCCAATCTTCTTTCCTCTTTATTCACCAGCATTTCTCTTTACTCTCCCTTGGTTCCACATTGCCAGTCTTCTTTTTATGACATTCACTAATGAATGGGAAAAAAAATCTCATCTATCTGAAGTCATCATCTTTGGTCCATGCCACCAAATCTGTCCAATATAGGAAGGTTAGTTTTTCCGATCTGTTGCTGTGACTTTTGTGGACAATTGTGAGATAGGTGTTGATGTGACCTTCTGCTGACACTATAACTGTCAAGGGAAGCAAAGGTCCACGTTACAAATTCCATCTGCCTCACTGGCCACTAACTGAGAGGGAATCAAACTGCACACAAAGATGGTATCTTACTTCAACTCGAGTTATGCTTAGGAGCTCACTTCCATTATCATCTAGACTGCCTTCTTTCACCTCCATAATCCCTTCCTAGGCACATCTGCTGCAGAAACCTTCCTCTGTTCCTTAAGGGCCTGTTCCACTTGGGCCATCACTAACGTGACAGGCCGGTAATGACGGTCTTGCGACAGTCCCGCGAGAGCACGCGCGTAACATGTGCCCGCACAGCCGTCTGGAGCACGTGACATCATTTGAAGATGGACACAAAATGCAGGAGTAATTCTGTGGGACCGGCAGCATCTCTGGAGAGAAGGAATGGATGATGTTTCGGGTCGAGACTCTTCCTCAGTCTGAAAGAAGGGTCTTGACCCGAAATGTCACCCATTTCTTCTCTCCAGAGATGCTGCCGGTCCTGCTGAGTTACTCCTGCATTTTGTGTCTGTCTTCAATCGTCTTGGACCCACACTGGGAGTAGGAGTGGGGGCGGATTTGGGTCCGCAACGGCCGTGACATTTGACGATCATTTGCCTGCTCCTGCTGCTGTTGAAGGTTAGACGTTGCGTCACGCCAATGTCTTGGGCCTGTCCCACTTTGGCCCTCAGTTACGTGACAGGCCGGTGGTGCGGGAAGATTTCAGGATGAAATCAACATTCCTCCACGCCACTCCATGCTCCCGTCCCCGCGCTAACCACGTACTACAAGGTCGCTACCCACATGCTAGCAGGTGGCGTAAATGGCGCGCGAAAGACAGCCAAGTGGGACAGGCCCTTTAGTCATTGTTTGATTTAATTGCTCCAGTGCTCTGCTAGTCATGCTCACCACTATCAACTGTTAAACTCATCACTGCCAATTGCTTATTTAAATAGTCTCGCCCTTGCTTCCAGACCCCTCCCTGGCCACCTCCTCCACATCCTTCTCCTGCACCCACCCGTTTAATCCCCTGTCGTCTGTGCCCTTTCAGTTCTGGCCTCAACAGGACGTTACTCACCACCATCACACCATCAAGATGATATCTTCAGGTTACTGGGCTCTGTTCTGGTTGGAATTTCCTCACAAAAGGTCTCTGATTCTTTGCCACTTATCTGATATGTTCTTCATATCCAGATGCCATTAGACTCATGAGCCACGACCTGTCGTGGGAGGCCAGTACCAAACCCGGCCCTGTTCATCCCTGATGACCTGAAGAGCCAGCGATGATGAACACAGGGCCACGTGGAAGGCCGTGCATGCAGCTGCCAAACCCTGACAGGCAGCCGGCCGCGGAGCCGTGGGAGCCGACACAGAGTGGATCCCAGGCTCTTTGCCGAAGACTGGGAACCGGAAGGAGGAGAGAGTTGGCGACACCAATGGACGCTGGACAAAGGGCCGGTAGGAGAACCGAGGGGTGGGGGGGGGTCTAGCCTTCCGTGCTTTCAAGGTCGCCTGTGGGAGGCACCTCTGGGGCACAACAGCTGAAGGCCCAGAGAGAAGAGAAGAACGGCTCACTGGCCTTAAAGCCATCTGAAGCTTGGACTCTGTAAAATGGCATCAGAATCTGGTAACTATTACATATGGACTTAGTGTGCTGTGTCTATGCATGGGGTACTTAATCGGGAATTGTCTTTATGTATGGCAATAATCTCTGATCCATATGAAAAATAATGGTATTTCATTGCACATTCATTCACATAACAATAAAAGAACCATTGAATCATTGAATTCTGGGTCTCTGTGTCACTTTGTTTTAGAGAATGCATGTCTACACATTAATTTGGGCAGTTTTAGCATGTTAAAGGTACTACGTTAATGCTAGTTGGTGCTGCTAGTGTTTCTCCTGCTCACAGCAGTCAAATTACCAAAAGGGTACTTGAACTTCTATCACACTGATGTCCACAAAAGTGATGGCAGCTGATTAAGAGAACGTCTGACATGGGAACGGTGAAGGCAAATGGAAACAAGATTCTACTCGAGAGAACATTGGAATTATTAGACAACCAGGAAAGCTCCAATCTAGTGAGGGTTAAATAATATACATGTTCTATGATGGCTGTCATGCCCTGGAAAAGCTGAAATGTTATGATACCTTTGACTGATATTAATACAAGCATAGGACGGAACTGCAGATGCTGGTTTAAACCGAAGATAGACACAAAATGCTGGAGTAACTCATCGGGACAGGCAGCATCTCTGGAGAAAAGGATTAGGTAACATTTTGGGTCTAGTCTGAAGAAGGGTCTCGACCTGTAATGTCACCTAATCCTTTTCTCCAGAGATGCTGCCTGTCCCATTACGCAAGCATAATATCCTCAGCACAACTCACAGGTTAAATGTAATTGTGATATGTACATGTAAAATAATGTTCCCTGTTTCCTTGCAAGAAAATGTTCACAATTGCCTGAACCCCCTTAATGACCAGCATCGGCATGTTATAGACAAACTCATTATCAGAAATATTCATAACAAAACCATCACCATGGTAACATTGTTTAGTGTGGTCTTTGTTTGAGTTTAGTCTTTATTGAAGGGGTGTGATTGGCACGATGCAATATTTGCCAGACCTTCTTTTGTTTGCTTAAAGCACATGATATAAACAATGTCATGATTATCATTAAAATGTGTGTGTGTGTGTGTGTGTGTGTGTGTGTGTGTGTGTGTGTGTGTGTGTGTGTGTGTGCGTGTGTGTGTGCGCGCGTGCGTGTGTGTGTGTGTGTGTGTGTGTGTGTGTGTGTGTGCGTGTGTGTGTGTGTGTGTGTGTGTGTGTGTGTGTGTGTGTGTTGTGTGTGTGTGTGTGTGTGTGTGTGTGTGTGTGTGTGTGTGTGTGTGTGTGTGTGTGTGTGTGTGTGTGTGTGTGTGTGTGTGTGTGTGTGTGTGTGTGTGTGTGTGTTGTACGCGTGCGTGTGTGTGTGTGTGTGTGTGTGCGCATGCGTGTGTGTGTGTGTGTGTGCGTGTGTGTGTGTGTGTGTGTGTGCGCGTGTGTGTGTGTGTGTGTGTGTGTATATATACCATTGTGATGGAAATGTTGCATCGGTGTTTTAGCTCTTCCCCCAACTTGAACCAGAAAATGCTTTGTCAAAAATTTTTCCTTAAAGACAATCCCTTCATAAAATTAAGATTAAATATGTGGTATGATACGATAATCGTATGGTTGGATATAATATTAAGCCTGGCACCTAGTAAAAACAGGGACAATTTTAAACGAGAAACATTTACATATTTAAAGGTCACACAAGTGAAACAGTCTGAAACAAAACAGTAAGCTAAAGATGTACTCTGGCATCTTAAGAGGCCGAAGCAAAATGAACACTGGAAAAGTGCGGTTTTTATGAGTGAAAGCATACGAGCCAAAATGGGCATGATTTAATGATAAGAGGGATTAAGTTACCAGACTTGCACAGAGAGGAAGCAAGGGTATTGATTATTGAAATATCATGGCGGTCCATTAAGATGAACTTTTCAGAGGTTATCTGGGAGGATTTCATACAGTTGTTGTTTATTTTGTGTGCAAATTCTAGCTACATTCTTTATATTTGTGCTTATTATTTATATGGTTTATAAAAAAGAAAATAAAGGAAGTCTCTACTCCTTCCTCTCTCAAATTAGAGAATGTATAACTGACTTCTTGGTGTGCTGTACCTGACCGAATATTGGTCAGCAAATGTTGAGTTCCACAGTGGTATGATTATTCTATTCACCAGAAGTAATGTCTCAGCTTCAGACGCTCCTGTAAACTGAAACAAAATATATAAATTGTTCATTAACTGCACAAAAATGAAGACATAAAGACAGTGAAATGGAACTGTGTAATATTAGTATATAAGTGCTTTCAAATAACCCTTGCAGTTTTTTTTGCTTTCAATTTAAAATAAATGGATTACTGTCTCGGTTGCAAAACTGGAAGATGAATATCAGGTAAGCGTATTAATGCATTTAGTATTTGTAATGAAGAGTAAAATTTTAACCTCAGGGTAGGTTAGGACAGTTGCCCATTTCTTCATTCTCCAAATATTCAGAATCAAATACAAATTTTAATGGTTCATTTGCAGTATACTTTTAACATTTAACATTTTCATGTCTACAGGTACAGCTGCATTCAGAACATAATCCCCACTGTTTGCAGGTCAAAAGTGCTAGTTAACATCACCGTATGCCAAACAATGTCAACACTTTTTGTTTCCACATAAACAGGAGCTGCCCATGGTGCTTTGCATGACCACTCCTGTGAATGTCACATGAGCACTGCAGTGAAGGTCATACATTCCAAAAATAAATGCTGCCTCAAATGAATGTGAAAAAATAAACCCCGCACAGCAAAGGAAAATCAATAGAACTCAATCTTTTTGATGCTGCAAACTGATGTCATCAAGAACAGTCAACAAGATGTTAGTTCTGTTTGCAAGGCCACCTGTTAGAAACAACAATTGCTTGGGCTAAGCTTGTATGTTCCATATTTAAGCAAATCAACTTTGCAGAAGAGGTGAACATATCAAAATACTGGATATATTGGCTGAAAGGTTGTTTTGTGGAAACTGGAGCAGTGGGTGGTTTAACTTTAATGGCCAGAAGGGGCCATTGTTACCAATGTCATCAGGCAGTGGCGAAAACCAATTTAGATCTACAAAGATAACACCGAGGTTGTGTGAACCATGACTATCAGGTTTTATGGGCTCCCCCACATTTGGAAGATGATAGTCGTCTGGGAGATGATAGTTGTTTGGAAGGTCACAGTGGTGTAGTTGGGCCTTGAACAACATGGAGTCTCTGGGTCAAACAAATGGCATATCTTGGGGGAGAAGTATACACACGTGGAAAAGACATTTGGTCAGGTACATGGACAGGAAATGTTATAGGGATATGGGCCAAATGTGGGCAGGTGCAACTAATGTAAATGAGGCATCTTGGTTGACATGGGCAAGTTGGGCTGAAGGGCCTGTTTCCATGCTCTATGACTGGAATATTATGTCATCATAGTACCCATAGTGTTTACCTTGTTGGAATTTCAGGCACTGATTTGGGTAAACAGTGATTATCGGAGAGACACCTGCTGAGTCCATTGCCACCAATGGTCGTCATGGCGCATATAGTTCTGGCCTAGGTTTGTTTTCATGAGAAAAGGGTTGGATGTGCAAGCTGAAATTGTCGAGCGGGTGAGATAGTATCGGTCCACGGTGGTGAAATTAGATGTTGCCG